>NC_067398.1:4710388-5010388 GCF_016432865.1 Antechinus flavipes
CTGCTCTGTGCTGGGAGGTTCTGAGGGCTGCTGAGCATGTGCGGCCCCAGGTTGTAGGGGAACAGATTTGACAGGACTGGGGGAGGGGGGAGCATGTTTAATGGAGAGAAGACAGTGGATGGGGAGAGGGGTCGTGGAGGAGTCCCACAGTTAGAGCAGACCAGCCTTCTTTGGGGGGTCAGGGAAAGAAATGAAGAGAAGCAGAAGTTCTGGGTGGACCCCACCATCTCCCGGGCTGGCATCCTGCACCAGGCACCTCACTCAGGACATGGAAAAGTGACTTCAGAAGTGGGGGAGGCAGCTCAAGGGTGGGATGTAACTTGTGCCTTTTTTCTCCTTCCAGGGCCTGTAATTACCAAGGCAGCTGTGTGGCTGCACCCCCTCCCCCCACACACAGTAGGACTCATTCATTTCCCACAGACTTGGTTCTGCCCACCCCCAGTCCCCAGATCTGAGCTTTGGCTCTGCCCCGCCCACTCCCAGAGTCCTTCACTTTCCAGATAATCAGGGTTCTACCATTTATCACAACGTATGGAAGGCAGCAGGGAACATGGCCGTGGCGGCCCCCAAATAAGATCTACCTGCAGCAAAAACCTCTCTGATGGTTTGTCCCGGAGCCAGGGATCAGAGAACCAGAACCGGGCCCAGGGGGCTCAGGGTCTCCCCCCCTCTACAGCACCCAGTTTGGGCTTGGAAACCTCCAGCTGAAAGGAGCTCCCCCCCTTGGGAGCCCTCTTCCTTGGGAAAATGGTTTCCCGCCCTCAAGCCTCAGTTTCCCAGGAGCCCCATCTCCAGCCCACAGCTTCCAGCCTGGCCTTTTGGGGCCCAGCAGCTGCGACAGCCTCGCTCCTCACAACCCTCCCAGAATATTCTCTTCTCCAGACCCACGGGCCGATACCTCCCACCGATCCGGATTCAGTGCGGGCCGGGGCCTCACCATGGACAGGGACCCCAGAGTGGGCGGGACCCAGAGTGGGCGGGGCCTCAGTGTGGGCAGGACCTCAGTGTGGGCAGGGCCCTTACCATGGACAGGAGCCTCAGGGTGGACAGGGACCCCAGAGTGGGCGGGGCCTCAGTGTGGGCGGGGCCTTGTCCTGATCCGCCCCTTCCCACCCTGGGAGACCACGGCCCAGCTAATTGTGCTCGGGCAGAGCCCACGGCAGGAGGGAGGGAACCTGACCTGGGCCTCAAGGGAAGGGGACCTGTGCAGTGACCCAGATGATGCGCCTCTTCCCAATGTCCTCAACCAGCTGCCGCTCCGGCCGGGGAGAGGTCTTCCCCCTCGAGTCCTTCCTTAGACCCCGCCCTTACTTAACAGGACCCCTGGGGGAGGGTCCCACGGCCACAAGGGGCAGACCCTCTGCCCGGCTCCGACCGGGCCCTTTCCAGGAGGCCTGCAGCCAGAAGTGGGCTGGGAAGGAGGCTTAGCCCAAGGAGCGGCTGGGGCCGGGAGGAGCCGGAGTCTGCATCCAGGGCTGGGGCTTATTAAGGGATCTCGAAGAAAGCCTCCCTGTCATGGGGACAACCTGTGGGAAAGCAAGGAGGGGGGAGGGGCAGGGGAAAGTGGGCCGCTAATTAAGCCACCTGCTTCCCCCATTCCGGCGGCTCCAATTACCTGGGAGCCCCCCCTTCCACCCAGGAAGCAGCAGGCGCAGGGAACCAGCAGCCTTGCCTCAGCTGCCGTATCGCGGGTCCCAAGACCCCCAGAGCCCGTGCCCGTGCTCACACCCATGCCGGTGCCCGTGCCTACGCCCACGCCTCTGCCCACGCCCACGTCTGCGCCCTTGCCTGTGCCCGTTTGGACTGGACTCACACAGGCCCCCCAGTTCTGAGCTGCTACAGGCAGCATCTGGAGCCATGTGAGGGTCAAATAAGACACATTCAGGGAGTGCCCGGGCGGCGCCGGCTGCTCGTGGGCACTAGACAAATGCACGCCCTTGTTAGGCCACACTGCCCGTGAGAGAGCTGCCAGAAATCCCCCGCCAGACGCCCATGGACCGGCTGCCGCGGAGCCCGAGCCCCCCAGTGCTGCCCACGGGGCCACGGGGCCTCGGTCCCGGCTGCCTGGCACTCGCCGGCTCCCAGAGCGCTTTCCCGGTCCCCGGGGCAGCCTCCAGCCCGGGCCCTTCCTCCCCCAGGGCCGGGGACTTGGCCTTCCCCTCCGCGGGGGCTCGGGGACAGTCAGGCCCGGGAGGCCACGGGCTCATTTTAATTACACGTCCCCGCAAGCCCGCTGCCGGCCGCTGTGGTCGCCGCGCTATCTGCAAGCCCTGCAAGCAATTAAAGCCGGCCTGGGGGGAGGGGCGGGCACGGGGAGGGGGCATAGGGAGTGGGCAGGGGGGCGGGCCTGAGGGGCCGCAGCGCGGGGGGGAGGGGGGACGCGGAAGGGACGCGGAGGGGGCGGGCACAGAGGGGGCGGGGCGGGGGGGGTCCCGCGGCATGGAGGGGGCGCGGAGGAGGCCGCCGCAGGTCATTCTCGAAAGTGCAAAGTCAGAGATAAGCAGAACAAAGGCAAGAGCCCCCCATGGGGGTGGAAATCTGGCTCAGCGGAGGCTCCGGGGGATGAAGGAGGCTCCCGGGAAGGGCCTGGGAGCAGCGGAAGGCTCTTCCGGGCAAGTGCCTCCCTCACCTGTCCAGTTTGGGCAGAAGGGGGCGCGGGAACACGGGGCAGTTTTATAAAGAGGAAATTTTGGATTTCAGGGAAACTTCAGAACGAGGAGTCAGTGTCCTAAGTGAAAGGAGCTGGGGGAGGGGTCCCTCTCTGGCCCTGGGGGAGGGGTCCCTCTCTGGCCCTGGGGGAGGGGGTCCCTCTCTGGCGCCGGGGAAGGGTCTTCTCTGGGCCCTGGGGGAGGGGTCCCTCTCTGGCCCTGGGGGAGGGGTCCCTCTCTGGGCAGAGGCTGGAGGACCACTTTGGGGCCACGGTGCCTGAGGGGTCGGGCCAGCCGGCTGAGACCCCCCCCCAACATCCCTGATTCCCTAAGGCAGAAGTCCCCTGGGGTCTCCTCCTAAGGCGCCGGACAGGGCAGGCTCAGCCTCAGCCCTCCCCCAGCCCTCAGCCAGGAGCGCGTGTGAACGGAAGGGTCTCCGCTCTGGGGGCTCAGGGCTGGGGGAGGGGCTCATCTCGTCCCGATGACATCAGAGGGCGACTTGTCCCAGGCTGGCGAAGTCCCAGGCAGAGTCAGGATCCGCACTCGGGGCTTTTCCCCGCGCCCAGCAGCCCGTCTCCCGCCTGCCCCGCGGCCCCGCGGCCGCTCCCTCGTCGATTCCCGGCCCACGAGGCCCTGAAAGGGGCCGGGGACCGGAGGCGGCCGGTCCCAGAATCCACAAGCGGGGGCGGAGCCGCCGACAGCCCAACCCCGAGGCCGGAGGGAAGACGCAGGTAAAAGCCGCGGGAGTAATTAGCAGGCACCGGTTCCTGGATGAAGTCCGGCCCCGTGAGCCCCCGGAACACAAAGGGCCGGCTGCCCAGTGGGCATTTCCTCAATCAAGGGAGCAGAGCCCGGGGCTCCGCTGGGGGAGGGGAGGAAGTCTCTTGCAAATTCGAAGGTTTTGATGTTACAAAGGGCGGCTCCTCCTAAGGTCACCCCCCGCCGCGGCCAGAGGGGAAACCGGAGGGAAGTAACTGGGGAAAGCGGAGGCCGCGGAGCCTCCGGGAGGAGGAAGGAGGCCCAGGGGGGAAAGCAGCCAGACGCTAGCCGGCCCCGGTGCCGCCGGGAGGCAGCGCGCACGGGGGGAGGCCCGCTAAGTGCGGCGGCGGCACTGAGGGAGGACAGGGAGAGAATGTCCCGCTTTCTGCAAACGTTTGCTCTTTATTCTACAATAAAGGGGAAGCCCCGGGTGAAATTTAGGAGCCGGAGCTAGAAAAAGGCCTCGGGGAGCTTGCAGATCCCATCCCCCATTTGTCACATAAGAAAACTGAGTCGCGGCGAAGCTGAGGTGGTTGAACTCTCATTCGCAACCAGGCCCTTTGACTTCCGCTCCAGACGTCTTCCCGGGATGGTCCTCCCAGAATGATCCTCCCAGGATGATCCTCCCGGGATGGTCCTCCCAGAATGATCCTCCCGGGATGGTCTTCCAAGGATGGTCCCTTGGCTGGAAGAATGACGCAGTGAAAAAGCCAGAGGGGCAGCATTCTCCTCCCAGCCTCGCTACTGATCACAGGTCCCCTTGGGCAAGTTACCAGCCCCTCTCCCTCTGACAAAAGTGAAGCTCACCTTCTAGAGGATGTCGGGTCCGGTCTGATGTTACAGATAAAGAAACTGAGGCAAGGAGCTGCGGAGGGCTGAAGTGGGATTCGAACCCAAGCATGAAGGAATGCTCCTTCTCAAGGAAGTGGAAGTATCCCAATCTGCCTCCCCTTTTTGGAGGCACTTAGAAGGGGCGAGGGGTCCGCTCACTCAGCTTCGGCCAAGGCTGGTTTCCAGAGGGCATAAAGGTGTCTTCCTCGCTCCTTCTCGGGGCCTGGGGCCTTCGCTCTGCTCCTCCCTGCAGGAAGCCTGGCTTCCCACCACATTTCCCACATCCCACAGGAACTTTGCCCCCCTTTCCATGTTCCTCTCGCCCCCTCTGCTTTCCCCTTTGCTTCCTCACTTGCTGCTTTTCTTCTTTCTTCCTCCTTTCCTTTGTCTCCAGTTCCCTTCTTCCCTCTCCTCACGTCAGGGATGGGAAGCAAAGAAAGGCCGCTGGAGCTGGTGGGTAAGACGGGATCCAGGAGCTGTTTTGGGGGGTTGAGGCAGGACCCAGCCCTGGGGCGCCGCTTCTGGGAGCGGTTGTTGTTGGGCTTCCCCAATTCCTCTCATCAGAAGGCCTGGGGCCCTGAGGAGCTCTCTATGGGGGGGACAGGAGGGCATCCAAGACCAGGGTCTGCCCTCAGGCGAAGGCGCCCTCTGCACACTGCTCCTTCCCAGGGATGCTTAGCTAAAGATGGGGAGATCTTGCGCTTCTGGCCCCTGAGCCGCTCCTGGCCCGGGGAGAACGAGCTGCTCCTGGCCCGGGGAGGCTGCCACAGGGCTGCTCTCAGCCTCAGGCTCGGCTGCCAAGAGAGAGATAAGGCCCGGACTGGCCTCTACCCCAAAGACGAGCCAGGCGGCCACTGGCGGGTGTGGCGGGGCTGGGGAAGCCAAAAAGGGCAGCTTTGTTTTTCCAATTTGGGCCTGGGACGGGGCCAAGGGCTGGGATTTCATTAGTATAAGATTTCATTAGTTTAAGAAGCACAGAAATGCCCTCCGCCTCCTCAGCATGGCTAAGGCCCTGAAACTGGAGCGCCCTAAGAGGTGCTGGCCCTTGTGGGCACGCTGTCTGTCTGGCTCTTTCTCTGTGTCTCTGTCTCTCTCTTTCTCTGTGTCTCTGTATCTCTGTCTCTACCCTCTTTGTCTCTCTTTCTCCGTGTCTCTTTTTCTCTTTTTCCTTCCCTCTCTCTGCCCCTACAAAATCGCGCTGCCTCTTTTCTCTCAATTACTTTTGAACAATAAGGATTTTTAATACCAGCAAACCCTCCCCTCCCCCAGGGACACGAGCTCGCTGTGTACCGGCTTTCAGACTGCACCTGCTACCCAGAAGGCCCTGAGCCCCCGGCAGGAGGGGAGGCAGTAGCCCACAGGTGGGGGGTCCAGGAGACAGGGGCTCCTGGGTCCCCCAGGCGGGGCACCTCCCCTCTGCAGTCTGGCTGGGGGCACATCCGTGGCTTGGCTCAGCTTGAGCCCGAGGAGGAGGAGGAGGAAGGCAGGGTGTCCTGTCAGAGGCCAGAGGGTTTGGGCCAAGTTCCCCCCACCGTGATCAGAAATGGCCTGACCTCTCCATGGTCCTGTCTCTACTTAAAGCCCCGGACTTTGGTCTCCATTCATTTTCTCCATTTCCTGGCCCTGAGAGGAGGCCAGAGCAGCCCAGAGCAGCCCAGAGCAGCCCGCCAGCACCAGGCTGGGCCCGGGCCCACAGGCCATCCTCCCCCCACCCCCCAGACGTACCCACAGGCTGCCCCACCCCGGGTTCTTGGGAAACATGAATAATCATTTCATCTCATCGTGGCCACAGGGATGGAGCGGTCACGTGAGGGAGCGTGTCTGGGAGGGGTCAGGGGGGCCAGGCAGGAGCTTCCCGGTCCCCAGGACGGGGCAGGCAGCCCCAGGCCGGGAAGCCCCAGCAGCCTGGGAAGGCCTCTCGGGCAGGACTCAGCGGGCCAGGAAGAAGAGGCCTGGGAGGGAAGAGCTGGGGAGGGACCCACGCGGGGAAGGGGGGTCCGGGGTCCGGGAGGATCCCAGCCCATACCATCCACTGCTGTCATCAAGCCCTCCTGCCTTTACTGTTCAAGGCTCATCAGGTGTCCCCAGAACTTGAAGGGAGGGGGGAGGAACTGCAGCACCCCGGGGTCACTGACCTTCTTCCCCAGGGCAACAGGCTGCCTCCGGCCGCCCTTCCCCCTCCCCTTCCCTAGCCCTCCCCCGCCACCTCCTGGGCCCGAGATGGGGAGGGCCAGGGGCTGACCCCTGCTGACCTGAGGGTCCCTGAGCAGGCGACCCGGAGGCGCCTCTCACGCGCGCACACGCACAGTCACTGACACACACGGTCACTGAGGCAGCTCCACTTTGTCGCTCCCTGGCAGCGTCTCCCCGGACTCCCAGGCCCCCTACGCCCGCGGTCCCGCCCCCAGACGCCCCCGCTGGCTCCCAGAAGCAGAGCGAGCCCTCGGCAGCCCCCTCCCCCCCTCCGGTCCGGTCCCCGCATCCCCGGCTGGGCTAGTGGCCGCCAGCCTCGGCGCAGGGAGATCGGCAGCCGGGGGGGGGGGGCCGGGGGGGCGAGATTCAGCGGGAGCGCGGGGCTGGCCGAGCCCCAGACCTCCCTCCTGGGCCCCGCGGCGCCTCGCAGGACTCCCCGCCGGCCCGGACGGTCTCCCCGCGGCGCAGCGTCCGCGGGCCGGACGGTCCCCGCAGTCTCCCCGCCGCCATCCGAGCTGCCCCCACCCCGCGGCTGCGGCACCGAAGCCTCGGAAGCCCCCTCCTCCGGGCTGCCCCGGGCGCCCCCGGCTCCGGGCATCAGTGCCCCCCCCGACACGCCGCGCACACAAATAAGAGCAGGGACGCGGACACGCAAAGCCACGGACGCGGACACCCCCGGCACAGCCTCCCCAGCGCACGGACAGCCAAGCGCAAACGCCCCGCCACATAACCCCGAGCCGGCCGCGAGAAAGCCCGGCGCGCGCACGCACACACACGCGCGCACACTCTCACTCCCCATCACAGCCCCCTCCCCCCGGCCCCCTCTCCCCCCGCCGATCGCCCAGGAAACTTTGCTAACCTGCGCCCCGCGGGGGCCGCCGCGGGGTCGGGGCCGGGCCGCCTCCGGCCGGGCGGGGGAGCTCGGTCGCTCGCCTCGCGGCTCCGAAGTTGGGGCTCCGCGCCCGGGGGCCGCTCCTGCTCCGGCAGACTGGCTCCGGTGGCCGGGACTATCCCATCCTCATCCTCAGCCTCGCCCTGCCCGCGGCGGATCCCGGGCGGCAGCGGCCGCGTGTCAGCGAGTGCGTCCGCGAGTGTGTGCGCGCGTCCCGCGCGCGCGACCCCCTCCCACAGACAGCCGGCACCCCCAGCCCGCGTCCTCCGCCGCCACCTCCGCGGCTGCTGCCTCCCCGTCGCCGCCGCCGCCGCCGCCGCCGCTGCTCTCACTTCCTCTTCCTCCTGCTGGCCAGAGGCTCACTTTACAGCTGCTCGGCGTCCCGAGCCCGGGGGGCCGAGCTCCCCCCTCGCGGGGCTCCCGGGGGGCAGGGCCGAGCTCCCCCCTCGCGGGCTTCCCGGGACGCCGAGCCCCCTCCTCGCGGGGCTCCCGGGAGGTCGAGATCCCTCCCCCGCGGGGCTGGGGGGCGAGCTCCCTCCCTCGCGGGGCTCCCGGGCCCGGCGTCCCCGCCCACAGCCACGGGGGGGCGCGCCGCCCTGACCCCAGCCCGCTGCCGCCGGCAGGACCGATCGGCAGACACACTGGGGACCGCGGGGGCCGCGACCCTTCCCCGGGGGGCCCCAGAAAGCTCCCGGGGCTCTCGGGCCAGCTGCGCGGGCCGCCCCGCTTGTTGTTTGTATCTGCTTTGGAGCGGGGCCACCCGGACTCGGGGACTTGGCAGGCTGGCCTTGGGAGCAGCAGGTGCAGCTTCGGCTCGGGCCGGGGGCTGGCTCCGGGGTCCCCCTGCCCGGGAGGGGCGGACGCAGCCCCACGCAGCGCCGCCCCCGCTTATCAAGGAGCCGAGGCTGGATTTGAATCCAGCTCCTAGGGGTCGCTGCAAACAGAGGTGGGAGACCCAAAGGTGGGCAGCCTAACCCCCTTCTTTTTACCAAGGAGCAAAAGGAGGCTCCTGGAGGGCACTCGAGCTCCTCAGGCTCCAGCCCAGAGGCCGAAAGACGCGGCCTCTGTCCCCAACGGCCGATCCCCTTCCCGAATCCCAGACGGCTTCCCCCTTCTCCCATTGCGTCCAGAAATAGCCTGCCAAGCTCAGGACCATCAGTTACAAAATAGCAGCTAACCTGGGTCAGTCAGTCAGCGATAATGCGCCCGGGGCCCAGGCCGGGCAAAAAGAGGGAAAAGACAAGCCCTTTCCTAGGGAGGGTCGCAGTCTAAGGGGAAAGAACCTGCCAGGGAACGGGAGCCAAGGCCAGGGAACGGGAGCAAAGGCCAGGGAACGGGAGCCAAGGCCAGGGAACGGGAGCAAAGGCCAGGGAACGGGAGCAAAGGCCAGGGAATGGGAGCAAAGGCCAGGGAACGGGAGCCAAGGCCAGGGAACGGGAGCAAAGGCCAGGGAATGGGAGCAAAGGCCAGGGAACGGGAGCAAAGGCCAGGGAATGGGAGCAAAGGCCAGGGAGCTGAGGGGCAAAGGGAAGGCTGGGGCTTGGAGTTGGGAAGATGTTCCTGGGAGGTGTTGGAGCCAGAAGGAGGTGAGGAGGGGAAGAGCCAAAGAGAAAGCCCTTGGGCCCTGGGGGCTGTGAGGGGAAGGCCCGGGGCTTGCTGGGAAGCAGCACTTTGCTCCTGAGGCCTACAGCCCTGAGGCTCCTGGGGCCTGAGTCCAGGGTGGCAGAATGAGCCCCCCCTTTCAGTGGCTGTGGGGGGCAGAGAGCAGAGGCCGGAGCCCCGGCCCAGCCAGAACTGCCGTCCCTGCCTGAGGTGGAGGGCCTGCAGGAGGGGCGACCTGGGACACAGAGGGTCCAGGAGGAATCCAGGAGTGAGCCTTGGATGGAAGCTGGAGGCTGGGAGGCTGGGAGGACTCAAGCAGCAGGCAAGTGTAGGAAGGCAAGGCCGTAAGGGGCAATGGGATCAGATTTACAAAACATTCTCCAAACTCCCCATTTTATAGATAAGGAAACTGAGGCTCAAAGGTGACTCATTGCTGTCTGTATATCTAGGGAGGTTCAGAGGCACAGCATAGCCCTGGGACGCTCTCGCTTTCCAAGTCAGCTTCCCCACACAGACCCTGATCTGTATAAATGCCCGTGGGCGTGGGCCGCTGGGGGGAAGAGGAGTCCCAGTCCAGCCTCACCAGCGGTGTCCCCCTGGACGAGTCACCTAGCCCTGCTTACCTCAGCCTCCTCGAATGTAAAATAAGCAGAAGGAAATGCCAAAGTCCTCCAGCACCTTTGCCACGACAACCCCAGATGGGGTCACAAAGAACAGGCTGTTATCCTCCTTTGCCAAATGGGAAAACTGAGGCACAGTTTAAACCTAGTCTCTCCACTCCTGAAGGAAAGATGCTTTCTGAGGGAAATGGGGGATTAGAGGAAGCAGAGAACTCTGTGTGTCAGAGAGAGACAGAGAAGAGAGACAGACAGAGAGAGAGACAGAGAGACAGACAGAGAGAGACAGAGACAGACAGAGAGAGACAGACAGACAGACAGATAGACAGGCAGAGACAGAGAAGAGAGACACAGAGAAAAACAGACAGACAGAGAGAGACAGACAGACAGAGACAGACGGAGAGACAGACAGAGACAGAGAGAGACAGAGATCTTGACTGCTTTTTCTGATTCCAACCTGGTCATCATTTCTTGTAGTACAATAATATTCCTTCGCCTCATCCACCACCACTTGTCCAGCCTTCTTTGCCCCCTGCGCAGACACTGCTACAAATGGTTTGCAGCTTGGGGGTGCAGTGGGCCGAGCCCTGGACTTGGAATCTTTACGTGTGGCCCATGGTAGGTCACTTCACCCAGTTGACCTCCCTTTTCTCATCTACAAAACAAGCTGGAGAAGGAAAGGCAAACCACGCAAGTCCATCTGCTAAGAAAACCCCCCAAATAGGTCACAGAGAGTCGGATACAACCGAACCGATAACCAACCATAACTATTCTTGGATGAGTGTGTCCTTTCCCTATTTCTTTGATCTCATCGGGCTGTAGACCTCGTGCTATTATTGGGTCAAAGGGCAAGTGGCAATTTATTAAATAAAATTCTTATGGAAGGAAACCAGGGAAACTGAAGGGTAAACCTCATAAAGGACACCAGCACGAAGACCAGCAGAGGAAGAAGAGCTATTCCTGTGGAAATAGACCGCAGACCACTGAGCCAGAAGGAGGAATTAGATGCCAGTAGCTAACTATTATTTTAACATTTAATTGACTTTCTCTTTTTACCACCTCTCCCTCCATCCACCCAAATGAACAAAAATAGAAAAAGAGCAGTTGAATATGTTGGGTCAAGTGAAATCTATTCCTTTGTTGGCCAAGCCCTCGTTCTCAATGCTCCGTCCATCACCTCCGGGTCGGGAGTCAGTGGCCTGCTTCATTTCTAGGTCTCTGCAATCATGGCTGGTCATTGCGTCAATCAGCGTTCTAGAGTCCTTCCTGTCTGTCTTTGCAATGTTATTATTATATATTCTCTGGAACTCTGGATCGGTTCAATAGAAATAGCTTCCTCTGGCTCTGCCCATTTCGTCATTTCTTATGGCTCGGTAATGTTCCATTCCATTTATCCACCTCATCCATTTATACCCATTATCTCCCTTAACCCGTTTAGCCATTCCCAAACAGGGAGTATAGCCTTAGATTCCCAGTTTTTGCACCTCTAAGAAGAGGGGCTAGAAAGACTTTTGTGCCTCTAGCTCCTTTTCCTCTCTGCTCTCCCTTGGGGTCCGTGACCAGCAGTGGGAAGGCAGCATCTCCGGGCACTCAGTTCAGTGATTGCTTTTAGGGCATCGTTCCAAATTGCTTCCAGAATGGCCGGAACAATTCGCGGCTCGACTGTGTATCGATAAGCACGACAATCTTGAGAAAATGGGCTCGAGCTACAAATGGTTTCTACACTGATTTAAAAGAGACGCGGGCTTGGCCGAGAGGGCAGAGACCCAGCGAACGTGACCAGCCTTTGTCGCTCGACATCAAGCGTTGTGGGTGCCTTTTAAGGATTTTCAGGTGTCCTCCTACACCGTAATACCTCCTACTCTTGCAGGGCTGGCTTGCCTACCTCACCTCGCTCTCGCGTTGGCAGGTGACCAAAGAAACTACTTTTTCTGCTACACTCGGACCTTTTAGGGTGCTGGGTGTAATTCTGCTGTGACACCATACCTTCCATTACAACTCTTGGGTTCCCACTGAAGTATTACCATTTATACAGCCAGCAACTCACAATAATGATCCTTTTATATCTTAAACATAACCACCTGCTTAAAAATTAAGCAGAAGAAATATTATTACAAATACCTATTCTAGCAAGTGCATTAATAATAAAAATCGACATATACAACTAAGTTATAGTCTTCCACTTTGGGAAAAAAGTGGTTGAAACTTTCCAAGGAGATGAGGAAAATCCATATGCCCAAAGAAACCCAAACCCTGCAACTGGAAACTCCCCTTTCTTACTCAGCAATTGCCAATTCATGATGCTAGTTTCTGCACTTAAAGATGCTCTCCCTCTAAACCTAACACTTCAATGGGTTCAACTAGTTGAGCTGAATGACTTCTGATATTCCATTTTTACCACCTTCCTTTGTTTAACTGCATTTGCTTCTCAATAACTTTAGCATCCATCACTCTCAGCTTCGGACGTATAGATGCTCTTTTGGATCTTTCATTGCATCTCTCTCTTCTCTGCTATTTCTGGCTTCGGGCCCAGTCAGATAAATCGTGTTTGTTCCCAAATCGGACCTCATTTCTGATGTCTCCCCATCACTCCCCGTCACATTCAAACCCCCGAGTCCTTTTCTCTCAGGCATACCTTCAGCAGCTTTCAGTGTTACTCCTTCTTCTGGAATTCTGAGCAGACTCGGGGACAAATCTTAAAGATCCGACATATTCCAAGGACTCAGGGAAGTGCGGATGGCGTAAGGCGATGGAATATCTGCTTTATGAGAATCGGGAAGGTAAATGGAAACATATGGAATTGTTTGTCTGTGGCTAAAAATTAGTCACCAAGGACTCAGCTGACCGTGTCGGAGGCGTGCTGGCTGCTTTGGAGAGCGCTGCTGCTGAGGGCAAGTCTGCTTGCTGGGGCTCACCACCAGGCTTTCTGGCTTCTGGCTTGGCGAAGGTTTTCGTTAAGAGCAATCCAGGAAACGTGAAAATGTATCGGGTCCTTAGTCCTGGAAGCCTCCCAGCCCCTGCTGGGTAAGCATGTCAGCAAAGCAGAAAAGGGCAAAGGGCCTTCTCATTATAGGGAGTAGAGGGTCAGGAGAAGGCTGGAAGAACGCCTTCAGTTACACTCGTGTCAAAACAAAAGATACCCCAAACACATTTAAAATAAGATCGATCTCTCCGGGACAGGTGAGTTCTTCAAAAATAGCAAATTTAGCAAGCCAGCCTTAGAGCTGGAGGAAGTCACCCGGATACAACGGAAAGTCGGACCAGAGAGAACAGAGCTTCCCTTTGGTCTGAAATGGTCTGTTCTCAGGCGAGTGGGATTTTTCTGCTCGTGAAGACTGACAGCACCGACCCAGGAGACTCACGTGATGTTGGGCTTCAGAAAAGAAGCGGCCTCGAGCCTGGGGAGGCGACTGCCCTGCTGCCCAGCAGGAGCTCCGGTCAGACCACGCTGGAGGCTCAGGGCCGGGTCTGGGAGCGGCTTTCGGGAAGGAGCCAGAGAAGCCGGAGAATGTGGGGAGAAGAGCCGCCGATGATGACAAAGGGATCCCCCCTCTGCCCACAGGAGCATCGGCTCAAGGAACTGGGAACGCTGAGCCCCAGGAGGAGACCCCCCTGATGTCACCCACCCTCTTCCGGACTTCTCTTCTCCAGACCGGACATCCCCGGGCCATTCTGAGGGCGCCATTCAGGGTCCCGGCATAGTGGTCAAGGAGGGCACCAGGGTCCCTCCAATCCCCCCGGCAGGGGCCCAGGGACAGGCTCGCCGGTCTCTCAGCCTCAGGAGTCACATTTCCCACCTCACCAAGTGCCCCACGCTGACACGAATGAAACGGCTCCGTGCAGTGAGGGGCCTTGAGATTACGTAAGCAGATGGAATCCATCAAACAAACATTTGTTAAGCTCCTACTATGTGCCAGGGACGGCGCTAAATGCTTTGCAGCTGCTATTTCCTTCGGTCTTCCCCAAAATCCCCATTTTACAGCTGGGGAGACTGAGGCAGATAGCAGTGACTTGCTCAGAGGTTTAAGACTGGATCTGAACTCGCCTCTTCTTGATTCCAGACCCAGCCCTCTGTCCCCTAAACCACCAGCTGCCTCAAACACTCATTGACATGGAATGTTTACTTATGTGGGCAAAGGGAAGTGAATATTCAGTCACGGGTTCTGAGGGGGAAGGAATCCTGGGGCGAAGAACTGGAGGTTGGGAAGGGAAGGTGACGGCCCCCCAGTTATGGGGCTGCCGGACTGGGAGAGGAAGTCAGAGTCAGAATTTGAACCCAGCTCCTTCCAGCCTAAATCTGGGCCTGGAGCCTGAAATTCGATTAAAAGGGACTCAGTTCCCTGGGCTCCCTGGGGCTCCCCGGGGATTTGTGAAGAGACGGGCTTAACTCTGTCAGTCACGCTTTGCTTTGCGCCAGGATTTCTGAACGTCGGGATTAGCCTCTGAAAAGTCCAAGGGGGAGAAGGGAGGGGTGGCTGACCGGGAGGGAGGGAGGGAGGGAGGGAGGGGGTCAGGATCCTCGGGCCGAGCCCCCAGCGTGGGCGTGGTCTTCAGGCCCCTCCTCCAGTCCGGGACTGGGGGCTGGCCAGGCTCTCGGCCAGAAGCAGGTTGACGGCCCCGGAGGCGATGCTTTCCCTGCGTCCCAGAACTCCACAGTCTGCCAGATTCCTGCTCCAATGGATGGAAGGAGAAAAACCTTCTGAAACTCTTCCCTGGGGGCCGGTGTGAGGTCTGGAGACGCAAATAGGAAAACAGCCTCTGCTCCCAAAGAACTGAGAGCTCCGCGGCCTCCGCGCGGGACCCAGGGGCGGTGGGCTGCCCGCCGGCCCTTCCCAGAGCCCCCACTCCCTCTCCTCCCTACCCCGCGGGGTTCTCATGGCCACGCCTGGGCCCAGGCTTCCTCCCAGCTTTGCAGGGGCAAGCTGGTCCCTGGATCATGTCATGGGGCATCAAGTTAGACTCTCTGGGCTCCAGGACCCCCCTCCCTGGACATAACCTGAGCCAAACTTGGCTCATCCTGTGGGCCAAGGCCTCGGGCCCCCCAGGCTTCCTGAATCCCCCCAAGCTCCCCAATCCCCCAGGCTCCCTGAATCCCCCCAAGCTCCCCAATCCCCCAGGCTCCCTGAATCCCCCAGGCTCCCCAATCCCCCAGGCTCCCTGAATCCCCCCAAGCTCCCCAATCCCCCAGGCTCCCTGAATCCCCCCAGGCTCCCCAATCCCCCCAGGCCATCCTTCCAAGTCTGGCGACTGCTTAAAAAGGACAGAACATTGTATTCTCATCCTCACTTCTTAGAGAGGGTTCTCTGGGAGCTTTCTGCAAGGCACATGGGGGAACCCATCCTCTGCCGCTTCAGTGAGGGGTCCCCCTTTTCTCTCCGACTTCCTGAGCAAGGTGCCTGGCTAGGAAGGCGACTGAGGAGGGGAAGGAGACCGTGGGGTGGCTATGACAGGGAAAGAAAGAGCAAAGAGCCCGAGAGGCAGCAGGTAGGTCAGCCCTCTGAAGCCCCTCGGGGCCGGCTTGGCTTGGGCTTCTGGACCTGGTGTCAGGGACCCCTCCTGGGCTGGGATGGGGAGCCAAGCCTCTTAGGAAGTGAGTCTACAACGGCCCCTGGAGGTACAGGAGGACAGCTGGTGGATCCCAGGTTTTGGGCTGGGAAACTGAGGCACAGAATGCTTACAGTGTCAAAAACGAGGCTGTTGCCTCCATTCGTGGATTCCAGGACGCTGTCCGAGACATTTCCAGCTTGGGAGTCTTGGATTTGCCTCTGGATGCTTGGTCCCCAGGAGAGGGGAGGTCCCACATCACACCTCCCACCTGAGTCAGGGCCCCAGAACCTCCCAAGACAATGAATCTTGAGTGGACCCCTCTGGGGGCAGCAACAAAGGGGCCTGTGCTCTGGGGAGGACCAGGGGTCTGTGCTCTGGGGAGGACCAGCCAATCATCCCTCCTTCTCTTAGACTCCAGAGCTGGAGGGGAATCTGGGATCCCTAACTCAGCTTCTTCATTTTGCAAGTGGATAAACCGAGGCTCAGGGAGAAGTAAGAGCCCCTTATTAGAGCAAGGGAGCGGTCCTTCCGCCAGCCTGGGAGATTCTGGAGCAGCCTCAGCCCCTAGTGTACAGGCAAAGAGACTGAGGCCCCTGGAGGGGGGCAGCTGGTCTCAGGCTGTGGGTCAATCAGCTCAAATTCATGACCATAAAGAAGCATATTTGAGAGGCAGGAAGGCCGGGAGACAGGGGAGGCACCCACAGCGAGGGCGCCTCCTGAGCAGAGACAAGGACCCCAGACTCAGAAACACAAAGCACCGAAGGGGTTGTCTTGAGACAAATGACTTCTCAGCCGTCTCTCAGGGAGGATTGGAACTCAGCTCCTCTCACTCCAGGGCCGGCCCACTTTTCAGACGTCCCTTTGTCTGGAAGATGGAGCTCCAAGGAAGCTGGCTGTGAGATGAGGCTGTTGTGGAAAATGCAAGAAAGCACCTACTGTGTGCAGGGCTTTGTGCTAGAACTTTACATTCACTACTCTTCGATTTGGGACCTCTGGGACTCCCGGCTCCATCATTACACGGGAGCTATTCCTTCTACTGGTATAGAGAAAATGTGGGGCGTAGTCTAGCTATGTTGTGGCTGCTGCTGTTCTTTCTGACCCAACCGGAGTTTTCTCGGCAAAGATTCTGCGGCAGTTTGCCAGCTTTTTTGCTGGCTCATTTTACAGATGAGGAAACTGAGGCAGACAGGTTGACCTGTCTTGCTCAGGGGCACTTAGCCAGTAAGTGTCTGAATCAGATTTGAACTCAGGTTTCCGCGCCTCCAAGCCCAGTGGCTCATCTAAGTGCCTTTATCCAATTCCTTGATAAAAATATCGAACAGCAGGAAGTCAAGGGCTTCTGAGATCTGAGATGTTCTAGTGCATCTACTCTCCTCCCTCTGCCTGGCAAGACACCCAATAACCCCCTTCTAAAAGGGGATTACTTGGGGTTGTGGGGAGCAGGGAACCAAATCCCGAGAGCAACAGCAAACAAATGGGGCCCCGATCCTCAACCAAGGGAGGGGCAGATTCTCCATAGGACAGTCCAGGGTCCAGGCTCTGGAGAGGGAACTTTTCGTGAGCATTTATAAAGGCAGTTACCAGCTCAGGCTCATCAATAATACACCGCGGCAGAGCCCCGGACCGGGCTCCTCGGCCCGGAGGTTGGAGAGATGCTATAAAAATAACAGGCTCCGGATCTGAGCCAGCGTTTGGCCAAAGGTCTTATCCCGCCCTTGTGGACGAGATAGAGAGACGTGACTTGGATTGGATCCAATGGGCTTCATCAGGCTTCTGTGTGCCGGGCACTGTGCTGGGGACCACGGAGAGCAAACAATCCCTTTCTTCAAGATGTCCACGTTCTACAGTCAGGAGATACCATGGGATAAAAGGATCCTGTCTTTAGAGCTGTGAGAGACTTGGAAAATTCCAATTAAAAGATCTCTAAAGCAAATACAAATTAATTCTGGGCAGAGGGAGAAGATGACAATTGAGTGGGTAGAAGGGGGCTGTTAGATGGCCTTGGAACTGTTCAAATTAGCCAGCTTAAGGAAAAGACTAAAAGTATGTTTATCTGACAGTCCTACCAGATGACATGAGTGGATTGCATAAGGATCTGTCCCAAATCCTGTTATGTCCAACTTTTTACAAAACCGTTTAAGAATCTACTTTATTGAAAATGATACAATTACGTGAAAAGGATGGAAAATTTGGTAAAATATATTTCCATTAGAAGTCTTGTCACCTTCATTACTTGTTTCCCAAGATATCCTATTGCTCAAAACCATAGTTATCTAAGAACTCAGCTCATCTAATAATTAGGTATTAAGTCCTTGAATAATTAGTTTGGATTAGCAAGAGCTATTACATGGTTTTTTTTCCTTCTAAATTTAGTATCCATCAAGAAAAACAAATTTCCAAATGAAAATAAAAATGATAATGCCGCAAACTGCAAATTAAAAACAATTTGTTCTTAAACATTTGCATGTTGCATTTTAAAATATAATGATGAAATGCCTTGTTTCTTAATCCCCTTCTGATCTATTTTTGGGGGGAAGAGGGGAGATTTTGTTGCTAGTATGGCTTACTTTTTTGTAGTGAAAGAGTGAAGATATTTATAGGCAGATGGCTGGAAATAATTTTTAGGAATGGTGAAAAGATGAGGATGTATATAAGAAAGGGAGATTAAAGATTCAAGAGCAAGTAGATGATTGATGCGGCAAGTTTCAGGAGGAGGTTGGGAGGATAGGAGTAAGTGGACAAATACTTTGGCCTTGCGCAGCCATCTCACCCGCTGTCTGCAGTGACAAAGTGACAGCATGGGGAAGGTACTCAGAAGCTGCCATGGGTGGAGTGGGAAATGGGGGTACCTATGAAGAGTCATCTCAATCTTTTCTGCAAAGCAAGAGGTGTGCTTATCTGCTAAGAGAAAAAGAGGAAAAGGTAGGAATGGGTTCTTGACAAGAAGGGAACCTGCCGACTGCAGCCAAAACGTCTGGGTTTGGACACTCTGCTGGAAGACCTGCAACAAATGCTAGTCCAATAGAAAGGCCGTTATGATGAATAGAAACATTGCCATGCAGCAGCGAGGGCCCAGGTGAGTTTAAATATAGATTTATTGGTCATTTTAATGATGTGTTTCTTTTTCATGTTTTAAGTGAATTAGTTTGCTTATTTTCAATTTTTTGGTAAATTCAATGAATTTTTTCATTTTCTCTTTTTTCCTAATAAATTTATTTATTTTTAATATACATTATTTTATAAATCATGTTGGGAGAGAAAAGTCAGAGCAAAAGAGAAAAACAATGGAAGAGACATAAAAACAGAAAAAAGAAGTAAACATAGCATGTCAAGATTTACATTCAGTCTCCTTAATTCTTTTTCTGGATGCAGATGGCATTTTCTGTCCAGAGTATTGTTTTGGACATTTTCTCTCTTTTTAATAAAAGTGTACAGGAAAATAAATTTGCTCACAATATAGCTCTGGCTGCATTCTCTAAAATTTGGCAGGTTGTATTTATATTATCTGATATATTCATTCACATTTCTAAAACTATTACTCAAGAAGGATTTTATTAAATCTTACAGAACTTCATCTTTAGAACATGTTTTCTTTGGTGAGTGATATTTCTATTGCTTATAAAGTCTCTCAAGAGGTTCTTTTGTGCCATGAATTAAGAGCTGGCCTGAATGTCCCGAAGGCAAGGTTTAAGGAGGGGCCACTGGCCCATCCTGACTGGCCAGGGTAATCTTCTAAGCCCAGAGCTGCACTGGAAGAGAAGGTCCCTCACTGGGACCACCCCACACCAACCAAATCACAAGTCTAGTGGCACTATGTGGGTATGGTCCTGGTGATCTCCAGCTTCCTCCAAGTTCTATCTTCCTGGGCTCACTCATCCCACCTGCAGTCATCCCTACAGGTAAATGTGGCTGCTCCAATGCAAGAGGACCACTGAGGTTCTCTCTTCTCTTTTCATTGGCTGGATAATTGAAAGGTCAGCAGACCTGAAGCTCCTTTTGCATCAGGAGCAGCCATGTCCGTTCGGGCGTGAGTGAACACTCAGGGCGAACTGAGGACAAAGACGTCCTCTAAGGAGAACTTCAGGAGGTTCTGCAATTTGTGCCTTGGACAAGTTGTATTCTCACTTTCCCTGAAGAACTTCACCTGAGCAAGGGGAGAATACACTCTTCAATTTAGGGGCATATTTCTGGAACAATTTTTTGCTTTATTTTTTTTTAAGTAAATGCCTTTTCTAAAAGCTAATTCACAAAACCCCAATAAAATAGACAAAACCTTGGATAATTTGATTAGAAAAAGAAAAGAAGAAAACCAAATGACCAATACCAAAAATGAAAAACGCAAAAATCTTAAATAAAATATTAGCAAAGAAATTATAGCAATTTATCACCAAGATACTACGCTCTGACCAAGTGGGATTTATACCAGCAATGCAGGGCTAGTTCAAAATCAGGAAAACTATCAGCATAATTGATCACATCAATAACAAAATGAACAAAAATTATATGATTATCTCAATGGGTGCAGAAAAACCATTTGACAAAACACAGCCCCCATTCTTAATAAAAATACCAGAGAGCATAGGAATAAATGAAGTTTTCTTTAAACTGATAAGCAGCATCTATTCTAAAATAATCAGTAAACATTATATGTAATAGGGATAAACTAGAAGCATTTCTAATAAGATCAGAGGTGAAACAAGATTGCTCATCATTATCATGATTATTCAACATTGTACTGATAGCTTTAGCAATAAGAGAAGAAAAAGAAATTGAAGGAATTAGAATAGGTAATGAGGAAAGAAAATTATTACTCTTTGCTGATGATATGATGGTATATTTAGATAATCCTAGAGAATCAACTAAAAAACTACTTGAAATAATTATCAACTTCAGCAGAGTTGCAGGATACAAAATAAACCCAAATAAATCATCAGTATATATATATATATATATATATATATTATATATATATTACCAACAAAGCTCAGCAGCAAGAGATAGAAAAAGAAATTCCACTTAAAATAACTATAGATAAAATAAACTACTTGGGAATTCACCTGCAAAGGTACTATATGAACACAACTACAAAACACTTTTCCCACAAATAAAGTCACATCTAAACAATTGGAAAAAATATCAATTGTTCGCAAGTAAGCAGAGCTAATATAATAAAATGACAATTCTATCTAAATTAATCTATTTATCCAGTGTCATACCAGTCAAACTACCAAAAATATATTCTATAGAACTAGAAAAATGATAAAATTTATCTAGAAGAATAAAAAGTCAAGAATATCAAGGGAATTATTTTTTTTTAAATACAAAGGAAGATAGTCTGGCCATACCAGGTCTAAAACTATATTATAAAGTCTCCGTCATCAAAATCATTTGATATTGGCTAAGAAATAAAGTAGTAGATTAGTGGAATAGGCTAGCTATACAAGACAAGATAGTCAGTGACTACCATAGCAGTCTACTGATAAACCCAAAGACTCCATTTTCTGGGATAAGAACCCAGTATTTGACAAAAACTGTTGGGGAAACTAAAAATGATATGGCAGAAATTGGACATAGACTGATATCTTATACTTTACCAAGAGAAGACTGAAATAGGTTCATGATTTATATATAAAAGATGATTCTATAAGCAAATTAGGAAAGCAAGGGAGAGTTTACCTATCGGATTTGAAGAAGGGAGGAATTTATGACCAAAGAAGAATTAGAGAACATTATGAAATCCAAAATGGATAATTTTGATTATGTTCAATTTTAAAAGGTTTGAACAAACAAAACCAATGCAGCTAAAATTAGAAGAGAAGCAGAAACCTGGAAAACAATTTTTATAGCCAGTATTTCTGATAAAGGCCTCGTTTCTAAAATATATAAAGAACTGAGTCAAATCTCTAAAAATACAAGCCATTTCCCAACTGATAAATGGTCCAAGGATATGAACAGACAATTTTTAAAAGAAGAAATAAAAACCATCTCTAACATATGAAAAAATTCCCTAAATCATTATTGATTAGAGAAATGCAAATTAAAACAACTCTGAGGTACTACCTCACACTTATCAGATTGGCTAAGGTAACAGGAAAAGATAATGATAAATGTTGGAGGTGATATGGGAAAACCGGGATCCTAATTCTTTGTTCATGGAGCTCTGAAATGGTCCAACCATTCTAGAGAGCAATTTGGAACTAAGCCCAAAGAGCTATAAAATTGTGCATACTCTTTGATCCAACAGTGTCACTACTGGGTCTGTATCCCAAAGAGATCATAAAAGAAGGAAAAGGCCCCACATATGCAAAAAGATTTATAGTAACTCTTTTTGCAGCAACAAGGAATTGGAAACTGAATGAATGCCCATCCATTGGGGAATGGCTGAATAAGATACAGTATATGAATGTAATGGAATATTATTGTTTTATAAGAACCGATGAGCAGGATGATTTCTGAAAAGTCTGGAAAGACATAAACTGATGGCAAGTGAAGTGAGTGGAACCAGGAGATCATTATTCACAGTAAAAGCAAGATTGTGTGATGATCAACTATGATAGATTTAATTCTCAGCAACATGTGATTCAAAACAATTCTAACAGAGTTGGGATGGGAAATGACTGAATGAGGATCAAAATATATTATTTTCACCTTTTTTTGCTTGTTTGTTTGCTTTTTCTTCCTCATGGTTTTTCCCTTTTGTTCTGATTTTCTTTCATAACATGACTTATATGGAAATATATTTTAAATGATTGTACATGTAAAACCTATATCAGATTGCTTGCTGTCTTGAGGAGGGGACTAAGAAGGGGAGGAAGAAAAAATGGGGAACTTAAAAATCTTACAAAAATGAATGTTGAAAACTATCTTTACATGTAATTGGGAAACTAAAATTACAGAGAAAAAAAATAAAATCTAATTAGCTCTTACTGATAATCACTAAGGCTCACACTGGTGGAGGCTCATGGGCCGCAGTCCTAGAAACCCTAGCAACCCCCAGGGTTGCCGCTATTTGCCAGCGTGATGGCAGGTTGGAGGAGTGAACACGGGAGAGTTACGTGCACAGACACATTTTAAAAGGGAAAAACTCTTTAAATTATGCATTTAAAGATGTAGAAATCTCCTGTGTTCTCAGGAGAGGTTTCAAGGCAATCAACCTAAAGCTGAAAAAATGTTAAGAGAGTGTGACTGGACCCAGAGAAACGCCATGGGGGAGTCCTGCTGAAGGCAGAGCCTGGAGGGGAGGGGGTCTCCAACACCAGGGGACTGGAGGCTCTCTTCTTCCTGGAGCCTTTGCTCCTCCGGTCAGCAGGGCTGCCCTCTCAGAGGTTTCCTTCCAACTAAAGCCATTGGTGGGAGTAGTTGAATTAATGCCCAGAGTGTTGCTGGGCGTCTGACTCGGTGCTGACTTGGGCTGCCTGGGGCTGCCCCTGGCCTGGGGGGCCTGGAGGGACCATCGGAGGCTCCCGTGAAGGAGGGGCCACTGTTCCATCACCGTCCCCCTTTACAGAGGAGGAAGCCAAGGTGAGTGAAGGCCACACGGGGGAAAGCCTTGGTAAACCCCCTTTCCTCCAGGTCCTGGGAGCCGCTGTCCAGTCCTGTCACCGGGTCCCCAGTAGGATGAGCCCCACTTTGGGCCTTGATGTGAAGGCGGGCTATTGCCATCAGCTTAAGCCAGGGGTCAGCAAACTGGCCGGCCGGAAGGCCAAATCCAGCTGTTCTTCTCCAGCCCCAAAGGCCAGAAGACTTTTTATATCTTAAAATACGAGAAAACTCTGTTTGTGCAACGCGAGGGCTGTCCAAATGTTGTGCCGTGAGCTGTGTCCGGCTCTGCTGCCTGGGAGGGAGCCAGAGGTGAGAGCTGACCCGGGGAAGGCACCTGAATCACTCCTGGACAAAAGGTACCGGGAAAAGGCGCTCTCCACGCAGAAGAAGAAACCCTGGGCTGTTTTACTGCTGAATATTCATACCTTGTTTCTTTTTTTTCCTACACAAAACCGCTTTAGCCAGTTTTGCTTACATAATTCAGCTTTTGTTTCCCTGGAAAAACTGCATCCTCTGCAGAATTGCCCCAGCCTTTCTGGGAGCCTGGAGAACTCCCAGGCCAGGACTGGCCACGCTTTGGGGAGCCCTCAGTCACCCGGCCCCGGACAGGCGCACGGGCCCCCCCAGCCCGCCGGGGCCGGCCCAAGGGGCCCGGGAGCCGAGGGCATCGGTGCGGGCGCTGGGAGGAGGCAGACAGAAGGATCACGTTCCCAAAGCTTCCTGCCTGGCTCCAGGAGCCGCACTGACTGCAGCGGCCCTGAGCAAAGGCGAGTCGGTGGAAAAATACAGGTTTCTTCTTTTTCTCAGAAAGCCAACTGGGAGGGGGGGGTCGGAGGAAGCTGGCGTTGCGAGGAAGATCTGGGAGTCCTGGAGCTCAGCAGCCCTCGTGGCAAGGCTGGCAGCGTTCCTCCAGGTCTGCCAGGGGAGGACAGGGGCAGCTCGCCCCTTCCCCACACCTTCCAGCCGCCATTCATTTCTGACTCTGGGCATCCTGGGGGGACACAGCCCAGCAGGTGCTCAGGGCACAGTCCTGGGCACCCCTGGCACAAACCCCCAAACCAGCAGCTCCCTGCCCACAGGGGCCTCACCTTCCATTGTCCATGGAAGGGACACCGGCCTCTCCTTCCCTGGGGAGCGGAGGATCTCAAGGCCCTGGGGGCCGGACCTCGTTGCTTAGCCCCTGTTCTCATCAGGGGCCCTGGCTCCTGGAAGATGCTGGATTAATGGTGGGAAAGGCCATTCACTCCTCCACCACTCAGCCCCTGATCCGGGTCTCCCCGGGGGTCCCATGAACAAGACCCTCCATATCTAGTTGTCTCCCCCTTTGACTGTAATCTCTGAAGGAAGCGGTTTTGCCTCTTCCTTTATCCTTGGCACAGGGCCTGGCACAGGGGAGATGCCCAATCATTGTTATTGATTGACTTTATGACATCCTCCAATTGCATCCTCTCATTGAGGAAATTAAATTAGGCCCGAAACCAGTCCAGGAGGCAGATCGCTCAACTCCACGGTCCGGGGCTCCAGCCCCAAGAGATACCAAGGCACAGACCTTGCCTGCCTCCCAGTGACGGGCACAGGAGCCAGAGAAGGGACAAATGGGGGATAATCCCCTTCTGCAGAGCGAAGGCATTGAGAAGGAGGAGGAAAAGCTTCTTCCCCAGAAAAGAGGAGGCAGAGATGAAGCGGGGACAGCCAGAGAAAACGCCCGAGGGAGGAAATGAGGATGGAACCCCAAAGGGACCAGTGCCCCCCGTGTGGCTGCCCTGGAACAGCAGGGCCCTGGAGTAAGAAGCCTGGAAAGGTGGGAAGAGGCAGGATCTCCCATTGGGTCTGGAGGTAATGGGGAGCCTGCAGAGGTTACTGCTGAGGGTCACTTTAGGACATCAGTGTGGGGGTGCAGGATGAGCTGGAGAGGAGGACCGAGCAGAGGCTCCAGGCGTGAGGTGAGAGGACTCGGGCAAGGGTCCGAGGAGAGAAGGGGGCAAACCTCATGGGGAAATGCTGTGCAGGTAGAATCTGACAGGACTTGGAAGCTAATTGGCTCCGTGGGGATGGATGTGGGGAATTTGGGATGACTTCATGCTGACCATTCACATGACCAATCATGTGTCTCCCATCCCTTTACTCATTATGAACAAATGCTCCCAGACTCTGCCCCTTCCACAGGTCCCCATTCCCCCCCCCCACTTTCCTGATTCTGCATTGGCCATCAATACCTCAAGGCACTTATGCCCCAACCACAAAGATGCCCACAGCAATACCTGTGGGAACTTTCTGTTATGGTTTGCTATTTAATTATTATACTGAGGATCTTTCAATAAAAAGATTTCTAGGGGAAAAGTCCACCAGGTTGGCTAACTTCATTGATCAAATTAACCAAATAACAACTGACATATTTGTTATTTATATCTGCCGTCCTCCTGGACAAGCACAGGGCTTTTTCAAAATATTGAAGCATATTCCATTTATCCTATTCTTAAGAGCAAAAAGTCCTTTTAAACTATTAATATGTTTTTCAATTTAAAATATAGTCTAGAATTGCACATGGTTAACATATATTGGATTTCTTGCCATCTAGAGGAAGGGGTGGGGGTGGGGGAGAAGGGAGAAAAGATTTTGGAACACAGGGTTTTGTAAGGGTGAATATTGAAAACTGTGCATATATTTTGAAAATAAAAAGCTTTTAAAAATAAAATAAAAGGCACTCTATTTTTATTTCATCTTTTTAAATGTTTATTTCTGTGGTTATTTCACAACCAGTGCTACAATAGTATATATAGATATACAGATAGAGAGATATATGTGGATATATGTCTAAATAAGTAAGTATACATATATTGGGGGAGTTGGTTCAAAAAGGTTCTGCTGATGGGGCATATGATCCAAAAGTTTTGGAGGCCGTGGCTTTAAACAAAAGAAAGCAAAGAGGCCCATAGGCCCTGGAAAAATCACAGGAGATTTGAAAGAGGCAGGGACTCTGAGCTCGAATGTGAAGAACCCACGGGGAGGGCCACGGTGAAAAGTGAGGACTTTTCATTACTTAGATATTTTCACCCTCATTCATTCACTTCTTTAACATCTTCATGGCATACGAGGGTTTAATAAATACTTTTTCATCCAATCGATACCTAGCACAGTGATGTGCCCAGAGGGAGCCCCCAATGATCATTTCTTGAATGGATAAATAAATGATTTTACATTTAAGATTTGGCCTTCCTGGATTTGAACTCCTAACGAAGTATCTGATATTAGGTGATTAACATAGAGTTTGTTTAATTGAATTAAATGCTAATTATGTTCCTCCATTTTCATCCTTACTGTCAACTATAATGAATAAATAAACGTGGGAAAGGCTTTTCCCAGGCTGGGTGGGGGTGACAACACAGCAAGAAGACAAAGCCCAGAGAGAACCGTACAAGGCTGGACTCCTTCCTCTCTGCCCAACTCCTCATCCTCTCCCTCCTCATGATAGGAAGACCAACTTTGGCCACAGATCTTCTACCACTGGGGAGTGCGAAGACCTTCTAGCTTCACTCTAGCTGTGGTCTGTGGGCTCACAGGGTAGTGGATAGACCCATTCTTGCTGACTTTGCATTACCATTTCAAATGGGGGTTGGAGGGAAAGAAAGAGACAAGGGACTTGGGGGATCATGATGAAGTCGATATCTCTCTGATCCCGTCCATTCCAGTTTGATTTGTCCCTTCTTGTTCACCAGGCTGATTCAGACGCTGCCCAATTCCTTTCCAAATGGAAGGGCTGCCGGTCAAGGCCCCGTGATTTCCCAATTCTTTGCTCACTGACTGCCTCTATCTCATTTAAAATTCTTCACAGCTTTCCAGTCTGAGCTCTGGCTGGATTTGGAATGGGGAATTGATAGGAGATAGGTGACAATGGGATTAAAAAGTCTGGAGGTGCTGAGAGTAAGAGGCCTCCAGACTCAGAGGTAATTATCATTCTAGTAAAAAGAAGAAAATCAATTCCCTCCCTTTGGCAGCCCAGGATGGAGACGGTATTTCAGCTGCTGCTCTGTTTTCCTGCTTGCATTTATTATTCCATTATTAGGACATGTCACTTTGCCAATAAAATATTTTGCCTTGCTGTCAGGTTTTATTTGGTACGGCTTTTAAGGAGTGAGGGCGCGGGCTCCCAAACCGCAGCCCTGACACATCTGTCAACTGCCAGGGCGCAGCATCCCGGCTTTTCGGGGAGCCTAGAACCAACGTCTGCGGGGCTGTGCAATGCACACTCGAGTGCAGCCAAAAGTGGATGGAAACACGCAGAGAGAACCCAACATTTAACAGGACTTGGATGAGGGAGGGAGTCTCTCTGCTCAAAGGAAAGAAAATCTTTATTCATAATCTCTGTCTCTGTCTCCATCTCTCTCTCTCTCCCTGTCTGTCCCTGTCTCTGTCTTTCTCTCCTCTCTCTCTCTCTCTTCTCTCTCTCTCTCTCTCTCTCTTCTCTCTCTCTCTCTCTCTTCTCTCTCTCTCCTCTCTCTCTCTCTCTCTCTCTCTCTCTCCTCTCTCTCCTCTCTCTCCTCTCTCTCTCTCTCTCTCTTCTCTCTCTCTCTCTCTGTCTTTCTCTCTCTCTCTCTCTCTCTCTCTTCTCTCTCTCTCTCTCTCTGTCTCTGTCTCTCTCTCTCTCTCTCTCTCTCTGTCTCTCTGTCTCTCTCTCTCTCTCTCTCTCTCTCTGTCTCTCTCTCTCTCTCTCTCTCTTCTCTCTCTCTCTCTCTCTCTCTCTCTCTCTCTCTCTCTCTCTCTCTCTCTCTCTCTCTTTTTCTCTCTCCCCCCAAAACACACTTTCTGCCTCTGTCTCTGTCACACAGACACACGACCCAGTTCTTTAAAATATTCGTCCAGCCCGGCCCTCTCTGCTTTTGCTTGGCTTTGTTCCGGCGCTGACCTCATGTTCATCTTCCTCCTCCTATTTCTGAATCCTTAATTGTTCACGATCTGACGTTTACATTTCCAGCTCCTCGTCCACCATGGTCTGCTGGAGGGGAAAACGAGGCACAGTTGGTCCAGCCTCTCTTGGCTGAGCTCCGCTTCCTCAGTTTCCATGTGCCGGAGGAGCAAGGATTAGTCGCCTACAGTTTTTCCCACTCATTGGCCAAGGCAAGAACCACTTGGGCTGCTCCTGCAGGAGCTGGAGGGAATGGGGAGTGGGAGAGGGGGGTGGGAGAGGGGGGTGGGAGAGGGGAGTGGGAGAGGGGGGTGGGAGAAGGGGGTGGGAGAGGGGGGTGGGAGAGGGGAGTGGGAGAGGGGGTGGGAGAGGGGGGGGGGGGGTGGGAGAGGGGAGTGGGAGGGGGGGTGGGAGAGGGGAGTGGGAGAGGGGGTGGGAGAGGGGGGAGGGGGGTGGGAGAGGGGAGTGGGAGAAGGGGGTGGGAGAGGGGAGTGGGAGGGGGGGAGGGGGGGGTGGGAGAGGGGAGTGGGAGAGGGGGGTGGGAGAGGGGAGTGGGAGAGGGGGGTGGGAGAAGGGAGTGGGAGAGGGGGGTGGGAGAGGGGGGTGGGAGAGGGGAGTGGGAGAGGGGGGAGGGGGGTGGGAGAGGGGAGTGGGAGAGGGGAGTGGGAGAGGGGGGGTGGAGAAGGGAGTGGGAGGGGGGGGGGGGGGGTGGGAGAGGGGAGTGGGAGAGGGGGGTGGGGAGGGGGAGTGGAGAGGGGGGTGGGGAGGGGGAGTGGAGAGGGGGGGGGGTGGGAGAAGGAGTGGGAGAGGGGGGTGGGAGAGGAGGGTGGGAGAGGGGGGAGGGGGGTGGGAGAGGGGAGTGGGAGAGGGGGGTGGGAGAAGGGAGTGGGAGAGGGGGGTGGGAGAGGGGAGTGGGAGAGGGGGGGTGGAGAGGGGGGTGGGAGAGGGGAGTGGGAGAGGGGGGGGGAGAAGGGAGTGGGAGAGGGGGGTGGGAGAGGGGAGCGGCTGGTTTTCTCCGGGTTTGGTCACTCGCTGCCATTCTGGGTCCTGCTTCCTCCCCCCCCTCCGACCTCTCTCGGTTGAAGCTAAGAGGCTTGTGCAAGTATAAACTCGCCAGGAAGGAACAATGGAGGGAGCAGAGGAGGAAAAGCCAAGGAGGAAGGAAGCTTCCCCGCAGCTTAGTGCAAGGATCCGCGCATTTTCCCGGGCCTGGGCCCCTCCCCGCTCGGAGCTCCCAACTCCTCGGGACAAGCTCTGGAGGCTCATGGGAGGTGGCTCATTTTTCCTGCCCTTGAGGAACCACCTACTGAAAGTCCTTCAGGGACCTGTGTCTGTGGAGGATGTGCCCGCACCAACAACATGGAATCCTGGCCCTGGAGGGGAGAGGGAAGCAGCATTTCAGCACCGGACCCTGGGCTAAGGGCTTAATAATGATCTCATTCGCTCCTCACCACACCTGGGAGGGAGGGGCTATTCTTAAATAGCTCTATTTCTCAGTTGGGAAACCGAGGCAGATAGAGGGGGGCTCGCTGGCCAGCTAGCAAGTGTCTAAGGCTGGGTTGAGTCCAGCTCCTCCCGACTCCACAGCCAGGGCCCTGTCGCCGGCCCCCAGTTACGGGGGCAGGAGCCCTTCCTGCTCTGGAGCCATCTTGGGAGACATTGAAATCCCCAGGAGCAGCTCTTCCACTCCAAAACGAAGGGACGCAGAGGGACCAGCTCCTCCCATGACTCCCCACAGACACGAGCGCTGAGAAGGCCCTTTTTAAGTCTCAGACTGTGATTTCACTGGTGCAGATAATCGCAGTGAGGAAACCCAATCAATAAACATGAGGGTGAGAGTCAGCCTCCGTCTCTCACTTCCAGCCGGCCCAGGTCTCAGGCTCTCCCCGGGGGGTGTTTCCGTGCCCACCCGGGGAAGGGCAGCGACTGAAGAGCTCCCGGGATCGAAAGGGGCCCCTCCGAAGCTCTGGAGGCCCCAGGAGGGAACAAAGGGCTGTGGAGACTTTCCCTGCCTGCAACAGAGAAGAAAACAACTGTCTTTCTAATAGGTGCCTCCCGAAAAGAACAATAAAAGCACAACTTTCCTTATTTAATTTCCATCCAATTAGTTAAACCCAATTTCTCATTCAAAGGCCTGGGAGCTCTCCTGGTGAGGGCCAGCAGAAGCTACAGCCTTTCCCCGCTCCCCGGGGTTCCCTCTGGGGAATGGGGCTCTCCCCCCGATGGAGAAGACGGAGCACCGAATGTGAGCAACACCGAGAAAGCCGCTGTGGCTGGAGCACAGGGTGGGGAAGAACGAGGCTGTTAGTTAGGAAGGAGGAACAAATCAGCTGGAAGGTTTTGAGTTCTGGAGTTGCTGGGACTTTTGTTTCCCAGTAATTTCTGTTTTCTGTCCATCGCATCATTTTAGGAAGCCATCTCTGGCCACGGTTATGGCGCCGGCAGCTTGGAGCCCTCCTCAGGAGAGTCTGCCCCCGGTTTGTTAGGGCGCGACAGTCCCCCACGTCTGCCCAGCGTCTGTAACTACGGATGCCCCAGATGGGGAAAGCGCTTTGTCCCTGAAACCAGCCTCGGTCCCTGCTTTCTGCTGAGTGGGGAGGAACAGCATTCATGCAGTAAATGAGTCAAACAAACAAACAAACAAAGCCCGGGAGGCGCTGTTAGCAAAATGGCAAGAGGGGCTTTTTCCTTTCTTTATCGGAGGGTCCCGAGAGGCCCAAGGGAGCAGATTCTGGACACACGGGCTTCTGGACGGGACTTGGGCCTCCGAAGGATCTAGAACAGATCTGACCCTTTTTTTAAACTGAAACCTCCTGAAAACTTGAATTTAGCTTTCAAGCAAATGCTCTTCGTGGCACATCATTCAGCCAGGACCCTGAGGAGGCCCATGAGGAGGGGGGCAGAGGTGGGGTCTGGTACTAATGAACCCTGAAAGAGGCCACTTCAGATCCAAGGCCCAGCAGCCAGAGGTCGCTGCCAGACGTCCTAAGAGAAGCGCAGCCTTTCATCGCCCTCTGCCCTTTCCCGCTGAAGCCGGTACCCGAGTCGTTGCCTGGAATTTCCTATGCAGGGTTTTTAGAGAACCAGAAGAATCTTGGGTCTCGCCCTGCTTTTTTCCTCTATCGTGGGGAAAAAGCCAAATTGGCCAGAAGGGCCTGGAAAATTCTTAACCTGGGCAAAAGTATTCATTCTTAACAGAGGAAGAATGTTTTCTTTTTTCCAAAAGAATACTGAAAGCATAGTCTCAGGAAACAGGAAAGGCTTTGGGGGAAGTCTGCAAGGGGAGGGGACGGACCCTTCTCCTGCGATTTGGAACACGTCTCCAGAGACTGGAAAAACAATGACAAAGAGAGATACAAGGAAGACAGACATCAACACCCTGCTTCTGCCAAGAGAGAACAAGGGATTCTCTTTCCTCGCTCTGCCCGGAGATGGTGGGTAAGGGGGTGACAGCCCCGACAAGCTCAACCCCTCCCAGGCTTAGAAAAATCAAGTTCCCTGGAATTGCGGCTTCCTTGAGGGGAAAAAAATCCCAATTCTTCTTTCTTCTCATCTCCATCTTTAGAAGGGTATTGTTCAAAGAAAAAAGGAAAGAGGAAAAAAGCAAATAATCTGCAGGGCCTGAAATATTGACATTTCAGAGATAGTGGGAGGGGGCTGTTCCACAAGGAGAGAGAGGGAGACAGAGAGAGACTTAGACAGAGACAGAGACAGAGACACACAGAGAGAGACACAGAGAGAGACAGACAGACAGACAGAGACAGAGACACACAGAGAGAGACACGGAGAGAGACAGAGATTCAGGGGGCATCTGGGGTGCCAGCCACGGACAATGCCATTGTCTGCTCTCGGGAAAGCATTGGCATTATGTGCCTGCCCAGCGGAGTCAGTGGAGGGGCTTGTGCTCCAGGCTGGCTACAGAGAGGAAGGTCATCAAAATGCAGTAGGGAGGAAAAAATTCACTCATCCTTACAATCTGGCGACTGTGGTGACAAGAGTACAGCTGACAGCCAATGGGCTGCCAAAAAGCGGCGCGAAGCTCACGCACAAAAACTCCCTGTCACCAAGTGCGCGACTCCACAAGGGACCTGGGAAGAATGTGGTACAAGGATTCTGACCAGCCCCATTTCACAAACTAGGAAACTGAGGTTGGGAGAAGTGAATTCACTTGCTCAAAGTTTCGCAGCTAGAGACTGGTACGACTCCAGTGCCAGGCGCTAGAGGAAGTCATTTTTTACTTCTCTGAGCCTCAGTTTCCTCATCTGTTAAATGAGGGATGTGGATGAGAAGACCCTTCAGTTCCTCTTAGCCCTAAATCTCTAATGCCACGACTTTTATCCACTCAAGCCACATTCAGAGGAGTAGAAATCCCTCTGGTTCTCACTCAGGGCTTCTTTACTTTTCTTTAAAACCCACTTCTAATGATTTGTTCTCTCTGTCTCTTCCTAAGCCCCCAAACGGGAGGAGAAACTGCTGTGAACAGACTGATCGAAAGCTGGCTGCCAATAATGGAGAGAGAAAAATCACAAGAGGAAACAGTCATTGGAAAAGTTCTCCTTGAAACAGCAAGCACACCTGGACACCTCCGAGACCCCAGCACCTTACGGTATTCCCGCACAGTAGAACTCTCCAAAGTCATCGGAATAACCTGGGATCCACAGTGGGAATCTGCTCATTCAATCCGAAGTTTTCCTAAGCTCTTCCTCTGTGCCAGAGCCAAGCGCTAGACAAAGAAATAAAAGCATTTCTTGCTCTTAGAAAGCTTATGTTCTAATGGGAACGTCTAATGAGGTACTTACAGAGGCAATGGAAGCTGATCTTGGGAAGAAGGCAGTAGTTTCGGTGGGGACCAGGAAAGGCTTCCCAGGAGGGAGCGTTTCAGCAGAATCTTGAAGGAAATCTGGGATTCTGAAACGAACAAGTGAGAAAAATGGCTGCAGGTTCAGAAAAGCTAAGGGGGAGGGGAGATGTATAAATAGAATGGAAAGAGAGGAGAGAGTCGGATAGTGAAGGATTTTAAATGCTAAACCAAGAAATTAATATTTGATCCTGAAGTTTATGGAGTAAGAGTGGCAGGGTCAGAGCTGCTCTGAAGGAAAGTCCTTGAGGAAAGGATGGTTAGGAGAGGGAGGGGAGGAGACTGACTTAGACAGGTGGCTGGCTAGGTGGGTGGAAAGAAGGGGATGGATACCTGAGGGACGGTGGAGGAGAGAAACAAGACTGGCAGTGGTTTCAATGGGAGGATGAGGGGGAATGAGAAGCTGCTGGGGCATCCAGGGAGGATGCTGCTGCCCTTGATAATAAGAGGCAAGTTCAGAAGAGGTTTGAGCTTGGGGGGAAATCACGAGCTGCTTGGGGCGTGAGTTTGAGACTCCTCGGGAACCTCTGATTGGAATTCCCAGTTAGTGATGTGGACAGGGAGTATCACTGTTATATGCACCAGGAGGACTTTGGATCACCAGAAAGGGTCAAATTATCTTCAGTATCCTCAACTTAATGAAGCAACAACATAGGCACTATTCTTTAGAGTTTCCATCCCAAACAATTTTCTTTAAAAATAAAATTCTGAGACCTCAATTCTGAGAAACTCAAACTCAAAATTCTGAGACCTCTGAGCACCTCGATGATTGGAAAACTCTGCTTTCTGGAATAATGCTTTCTGCTTTCAGATTTGGGGCTAGGGAACGGAAATAGGGACTGGGCTTGTGATTTCACTCCTTTACCAGTGGAGAACAGTTCTATCACTCCAGTTTATAGTCTGAAAGAGTTTCAAGAGCATTGAAAAGGCAAAGAGAGTTGTCGATGATCACATGGTCAGTGTGTGCCAGAGAAGGGTGGTGAACCTCGTCCTCTTGGGTCCAAGGTCATGCAGCCGCTGGAAATGCCAGCCTGCCCCCCTGATTTTATTGCCTCATAATTATCCAAACACGGGGAGGTTGTTTTCCTTTGTGCTGAGAAGTGGACAAAATGAAAACACTGCAGCAGAAATAGTTGATATTCATATAGAATACATTTCATTAGCTTCAAAAAATAGACTATAATTACTTCAAAAGGAAGATCAAAACATCCTCATCAAGGAATGCTCGTTGTAAACAACCCCACCCCCTCTCTGAAAAGACTCATTTTTAAAGGCATATTTACAAAAAGAATCTTCTCCCTCCCCTGAAAATAAACCTTCCCCTCCCCCTCCACTACTTTCCATCCAGTTTTGAATCTGCCCAACAACGGGTCTCTCCTGTCCTCCATCTCCCCCAGCCTTCTCTCTCCACCCTCCCCACCCCCAGATTCTCAGGCAGAGCTTTGTAGCTTTTCACAGTGTGGTGACCATTTAGCAAACATTTCCTTTCTGGTTTTACAATGAAATCCATATCCCTCGTGAGTCTGAAAGAATACTGAGGTGTAATGAAGGAAGAAAAATCCTTTAGAATCAATAATATGGCACCTCAGCTGCTCCCTAGAAAGTGTGGGAGGGGGCGGGGGAATGCCTTTATTTTTCGAGGCACACATTTGTTGAAGAAACAGCAAATGCCTGCAGAGGGGATTTTCAAAGGTCACTTTTTGGTTCAATAGTATTTTATTTTTTTCCCTCAGTTACATGTCAAGAAAATTTTTAGCGTTCATTTTTACAAGTTCCAAGTTTTCCTCCTCTCCCTCTCCTCCACTGTTCAGAAGATGGTCGAAGATGGTCAGAAGTTTGGTATAGATTAAACATGTCCTATCATATGAAATGTATTTCCATATTAGTCACAGCTGGGAAAGAAGAAACAGATCAAAAGAGAAAAATGAGAAAAAATGAAAAAAAAAAGAGAGAAAGAAAAAATAAGCCAAAAAAAAAAAAAAAAGCTTTGATCTGTATTCAGAATCCATCAGGTCTTTATCTGGTTATGGTTAGAATTTTCCTTTGTGAGTCCTTTGTACTTTTCTAGGATGATTGTGTCACTGAGAAAAGCGGAATCAATCACAGTTGATCATCACCCAATGTCGCTGATACTGTGTACAATGTTTTCCTGGTTCTACTCGTTTCACTTTGTATCAGTTTATCCGAGTCTTTCCAGATTTTCCTGAAATCTGCCCGTCTGTCATTTCTCACAGCACGATAGTATCCCATCACAATCATCACCACAGCTCGTCCAGCATTCCCCACTGATGGGCGTGCTACCACCAAGGGCTGCTGTAGACATTTTTGTGCGTGTGAGTCCTTTTCCCTTTTGGGGACCATTTTGGGACACAGACTCACAAGCGGTGTTGCTGGATGACAGGCCGTGCACAATCTGGTTGCCCTAAAAGGTCACTTTTTAAGGAGCTGATCCCAAATAGCCGAAAGAGGCGTTCGCCCCAGAGGACCCCATTGGTACAAATATGGAGGAAGATCGTGCAGCAAGTCTTAGAGTCTGTTGTGTTCGCGTTTCACAAAGTGACTCCTACAAGAATCAGCAGAACCAGAAAATCATGAGGTCTACAAGGAGCAAGAAGAAGAAGTGATACCAGGTACCATGACAGCTGCTGGTTGATCTGATACTGACAACTGAAAAATTGATCATTTTTCTAAGTCTCGTAGTCAGAAAGTCTCCAGCTACTTGTCAAATCTGGGCGCTGCTCCCCGGTTCCTGGCGACTCCCATTGAGAAGAAGGATGTTGCCAGGAAGAAATCTAAAAGGATGACAAGGTGCTGGGTGGGAATCTGAAAACAAGTGGCGAGAGCAGAATTTCCCTAACTTCTGCTGAGGGAATGAAAGCAAGCGTTGTGCTAATGCTGAGGGTACAAAGAGAGGTCAGACAATCCTGTTCCTTGAGGGAGGGGCCCCATTCTAATGAGGGAGACAACACGAGTAAGGGTCCTGCTGCGGTCAGAGGGAAAGGTCTGAGGGCTCGGTAGCAGAAGGGATAGCCAGACTCTTCTTTATTGTCATTTCCACTGATAACGTTATAGCAGTTCCTAACGGGGAGCCACTGGACAGGGCCAAGGACTTCCCAGTCTTCAGTGGTTGTGGCTGAGCATCCCCAGCGGCAGCTCCTCGGGGTCTGCTCCCCAGGACAATGTCTCAGGCCCTGGGCTGGCCGCCTGGCTCTCCCCAGGGCTCTCTGTCCGAGGTCGTGGGTTATCCTCAAAGGCATCTGAGGAGGAGATGGAGTAAAGGTGGTGCTGGGGGTTTGACTTGCTGCCACCTTCTGCCCTCCGTCTCCTCCTGAGAGTGGCTGGGCTGCCTTGTGAGCAGCAGGGGATGGAGACGACTGGGCCTCCTCCCCCATTCATTACCTGGATGATGGTTGAAAGGCTGGGCTGGAGGCAGAAGAGTGATGCTCCCTCCTAGAGAGTGACTTCTCTCATTAGAGAAATGCCCTGGACTTGTAGCCTGAAGGCTGCTGCCATTCCCGAGCTTTGGGCTGTCCCCAGCAGCATCTGAGGGGAGACGATGGGCACAGCACGGGGGGTGCTTTGACTTGCCTGCCCCACGCTACCTCCTGTCTCTCCCTCAGGCTTTCCCACTGTCCATCCAGGCTGGCTTCCCTGGGGATCATAGTTATGGAAGGTAGAAGATTCAGAAAAGAAAGATGGGCGGGATTTGAATTCCTGGCTTGGCCAAGGATAGACCTTAGTTAACACCAGCAGGTTAACAACAGCAGATGAAACATTCTCTGAAGTCTTTCAAATTGACCAAGGGTTTCCAAGGGAAGGAGAAGGAGGAAACTTCTTATATAAATCTGACCAATGAGCTAGCTTAGAAACGATCAGTTATAATTGAGGGAAAATTGTCAGTCAATGTGGAGGTTGAGTAGGATCAGATCTTAAAGTATTCATAAGGTAGTAATTATCAATACTGTCTTGCTGCTGGCTAAAAAATAGGAAAGCACTTCATTTTAAAAATAAGATTTTTACCCCAAGTACAGGATTTAGATAAGGATAGAAACAATAAATATATAACAATAAATCATATAACTTCTTGTTATATGAAGTGAAATTCTCTGACGTTTCACCATTGAAGAACCAAATTTAAATGCTATTACTAGCAAAATTATCTAGGAACTTTTAGGTTTAGAAGCAGAGAAGCAGAACTCCTTTTTAAACTGTCCTGAGAATCATGCTTATTGTCCAAGAGAAGATATCTAGGGATTAGATAACTACAGGAGGCATCTGAGACTCAAAATGTGCCGATTATATGGACATTGAGAATGGGTTACTAGGATACAAGGAGACTTGATGCCAGTTAGTGTCGGTCATGACTATTGTATTGCTTTGGTCTTTTGTTTCAGGATGTTTATGTTTAAGTGTTCTTGGTTGCCTTGGTGACATGTAATTCTCCCTTCCCAAACTGGTCCATTGTAAGCCCTCTAAGTAGTTTGATCTGTAACCCGACACTAATAGAACCTGACTTGATGTAATTATCATTGTGAATTTATTTTAAAAAACCTTATAGACTTGGCTTATAGTGGATTGAGGGGATTAGAACAGCAAGTGATTAATTGTGGAAGTGGAGTGAACCACATTGACTCCATCTTGTGACTCCATCCTGGAACTAACTTAGTACCTATTCAAATATGGTTCTAGTCCAAACTCTTGTCTTGTGAAAACATTTTATTCTATTGTGGGAATTGGGAGAAAACTTTATTACATTGTTTGAACCCAGCCCTGTGTGGCTGGGAAAATGGAACATCCTTATGTGTTGTTTAGAGAATTTTAACTAAGGGCATATGTTATGGTGACCAGAAGCTCAGACTCGATGATTGATGCAAGGAGTTTTCATGAAGGACCCTGAAGTCCTTCTAACTGCTTCCACAGCAGCCAAACACATGGTGTATACTTCTGGGTCATCTGAAGAAAAGCCCTGCCCCTGAGTGGATGGCACCACCTTCCAGGGACCTCAAGGTCCATCTAGGATGGACCCAGAAGCAATCAACACCCAAATGAGACAGTCCCCAAGATTCTGGATGAAGACTCAGTAAACTCTCCATTTTCAATGTTTATTTAATCAGCATATTTTGAACCAGATGTCTCATCTAATTATCTTGTCCTAAAATATCTTTTCTTGGACAATATGGTTATTTTCTATCTCTAAAAAGAGGTTCTTCTTCCAAATCTAGAGGTTCCTAGTTAATTCTACTAGTAATATCATTTAAATTTGGCTCTCCAATTTTGAAACTTCAGAGAATTTCAGTTCATATCCCATTTGTTTTTTCTATACTTATCTAAATCCTGTACCTGATGTATCTTTTAAAAAAATTATGATCTACTTTTCTATTTTTAGCCAGATAGTATTGATAATTATTACTTTATAATATAGTTTAAGATCTAATACTGCTAAACATCCTTCCTTTACATTTTTTATTAATTCCTTTGCTACTTGATTTTTTGTTCTTCATTTTTATTATATTAACCTGCCTATCCCTGAATTATTTATATTAATCCAATTATTTAAATCTGATAAGTGTTCCTCGATTTGTTCTGGCAAATACTTCTAGGTACTTTATACTATCTAGAGTGATTTTAAATGGGGCATCCCTTACTATCTCTTGTTGCAGGACTTTTCTTGTGATATGAAGAAATACTGATGCATCATATTGTCTGCAAAAAGAGATAGTTTTATTACCTCATTCTCTATTTTGATTTCTTCTATTTTGCTATGGCTAGAATTTCCATGACAATATTGAATATTGGTGATAGTGGACATCCTTGTTTCACATCTGTTCTTACTAGGAAGGCTTCTGGTTTATCTCAATTACAAATAATGCTTGCTGATGGTAAGGAAAAACCCATTTAGGTCTATACTTTCAAATGCTTTTAGTATAAATGAGTGTTTTCATCTGGTTTATTATTTTATTATTGACATACTCAATTATGCTAATAGGTTTCCTTATGTTAAACAATTGCTGCATTCTTGGTATAAATCCTACTTGGTTATAATGAATAATTTTTGTTATATACTATAATCTTTTAGCTAGTATTTATTTAGGATTTTTGCATCCATATTCATTAATGAAATTGGTCTATATTTTTCTTTTCTCTGTTTTTATTCTTTCTGGTTTTAGGTATCAGTATTATATTTATTTTCTGAAAGGAGTTTGGTAGACTCCTTTCTTTTCCTATCATTCCAGATAACTTATTTAGTATCAGAATTAGTTGATCTTTAAATGTTTGATAGGATTCACTTGTAAATCTATCTGATCCTAATGCTTTTTTCCTAGAAAGTTCATTTATGCACTATTCTTCTGCCTTTTAAAATTATAAAACAAATACTGTAAAAATGGGTAAATAATTATTTCTTTCTTTTCTATTGTCAACACAATTTATGTGTAGTTTCCTTAATCCTTAATTAATAAATCCTCAATCCAATTTGTTTTGATTGACTGGGCACAATTCTTTTTTTTTAAATAATTTTTTATTGATAGAACGCATGCCAGGGTAATTTTTACAGCATTATCCCTTGCATTCATTTCTGTTCCGATTTTACCCCTCCCTCCCTCCACCCCTTCCGAGATGGCAAGAGTCTTTTACATGTTGAATGGGTTGCTGGGCACAATTCTTTTAAAGGCTTTGTTTTTCTTGTTTTCTCTCCCAATGGAGGAGGGAAATGTAGGAGAAAGAAAACAAATCTTGTTAATTTTTGAAGCATATGAAAAGCAAAAATGAAGTCAAAGATCTTGATAATCAGGTTTATCAAGTCTTGCTCAGTGGCCATAAGGCAACACATATGAAATGCTATATCCATATTTGCTGTTGTTATCATATTGGTTCCAATCTCTAAAAAACAGAAAAGTTACCTGCAAGGATTTAAAGAGCCCAATTTTGTGTTCCCAAACATTGAGCCCTTCATTGATTCTTTCCCTTCATTGAACCCAGTGATGATTCAATGGACAATTATGAAGAATTAGAAATTTGGTAGTGTATTCCTTATTTAAGCCAAAGAGTAATGACTAGAACCTTTCCCCTTCAGAAAACATGAAGCTCCTTAAAAAAAAAAAAAGTGTTGGTTTTAGGAAAATCCAGGACTAGCTTTTGGACTCCATTTTTGCCTCAAGCAGGAGAAATTCACTTCTTCAGGTGAATTCATTATCTCTGTGAGTTTGGAAGCTCTTGATGGGACCTTGAAGGAAGTAGCCAATGAAGAACAGATGGTAACAGTGCAAGAGAAACAAATGAATGGATAACGACTTTCTACATCCCTTCTCCAAGGCTGCCCATCGCCTCGCTGATGACTCTCAAATATGTAATCCAGCCCTAATTTAATTCTGGGATTCCAGTTCTATCTTTAGCTGTTTACTTGAATTCCCCACCTGGATGGATCCCCAAGTCAGCTTGGCCCAAACAACTTCTCATTTTAACCGCCCCCTTTTCTGAATCTTCCTGTTTCTATTTCTATTGCACTTAGAGTGACTTCCTCAAACCATCATTTTGTGCTCCTCCCCATAGTCAATCACATGCTAAGTCTTCTGTCTTCCTCTTCCTCACTCTCATTTCATTCACCTCCTTTCCATTCACTTGGTCCCCTTGTTGGGTCTATCTTTTCTCATTTGGATCCTGATAATGGCTTCTAATGGGGTTCCTTACCTCTAATCTCTCCTGGTTCTAAAATGACCTCCATAAAGTCAAAGTCTGACCATGTCATTCCTGTGTTCAAAAGCCCTCAGTGGCCTCTAGGCCAAAATCCAGCCTTCCAAGCCGGGAAAGCCTCCAGCTCTTCCCAAAGTACCTTCCCAGACTTATTTCACAGGAAGCTCCGTCCAGCACGTCGAAGCACTCTCTGTTCCTCTGCGTTCCCATAGACTGTTGCTCCCATGTGGAACGGATGCTCCCCATCTCCACCTCTGCCCTTCCACATCCCATAAGTCCACAGAAATGTCACATCCAGTGTCACTTTCCCCACTCCCTCCATATAAGTGTCTCCTCCAACACGCGGCATTCTGTGACTATATTTGCAGCTTTACCTCCACCACTCCCCACATTCATTTCTGCTTCCTTGCGCATTTGCATAAACTCTCCTCATTGGTGGAGAAATCACTTACCTGATGCTCTACACCTGCATGGGGGTAGGGTACCAGGAGGAAAGTTTATCTTCTGAGTTTTATGTGTAAAGTGTCTTCTCTGAACTAAAATGTGAGGGAGCCGGCTATCTGGTTTCTGTCGCATCTCCAGCACTCGGCACAAGGTCCGGCACGGAGCGATATTCATGTATGTTTCTTAGATTGAACTGGATCCGTGTAAGGGCCTGTGTTTTACTTTTCATTCTTACTAAGTGGGGAGTGCCTAGAAAAGAGCTTTTGTGATGGGGAAAAACTGGGAAAGTCTGTGAGACACAAGGCCAGAGTGAATCGGTGATGGGACACGGGGCATCGCGCCTCCAATAGAAAAGGCCACTTTGCTCTGGGAAGAGACCCAGGGTTCCAAGCACGAATGGAGCGGGTCTGCTTGACCGCAGGCATCAGAAGCAGGATCAATATTCAGACCAGTTCCAATGGTCTTCAGATCAAGAGAGCATCTCACCCAGAAAGGGCTGGGAGCTGAGGCGGATCACAACACAGCATTTTTGTTTGTTGTTTGCTCGGATTTCATTTTCTTTCTCATTTTCTGGTTTGACCTGATTTTTCTTGTGCAGCAAGAGAATTGTATAAATATGTGCGCATGTTTTGGATTTAACCTATATTTCTACCATGTTTAACATATATTGGACTACTTGCCATCTAGAGGAAGGGGGTTGGGGAAAAGGGGGGTAAAAAGTGGAACACAAGGTTTTGCAAAGGTTAATGTCACAGAATTATTATCCATGCATCTGTTTTAAAAAAATAAAAAGCTTTAATAAAAAAGAAGCAGGATCAATAGATGGAAGAAGCAGGGAGGCAGATTTCAGCTCAAGAGAGTGACCCCCAAGTCGAGAGACTGTCCCCAAAAGGATCACACTTCTCTGGGAGGCGGCCGGTTTCCCTGAGGGGCCCTTGGCAGGAGGGCAGCCTGGGGGACTCAGTGAGTCAGACTGGACGGTTCAGGTTTCATAAATTTAGAACTGGGAATGACCTCGGAGGGATGACCCCAAGAGGCTCCTGGAGACTTTCCCAACTCAGTAGATGCGTGATGGGAGCAGGACTCCCTGAAATCATCCCCGGGGGACAGTGATGTATTTAAATCCACAAGTGAAGTTTCAGTGGCAAAAGAATAAATAAAAAAGTGGTTAGAGCCCACTCTGTGTTGTTGTGCTAAGCACGGACGTGGGAGAACTCTCCAGGCACATAGTAGGTCCGCAGCGTTGCCGGGGATCCTGGACGTCGGCCTTAACCGCCAGAGGAAAAGCCGCGATCGGTGCCCGATGTGCCGGCGTAGAAATCAACACTGAGAAATCAGTTCTGGGAGCCCCCTCCTCCCACCTCCTGTTCTGCTGTACCGTTTCCCAAGTCATCTTAATTAACTGCAGCCTCTAGTCCTGATTGTTGTTACAGATGGGTACTATTCAAAACAGTTAGCAGCCCATTTACACAAGCTCCCGAACGAGAAAACATTATTCATTCAATTACAGGAGCCGCCTTTGAAGGCGACAGCTCTGGGAGGGAGAGGGCCCGGCTCCCGTGGCTCTGGGGAGGAAGAGGCTGCCCAGGAAGGGGCCCCGTTGGGCCCCAGACCCCTCGCTCGGGGCCGTTCCTCCTGGGAAGAATTCATTTGGGGTGACTTTGGTCGAAGGTCGGACCTCAGAGGTTCAAAACCAGGGGTGAGATGGAGAGCCCAGGGAGATGGCAGAATCCGGCTTGAAATCCCACTCAAAGGCCTTCTCCTGAACACATCTGAATTCTAAGGCTGTCCCGGCTCCTCCGTGGCTCGCTTTGTGCCATATTTACTTCTCATCTGGCCCAACTGTGGTCCTGTCCCAGCTGTGATCCTGTCCCAGCTGTGATCCTGTCCCCCAGCTGTGGTCCTGTCCCAGCTGTGAGCCTGTCCCCCAGCTGTGATCCTGTCCCCCAGCTGTGGTCCTGTCCCAGCTGTGATCCTGTCCCAGCTGTGATCCTGTCCCAGCTGTGATCCTGACCCTCCCCCCAGCTGTGATCCTGTCCCCCAGCTGTGATCCTGTCCCCCATCTGTAATCCTGTCCCAGCTGTGATCCTGTCCCCCAGCTGTGGTCCTGTCCCAGCTGTGAGCCTGTCCCCCATCTGTGATCCTGTCCCAGCTGTGATCCTGTCCCCCATCTGTGATCCTGTCCCCCATCTGTAATCCTGTCCCAGCTGTGGTCCTGTCCCCCGGCTGTGGTCCTGTCCCAGCTGTGATCCTGTCCCCCATCTGTAATCCTGTCCCAGCTGTGATCCTGTCCCCCAGCTGTGATCCTGTCCCCCAGCTGTGAGCCTGTCCCCCAGCTGTGATCCTGTCCCAGCTGTGGTCCTGTCCCCCATCTGTGATCCTGTCCCCCAGCTGTGATCCTGTCCCAACTGTGATCCTGTCCCCCCCCGGCTGTGATTCTGTCCCCCCCCCCGGCTGTGATCCTGTCCCCCAGCTGTGGTCCTGTCCCCCAGCTGTGATCCTGACCCCCCAGCTGTGATCCTGACCCTCCCCCCAGCTGTGATCCAGTCCCAGCTGTGGTCCTGTCCCCCAGCTGTGAGCCTGTCCCCCAGCTGTGATCCTGTCCCAGCTGTGGTCCTGTCCCAGCTGTGGTCCTGTCCCCCAGCTGTGATCCTGTCCCAGCTGTGATCCTGTCCCCCCCCGGCTGTGATCCTGTCCCCCAGCTGTGATCCTGACCGCCCCCCCCGGCTGTGATCCAGTCCCCTGGCTGTGATCCTGACCCCCCAGCTGTGATCCTGTCCCCCCAGCTGTGATCCTGTCTCCTGGCTGTGATCCTGCCCCCCCAGCTGTGATCCTGTCCCAGCTGTGGTCCTGTCCCCCAGCTGTGATCCTGTCCCAGCTGTGATCCTGTCCCCCCCCGGCTGTAATCCTGTCCCCCCCGGCTGTGATCCTGTCCCCTAGCTGTGATCCTGACCCTCCCCCCAGCTGTGATCCAGCCCCCTGGCTGTGATCCTGTCCCCCCAGCTGTGATCCTGTCTCCTGGCTGGGATCCTGCCCCCCCAGCTGTGATCCCGTCCCTGAGGAGAAGTTGGAACTCCGGCCACAAAATCCGGGAGGGAGGGGACACAGCCAGGAGCTCCTGGGCCAGGAGGTACTGTGGAGGAGGCTCTGAATGCTCGGCCCATTACGGCCCCAAGTTCCTCCCCCGTCTGCAGACGCCGGAACCACAGACCATTTCCCAGCGCAGGAGTGGCCGGGCTCTGTGGGAAGGCCTCTGTGACAGGGGAGGACTCCCTGTCCTTGGGATGCCCGCAGTCTCACAACAGCAGCCCCATCTCCGGGCAGGCCCTGGGGGCCGCTGCCTCTCCCAAATGAGAATGCTCAGAGCCCAGGCTTAGCCGGAGCTGGGACGGGCATTCAGGGCCTGGGAAACAATCTCCTCAGCTAAAAACTATTTTTAAAAAAGAATCTCAAGGCTGAATAATGGCCTGTTTTCCTCCATCCAAGCCCCACAAGGGCAGCCTTCAGTGTGGGGGGCTGCATGGGGGGGGCTGTGTGCTGGCTGCTGATGCCGGACGGGCCCCTGGCAGGTGGGTCCGGCTGCAGACTGGGGGGTGGCAGGGCCGTGGGAGGAGGGTCTGCAGGGGCAGAGCGGAGGGACGAGGCAGGGAAAGCCCAAAGAGCTTTTGCACGCACCCATGATGTGACCCTTTGGGACCGTGACCAGGTTTTTTTTATATCTCAATTGTATAGAAGTTTTAGAATTTTTACAATTTTCTAAATGATCTAAAAATATTTTTAAATTTGAAAAGTATTCTTCCTCTCGTGGTTCTGTCTCCACACGACGGGTCAGAAGAGGCTCCCCTAAAGATGGTGGAAGGTTCGAGTCAGCTTCTGACTCCCCGTAACCGTCAATGGGACCACCGGTCAGATGGCGTGTGGGAGCTACAGCTCCTTGAGGGGGAGGGGAGTCTCCATGGCCAGGGGGCAGCAAGGTCAGTCTCGCCCAGGGAGGCCGGGGGTGGTGGAGATTTGGCTTCAGAGCCAAAAAGCCGAGGTCAGATCCTGCCCCGACACACACTGACCAGGTGGCCCTGGGCGGCCCGGGCTCCCGGGACCTCGGGATCTGAGATGATAAATGGGGGAGAAGGTGCCGCCTGCATCCGGAGAGGGCGTTTCCCCAGCGGGGAGCTCCTCGAGCCGCTGAAATCCCAGCTCCTCTCCCCCATCATGGACCTGCAGAGGGAAGCATCATTCTGCCCAGCAGCTTTCCGGGGAGGGAACTGTGAGGTTTGTCCCGCAGAGCACGGGCTGACCTGGATCTCCCTCCATGGCAGCGGAGGTCTGGCTACTTTCAGGGGCTTAAAGGACCTTGGTCCCTGGGAGGGAAGTGGGGGGAGATTAGCCTCTGGCCCCAGAGGACAGAGCCAAGAGCAGGGGTGACAAAGAGTTAACATAGGTAACACTGGAAAAACGACCACCCCTTTCCCAGGGTCCGGAGACCCGGGGGCTGCCCCCAAGGCCCCCCACCCTGGCATTTTGAGGGGGAGTGTGGACGTCGGCTTCCAAATTGCCCACGTGGGAGCTCCGAGGCTCTGGGCTTCCTTATTTGAACTAGAACCTCACCAGTCTCTTGTTCAGCCGCCCCGTGGGTGGGCGCCTCAAATGGGGCTTCCCAAAGTCACCCGGCCCCTTAGTGGCAGCGGCGGCAGAGAGAGGTCGGACCCAAGCTCCCTGGGAGCACCGTGCTCACTTCCTCGGGTGAGTGAGGTCCAGAGAAGAGCCTCCCGTCGGGAGCCCAAGGAATCTTTAACTCCGAGAAGAAAAGGCTTAATCGCTTGCAGGAAAGCAAGCAGGGGGACGGTCCCTTCCCTCCAAAGACCCGAAGACTCTGGAAATGATCCTCCATTGCAGTGTGAGAAGTCCAGGCCAGCTGTACCACGATGGCTTTGGCAGCGAGAGGAGATAAGGGAGAGCTCGGCAAACTCCCAGGGCCTGGAGCTGCGCTCTTAGGGGTACAGGGGAGAGAACGGAGCCTGGGATGGAGGCCCAGGGGAGGCCGAAAATCACCTTCCTCAGGCCCAGCTCCGTGGTTTTCCCTGGTTCTCCAGCCTGGGCACTGGAGGAGCTCCCCCACAGCCTCTTTCCCCACCCAGGCATCCCTTCTTTTACTCCTGTTCCCTGAGCTAAGGCTTCCGGCCCTTTCTTTCTGCAGTGGGGTGTTGAGCTCCCCCCCCAGAATTTACTGGGTCTCAAGCCCTATTTAGAATCTCCACCTCTAAATGTCAGGCTTCGGGAGTGGGCTCAGCCACACCTTGGGGTGCTCCCGAGCGCCCCAGCCTCCGACTGCAAAACTTGCCTCTCTGAACGTGGCTGAGCATGGGCTGCCGGCTGTACACACCAAAGGGCAGCCATCAATCACTGCCCGTTTATCCAGTGCCTGCCACTTAAAGCAGGGAGCCGTGGTGAACACGGGGGCAGCCCTTACAAGGAGATTTACCAACATTAGCTTATTTGCTCAAGGTGAGAAGCCAGGGGGGATGGGGAGGAGAAGGAGGAAAAAGAGAAAGAGATGGGAGGAGGAGAAAAGAAAGAGAAGATGGGGGAAGGGAAGGAAAAGGAGGAGGAAATGGATAAAGACGGAGGAGGGAAGGAAAAGGAGGAGGAGGAAATGGGGAGCAGGAGGGAAGAGGAGGAAGAGGTAAAATAGAAATGCTGGCTAAGTGAGGACACAGGGGAAAAGCTCCCAGAGGCCCTCCTGAAGGGCCTGCAGATCAAGTCCCCTAGTCCAGAGCTACATCCTCAAGTAATCATAATGATGATGATGCAAAGTGTGGGCACTGAGGTAGCCTTTGGAAAGCACTTTATATAGTTATCTCATTGTAGACCCAACACTGAGTATTGGATGCTGTTGTTATTCCCATTTTACAGATTTTTTTAATAGGCAGTCAAGGCTGAGAGGCTCAAGCCTGAGGCAAGATTCAAGGTCAGGTCATCCTGACTCCAAGCCTGGGGTTCTAGCCTCTGCCACCAGGTTGTTAAGAGCTAGATTTAGAAGCCCAGAGCCGGGATTTACTCCATTCCATATTGTTATTGTCACTGCTGTCGGAGCCCACAGATCCACACGGCTTTTGCCACTTCCCCTTTATTTCTGCTTCAGGCAGTGCTAGCCCCCCATCTCCTCACCCCCAGATCTCTGGCAGGGGGACTGTGGAGTTACCTGTGCCAGGCGCTGGGTGACCGAAGGTGATCCACTGGAAACATCGAATGGCAAACCACTTCCGCACCTTTGCCAAGAAAACCTCCCAGACTGTCCAAAAGTGACAAGGAGATGACACCGGGCCGCGAGTCCCAAAGGCTGGAATGTGTCCAGAGCTACTGAGGAAGAGCAAAGGACGAGTAAAAAGTAGCCCAGTCCTAATGGAGCGTCTGGCTGGAAGCCGGCGGCAGCTCAGACACAGATGCATCTGGTGCCCAAAGCAAGGGCCGAGGCAAGATTGATATCGCCTGGGAACCTGGATTGTAGAATCTCTGAACCGAGGTAAATGGGGCGGGCAGACAGGAGATGAACCATCAACATCAGGGCCGCGTGCTGAACTCAAATGGACAGGAGTGGGCGAATTTAATTTAACTGATCATCAGTATAATAGCGGGGCAAGAATCCCTTAGAAGAAATGGAGCAGCATCAGAGTCAATGAAAGGGGGGGAAAGCAATGCTCAGGTGGTGCAAAGGACTGAAACTCTTGAGTTCGTGCACTGAGGTTCAGACAAGCAAGCACGTAAGGCTAATTACCAATTGGACAAAACTCCATTAGTATATGCCCACCACTCTGCAGGCTTGATCTGTTGTATAGGAGATTGGGTGGAGGATTTGGTGGGTGGAGTGAGAAAGCCAGAGTCATTCCTGACCATATCCCTGTCATGATCTCTCTCACTTCGTATTGACATTTCATTCACATCCACAAAGAATAAATATCAAGGACTTTTGCTGATCCTGACTCTGGCTGATTCTAAAGTATCCAGGGTACTAATGCGGTCATCCAATTTGGCACCCATCATGGAACCAAGGACCCTACTTTCATTGAAGAAGTCTCTGGTGACCAGGAAATTAGGTGAGTATTTTAATAGACAAACAGAGAACTTATTTGTTAAGGGCTAAACTAGTAACCTTTTCTGGCTGAAATGGGGCAGATGTTAGGAAAAGATTCTCCTCCATGCCCAGCCCCACCCCCACCCCGAAGGGGCATTATAGAAAGCATGCTTAATTTGATCAAGGGACAAGGCTTAATTATAACTTCGGAACAGATCACTAGATTCTTGGGTACATTAGAACACACTTCCCCTTGGTTCTTAGAGGAAGAACAAATCTCACCAGACAATTGGAAATTGGTGAGACAACAACTCTGTGAATACTACAATGAAAAAGGTCCTCATTCAATTTCCATTGAAGCATTCTCTGTATATAACATAATACAGTTGGCCTTAACGAATCCTGCAAGTTATAGAAAAAAGAAAAGTTCTAGGAATAGGCAGATGAGGAAGTCTGAGGAAAAAGAGAAAGACAATAAACAGTTTAGTGACCATATCCCCACAGGGCATGCAGATTTAAGTGAGGTTCAAGGGTGTGGTGACTTTACATCTCACCAGGCTGCACCTTTACATTGCACCAGGCACCCTGCCTACGGAGCAGATAATTGCCCCTCCCCCATCAACTCCACTTTCTGGGATGGAGGAGTAGTGGGAGGGGCAGTGATGTCACCAGCACTTCCCCCCAGAAACCACCCTCTCCTATGAGTAGATTGCAAAAAGCAGTACTCAAGACCACAGAGGAAGGGAAGGATATAGCTGAGTTAAGACTACAAATTTATCCTGTGATTCAACAGTTTAACTCTTCAGGTCAAGAAAGTAGAAGATATGCTCCTTTTGATATAGAAATCCTCAAAGACCTGAAAAAGGCTTGAACTCTTTATGGGGCTATATCAGCTTATGTTAAGATGTTATTACAAAATTTGGCTTGTGAAATCTTAACCCCTAGTGACTGGAAATCTATAACAAGGGTATGCTTAGAACCTAGACAAAACTTGTTGTGTCTTTCTGAATATAGTGAGCTCTGTAGGATACAAGCCCAACAAAATAGTCAAAGTGGAGTTCATGCTGCAATCACCTGTGACCTACTAACAGGTGTCAGTCCTTATGCAGATGTCGCAGTACAGATTAACTACTCCATAGGAGCATATGTGCAAATTGCTGGTGCTGCTATCACAGCATGGACTTCCCTCCCCAATAAAAATGACAAGGGTGAATGAAGCCTTCACAAAAAGAACACAAGGGCCAAATGAACCCTTTGCTGATTTTGTGGGACGTCTGCAGACAGCTATCATACTAATGGCGAAAAGATGCTAAAGAATGCTAAAGAAAATGCTAATGAGATTTGTAAAAGAATTATACTAGGACTATGCAAGGATGCTCCTTTAGAGGAGATCATAAGACACTGTGCCACAGTGGGCACAAATGCCTTTTATAGTCAGGCTATGATGCAGATTTCCCAAGATCCCAACATGGGAAGACAGGGTCCTTTTTGGCAAGGGACTTCCAGAAGGACTCGCCAAAGTTTTTAATGTGGTAAAGTAGGGCATCTGAAAGCTCAATGTTGGCATAGAGAAAGAATGAGAAAACAGAGTGGAAGAACAAGACCCAATACCCCTTGTCCAAAATGCAACAGAGGCTTCCATTGGGCCTCAGAATGTAGACTAATTCAGGCCCAGCTCCAGGGACCCAGGCAAAAAATACTTGGGGCATGATGGCAGCTGATGGTGCACCCAGAGAGTGTCCAGTACCCAGACATGACCAACCAGCCAGGAAGCAACCTGATGGGAGAAAGGAATTTGCAATTGGGGAGAATAGAGCTGTATGCAGCTGGGACAACTGAGATACCCCCTGGAGAAGTGAAATCTGTTCCTCTCCAGCCTATGGATCCCTTGCCTCCAGGCACAGTAAGCTTGACCATTTCACCTCCTCAGAGTACGTACAAAACAGTGTCCATCCATACACTGATGTGGGAAACTGGGGAATGGGTGGATAATATCCCAATAGGTAGACAATGTGTGACTTATCACCCAGGAGAAGTAGTAGCACCAAGTTTACTGATACAGACTCCTAAAAAGCAATCTGGTGATAGTCGCCCAGATACTGACTCCAAGCAACAAAATCCAGGAATATACTGGACAGCAGCTATGACAGCTGACCGACCTATGCTCACTATCTATATGAATGGCATCCCATTAGAAGGATTGGTAGACATAGGTGCAGATCGTACAGTCATTAGAGGTGCCAACTGGCCCAGTCACTGGCCAAAGATTAAAGCAGACACCTACATGTCTGGTGTAGGGGGATCAATAGCAGCTTAAGTTAGTGCTGCCCCTTTGAGATGGACTTTTGAAGGTAAAACAGGAGTTTTTATTTCTTTTATAGTTGAAAATCCCCATCAATCTATGGGGAAGAGACATTTTACAACAATTAGGATTACAAATGAGCAAGTTGTTTTTTAGGCAGGGCTGCTGTTGAAAGCCTGCCAACACTCTCACCTGTTCCTATGCAATGGAAAACTGATACACCAGTGTGGATAGAACAATGGCCTTTAGGTAGCAATAAAATTCAGGCCTTATTGGATATAATACAGGAGCAACTTGACCAAAGACACTTACAACCTTCTCTAAGTCCTTGGAATTCCCCAGTATTTGTTGTAAAAAAAGAAATCTGGAAAATGGAGGATGTTGACTGATTTAAGAAAGGTAAATGAACAGATGGAAACTATGGGAACTCTTCAGCCTGGACTTCCATCTCCTACTCAATTGCCTAGAGAATGGCCTCTGTGGGTCATAGACATTAAGAATTGTTTCTATTCTATCCCTCTAGATAAGGAGGATATAAAAAGATTTGCCTTTTCAGTGCCCAGCGTTAACTTAGCTGAGCCTTATAAAAGAAATGAAAGGACAGTTTTGCCACAGGGAATAAAAAACAGCCCTACTATATGTCAAATGTATGTTGCTGCTGCTTTTACTCCAGTACGAAAAGCATTTCCAAAAGTTACATTATTACATTACATGGATGATATATTGGAATGTGCACCCGAGGAACAAATGTTAGAAGCATGTCTACAAAAGACCACAGGAACACTAAGGAACTACAAATTGCACATAGCTCCAGAAAAAATTCAAAGACATGCGCCTTTTCAATATTTAGGATATGAAGTATACCCTAAGGCATTTACAATCCAAAAACTTTCCTTAAGAACACAGAAGCTAAATTACCCTGGCATGCGTTCTATCAATAAAAAAATTATTAAAAATAATAATAATAATAATAAAGAACAGAGAAGCTAAACACCTTAAATGATTTTCAGAAATTGATAGGAGATATCCAATGGATGTGACTAGTGTTAGGTTTGACTATCTATCAATTACAACCATTATATGACATTTTAAGGGGAGACAGTGCTTTAAATTCACCACACCAGCTTACAAAAGAAGCTCAAGAGGCTTTGAGAAAAGCTGAACTGACTTTATCCAATGTGGTTGAAAGAGTCACTCAAAAACCCTTGGAAATATCAGTTTTTGCTACACAAGAGACACCCACAGCAGTGCTTCCTCAAGGAGACAGTGTGATAGAATGGATGAACCTCCCAGCATAACCAGAACAAAGTCTTACTCCTTATCCAGTGCTTGTGGCTAGAATTTTATTAAAGGCCATTAAGTACAATTATCTGGGATAAGACCTGACAAGATATATACCTTTTATACTAATACACAAATTAATGTGTGCTGTGAAACCATCCCAGAGTGGCAAATTTTATTAGCCATGGCTCCAAATTTTACACATGGATCTCCAATAAAGATAACCAGATTATTACATAATTGGTGATAAATTCTTGAAAAAAAGGTTTCTAAAGTTCCTCTTAAAGGACCAACTATCTTTACAGATGCATCCAAACATAATATTTATGCTGTATACTCTCATATATATGAGACTTAACGATAAAGAGAGTAGTCAGAATTCCTCTTCAGTCCACTCAGCAGAATGAATTGTATACAATCATTCTAGCTCTTACTTATTATTCAGGAGATATAAATATAATATCTGATTTGGCCTATTCAGTAGGTATGGTACAAAGAATTGCCACAGCCCAAATAAAATTTGTAGTCTCTAATATATATCAGCTCTTTAAGAAACTTCAAGAGCAAGTGAGAAAGCCTCCAAGTAAGATTTATATTTTGCATGTTCAATCTCATAGTGGACTTCCAGGTCCTGTTTTTGATGGTAATTCAAAGGCAGATAGCCTTCTAACTATGTTGGTCAATACTCTTTTATTTCAAGAAGCCCAGGAATCTCTTCTCAGTATCATCAAGCTGCTTGAGCTTTATGTTTACAATTTGGAATAACAAGAAAGGAAGCTAGGAGCATAGTAAAAGCCGGTACAGGCTTGCCTTCCTTTCCACGCTCCAACACTGCCTCCAAGGAAGAACCCTCGTGGTTTGAGACCCAATGAAATTTGGCAAATGGATGTGACCCATTAGAAATCTTTTGGTTGCCTGTCTTTTATCCATGTTGTGGTAGACACCTTTTCAGGATTCACTTTTGCAATACCAGCAGCAAAAGAGACAGTCCAAGTGGTCCCTGAGTTCCTTATCCAAGCATTTGCAATTATGGGTGTACCACACGCAATAAAAACAGATAATGGACCTGCATATGCTTCTAAACATTTTGCACACTTTTGTGTACAGTATAAAATTTTACATACCACTGGCATACAGTAGAGACAGGCAATAGTAGAGAAGAGAAACAGAGACATTAAGACGCCACAGGTAACCCTAGACAACTTCTAAATCTAGCCCTTTATACTATTAACTTCTTGATTTTTGACAAAGATGCACTGGCTTTGGGAGACAGTTTTTATAACCCACTGGAAGGACAGTGTCCAGGTGCGAGGAGCTCCACTCTCTTTAGATAATCGCCAGGTGATGTGGAGAGACCCAGAAAGTGGTGAATGGAAGGGACCAGATAAGTTAACTCCTTGGGGGAAAGGGTTTGCTTGTATCTCTACAGGTGGAGAAGGAATCAGATGGGTGCCAATGAGCCATATTTGCCTTGTCCATCAGAGAGAGACTGAGCAGACCCTTGAAATGAAGAAGAAGACCCAAGAAACATTGGGTGGTTCTGTTGGTGACTGTATCCACCATTGAAAGAGCATGGCAATTCTGGCATTTGGATATCAAAAATTATTGGACCTCTAAGCCCTCAGGAATCATTGGATTCTCTGAGACATGATAAGACTGTTGTAGGACTTGAAAACCCTGAGGAATCATTGGATTTTCTGAGGCATGATAAGACTGTTGTAGGACTTGAAAACCCTCAGGAATCATTGGATTCTCTGGGACATAAGACTGTTGTAGGACTTGAAAACCTTCAGGAATCATTGGATTTTCTGAGACATGATAAGACTGTTGTAGGACTTGAAAACTCTCAGGAATCACTGGAATCTCTGAGACATGATAAGACTGTTGTAGGACTTGAAAACCCTCAGGAATCATTGGATTTTTCTGAGACATGATAAGACTGTTGCAGGACTTCAAAAATTTGCATGTGAAGCAATGGACAGTAAATTGGTTTTGGACTATCTCTTGTCTGCTGAAGAAGGCATATGTGTGACTATTGTTTACATACCTTCCTTCTAGGACTTCTGGAAATCTTTTACAACACCATGTTGATTTATATTGTTTGTTATATCACTACTTGCATATACAATTCATGTTTGTTATACCACATTGAGCCTGCGGAGATTGTGGAGAGAGTCATCACTAATAGCCTGTGTATTATTGCTATGTGCTTGTGTAATACCTCTTATGACCAAACAAGAAATAGAGAACATTTTGAAATACAAAATGGATAAATTTTGATTATATTAAATTAAAAAGGTTTTGCACAAAGCTAATGCAACCAAGATTAAAAGGAAGATAGAAAACTTGGAAACAATTTTTACAGCTAATGTTTCTGACAAAGACCACATGTCTAAAATATGCTAAATCAACTAAGAATAGAGTCAAATTTATCAGAATACAAATCATTTCCTAATTGATAAATAGTCAAAGGATATGAACAGACAGTTTTCAGATTAAAAAATTAAAGTTACCTGTATTCATATAAAAATGTTTTAAATATTGATTAGAGAAATGCAAATTAAAACAACTCTGAGCACCATCTCACATATATCAGATTAGCTAATATGACAAAAAAAAGAAGGAGAAGGTAAGAAAATTGGAACATTAGTGCATTGTTGGTGGAGTTGTGAACTGATCCAACCATCTTAGAGCATAATTTGGAACTATGTCCAAAGGACCATAATACTTATGCATATTTTTTGATCCAGTAATACCATTACTATATCTGTATTTGAAGAGATCATAAATATGGAAAAAGAACTCACATGTGTAAAAATATTAGTAGGAGCCTTTTTGTTGGAGCAAAGAAGTGATCATTGAGGGGATGCCCATCAGCTGGGGAATGGCTGAACAAACTGAGGTATATGAATGGAATACTATTGTTTTATAAGAAAAGATGAGCAGATGAATTTCAGAAAATCTAGAAGGACTTAAATGAACTGATGCTGAGTGAAGTGAGGACAACCAGGAGAACATTGTTCACAGCCACAGCAAGACTGTGAAGTGATCAACTATGATGAGTTAATTCTTCTTAGTAATGCAATTGTCTAAGACTATTCCAAGGGCATGATGGAAAAGGCCATCCATATCCAGGGAAAGAACTGTGGCTTCCAAATTTTTTCCCTCTCTCTTGTGGTTTTTGTTCTGAGGCTTTTGCAAGATGACTAAATATATTTCACATGACTGTACACATCTAACCTATATCAGGTGCTTGCTGTCTTGGGAAAGAGAAGATAAGGGAGAAAAGGAGACAAATTTGGAACTCAAAATCTTACAAAAATGAATGTTGAAAACTATCTGTACATGTACTTGGGAAAATAAAATATTATTAAGTAAAAAGAAAAAAAGAAACAATAACAAAAATATTGAAAAAGAATACAACAAGGTTGTATGTGTGTGTGTGTATATATATATACTGTCATCTTATTTAATTTACTTGCAGAGTACATCATGTGAAATTCTAGACTGGATGAATCAAAAGCCAGAATTAAGGTTGCCAGGAGAAATATGAGCAATCTTAGACATACAGATAATACTGCTCTGATGGCAGAAAGTGGAGAAGAATTTAGAAGCCTCTTGAGGAGGGTGAAAAAGGAAAATAAAAACTGGCCTGAAGCTTCACATCCAACAAACCAAGATCTTATCAACTGTTCCTAATATTTCCTGGCAAATAGAGGGAGGAGAACTGGAAGCGGTGTCCGATTTGACATTCTTGGGCTCAAAGATCACTGCACGCAGTGACTGCAGCCATGAAATTAAGAGATGCTTGCTCCTTGGGAGGAAAGCTGTGGGAAATCTGGATAGCATACTAAAGAGCAGAGACATTGCTTTGCTGACAAAGGTCTATGTAGTCAAAGCTCTGATTTTCCCAAGTAGCGAAATTTCGCTGTGACTATAAGGGAACAGATGCTTTGGAGTTTGGTGCTGGAGGAGACTTTGGAGAGTCTTTTCAATAACGAGGAGATGAGATCAAATCAGTCAAAACTTAAAGAAATGAATTCTGGCAGTTCACTGGAAGGTTGACTCCTGAAGCTGAAATTCTTTGGCCACATAATGAGAAGAAGGGACACATTGGGAAACATGATGTTGGGAAAGAGCGAAGAAGGACAAGGCAGAGGATGAGATGGATCAATAGTGTCACAGACACTGGGAATGTAAACTGGGACAGATTTCATAAGACAATGCAGGGTAGAAGGATTTGGTCATTGTGGTCTGAGGAGTCATAGAATCAGATGGGACCGAATGACTGAATAATATCAACTGGTAAAGTCTTGGGTGCCCCAGTGGGGAGTCTGGGACTAGAGTGCTCCCCTTGTCACACGCTTCTGCTTTGACCTTGTGTCCACGGTCCCCAGACCCCCCGTCTATCTCCCTGGGCTGATCTAATCCTGTGGCTTTCCTGAACTTCTGCATCAGGGGATCTGTCATTTTATAGATCTACTTGGAGGGACTGTGAACAGCAACTCAGCCTCATTGCTTCCTCCTCTTCTGCCACAGTTTCATCAAAGCAGGGATTTAGAGCTGTAAGGGGTCTTAGAAGCCATCAAGCCCAATTCCATCATTTTTATAAATAATGAAATCAAAGCACAATTGCCAAAGGTCACATAGCTAGTAAGTATCTGGAGCAAATTTTGAACCCAGATCTGGAATTTGAACTCAGATCCTTCCTCGCTAAGTGACCCTGAACAACTCACTGAACTTTAGGCTGCCTTAATTTCCACAGTTTCCTCATCTGTAAAATGGGGAAAAATAAAAATACATAACTCCCAGGATAAAATCAGATACTTGTAATGCACTTTGCAAGCCTCTCTGCTGTATCTAAAATCTAGTTATTGTTACGCTGCTTCTGTTACACATGTGTGTGCGTTTGATTTTCTGTGTGAATTTGAAGGTATATTTCAATGTGTTCTTGAGAACAAGACAGAGAAACGGAAGCTGATGAGTGACCTTGGACCTAGTTCAAAGACTAGATCCAAAAAGTTTGAATCAATGAATGGACCAGTATTCATGTGGTGAAGGTCTCCAGTGGAGAGTTCTAGGAATCTGTCCTTAAGGGATCTTCAGGGTTTTAATTGATTAATTTGACGAAGGCTTAGCTGGCCTTTTTGTCATGTCTGTGGGTGAAATGAAGACGGGGTGACTATTAATATGTTGGAAGACAGAATTAGGATCTAAAGGCTAGAAACAATGGACTGAATCTAAAAGGCTGAACCTTAATAGGTTAAATGTAAAGTCTTACACTGGGGTTTAAACAATCAATGTTACAATAGCAAGACAGGGCTAAATTTTCCTGTTAAAAAACAGCTGGATTTCAGGGGAGACTTTCAGACCAACAGAAGTCCAGAGAAAGTGACAGAACGGCTCTTAAATTAGTTCCATCTCTGATCAGAATGGGGGAGGTCACCATTCCTGTTCTGAGAATCCCCGGTTAAGGACCAATCTTTCCAAACAGATCCCCCCGTATTCTACATTCCAGCAAAATTGAGCCATCTGCTGCTCTTAGACACTCCAGCCCCCAGACTAGGCAGGGCAGTCCCCATTACCTTAAAAGTGCTTCCTCCTCACCTCTGAGCAGCTTCAAAATTCAGCTCAGGGGCTTTGTGCCCATTTAATCTTGGTTAATTCTCCCCACTGTTACTGCCTCATTCCCTGCCTTGACCCCAAACAACTACATGTTTATATTGTATGTTTTGCATCGACTTATCTGTATGCTGCTTTTCCTCAATAGAACGTCGGCTCCTTGAGAGTGGACACGGTCTCACGTTTAACTTTGTACATCCAGCATTTACTGCAGGACTTGGAAGAAAGTAGGTGCTTAATAAATGCTTTCTGGATAAATCAGTAACCACAGAGGCCCCTTTAGCTCCGACATCCTTTGATTCTAGTCTCATGTCTCCCTACCATCATTATCTGCGAGACCAACTCAAAACTGAGAGTTAAAAAAAGTCCAAATCTCATATTCTAAAAAGATCCTGGAGAGTCGGCGAGAGGAATTGTTGCTAAATGCGATTTTGCTTCCATACTGACCTTTGTCATCATTTTGTTATTAAAATGGCGATATCTCTTAAGAGAAAAGAGAAGCCTTTCCAAGGTGATGTTTATGCATTAATGCTGATTTGATAACATTTCCCTCCTATCACTAAGGGAAGGAAAGAGCTGCATCCAATTCATCTGCAGAGGGCAACACAAATGCTTTGGGGATTTCCACCCCCTCCTTCTTGGCAGGGAGGTGAGGCGAGAGCAGCTCACATCAATATTGAATCCCATTTATTTCCATATTTCAAGAAGGCTTTGTTTACTGCCATTTCTGGGCACGATTTTGTAGAAACACCAATAAAATCCAGAGTGGAACACTTTGTGGTAAAACACTTGGTAGGTTTTGCCAAACTAAAGTGATTTCTTCAACTCCCAGGAGCTCAATTATTGTGCCTGGGTGGATGACTCCCAGAATCCACCTCTCTCCGGAGCTGCATCCCACTTCTCCACCTGCCTGTAGGACAGCTCCCCGATGCAGCACAACAAAGGCTTCTCAAATTCAGGACGGCTCACCAAGGCTTACGGAATAAAGGAGTGACCTCCGAGGGCCCCTCTCAGGGATTCTGCAAGGAGTTTTTGCTTCACGAAGGCCCTCTTAGCGTATCGCTGTTCCCCAGATTCTTCCTTTTTACCTGTTTTCTATTTGTTTTAACCGATTTGCTGCCTCCCTCCTTAAAAGGTAAAGTCTGGCAGAGAAGGGTGGTTTCTTTCTTTGTCTCTGTCTCCCTAGCACCCAGGACAGTGCCTGACACATAATAATCAATCAGCTGACAAGCATTCATCATGTGCCCGCTCTGACAAGCATTCATTATGTGCCAGCTGTGTGCTTACCAGAACTTGGCCCCAAAGAGGAGGGATGAGAAGCCGCATCCTCCTACCCCCTTACCAAGAGAGAGGTTCCTGTGTGTGGAACGTTGCAGAAATTATCTTTTTTTTTTTTTTTAATGTGCTGATTATTTTTGCTGATATTTCCCCCCCTCTTCTTCCTCTTTTTCTTTCTTAAAAAAAACATACAGGGAAGATTTAGGTGACGAAAAGACAAAGGATGTCTCAATTTATTTTTTAAATAAGGGCTTATTGAATAAACAAGAAAATATGGTTCAGTTCTAGCCCTCTGTCCCTGCAAAGAAAGCTGGCCACATTGTCCAAGTTTTTCCAGGCAGTTTATTTTACAGGATGTAGAATTGCCCACTTTGATGTGGAGAAGGACCCTCGACCCTCCTTCCCCTCCCCCACTGCTCCCACTCTTCCTAACTATGAGACGAGGGCCCCGACCCGGGGGGAGCTTCCATTCTGTGCTTCTAGGAGCCGGCATCAGGGTCCGAGCCAGCGGCACTAAGCTCTCTGCCGCCCTCTGCTGACCAGTGCCGGCCTCCCCGACTGAGAGCTGGTGATGGAGATTGGGGGGCTCGGATACAGGGACCCAACGTGGGGGGGGGGCAGTCCCTCATCTCCTTTAGGACTGTGCTCACGTCTCAGCTCCTCCTCCAGGAAGCCTTTCCTGATCTCCCTCCTGCCACGCCCTCCGCCCGGCGCTCGGTTTCTGCAGAACTGTCACCCCTCTGAGATATCCTCTTCTTTCCCATTAAAAAGCTCTTTGAAGGCGGGGACTGTCCCAGGGCTGCCTCCGCCCCCCCAGCTCTGGCCTGGGACACAAGGGCAGCCCCACAGGGGCCGCCTGATCCTCCAGCTCCTGACGCTTCGGGGATCCATCCTCGGGGACTGTTTGCGAGGTCCCGGGCTGGCCGCCCTGTCAGGAGGGAGCCGGCGGGGAAACAGGCCTGAAGTGCCCCAGTCCTGGGAAGCTCCCGCCGGAGTCTGCGCAACGAGGATTCCAGGGAGCCGGAGGAAGTGGGGCAGAAAGTGGGGGACACAAAGGACCGCTCTGCCCCCCACTTCTCGGCTCCCCAGGGACCTCCCGGCTTAAGTTCTCCGAAGAGCCCAGATGGGGGGGGGGATTCTCTGCTGGTGGGAGGATGCTCCCGGGGCCCTGCCGGGCGTGGGCTGGGAACCTGCCCTGAAGGGACTGAGGCACCAAAGTCACCCGGATGGGTGAATGTGCCGCTGCCGTCTGGGACCAATCGGAAAAGGGGGCGCTTCCCAGGGAGCCATTCCGGGGCGTCCCGGCAGGATTCAGCCCGAACACTGGGGGCTTCTCGCTTCTATGGGCTTTGCTACTCCACTGACTTAAATGGGGAGAAGCCTTGTTGCGGAAGAGCCTTAAAGCACTCCCGGTTGGGCCACACGTCCCCAGCCCCTCTGACGCTTCCAGCAAAGGATTCTGGGGGACGGGCCAAGTTTTGCTGGAAACTGGACGTTGCCCCCAGTCACGGGGCTCGGTGGCTTTTTCTGCTGCCCGGCCTAGGCGAGCACTGGGGGGGCGGCGCTGGGGGAGTGCCCTGGACCCTCCCCCACGGGCTGAGAACTTCCATGTCTCCTCCGGGAAAGCAGGCCCCACCCTGGGAGTCCAGCCCGTGGCCCCGCGTGGAAGGGCTCTGTCGGCCAAAGTCGGTTGTCCAGCATTAGGTCATCGGCCTGGGGAGCGGCTTCTAGAACGTCCCCTCATAACCCGGCCGAGGAGACGGGCTAGCTGACCTCCGGGCAGAGAGGAAAGGAGAAATTCGCGGGGAGCATCAGAGTCTGAGATTTCGGCCCCTGAGCCGGAGATGGGAGAGGCCGGCCAGACCCGGGCCCCCGGGCCCTTGGGGGGGGCTCGGACATGCTTCTCCTGTCTCCGGTCAGGACCATCATCCTCAGAGCCAGAGACCGCCCACCCCAGGTGCGTCCCCTCCTTCTCTGCCTCAGGCGGGCCGGAAGCTGGCCGGCTTGCTTATTTTTAAGGAAGCGGCCTGTGTGGGGGCTTCTGGAGGCCAGGTTTTCCTCCTCGTGGCTCAGCTCTTCTCTGCCCTCCCACCGAGGAGAACGGCCACATGCGGGGCTCATCCCCGGCCCTCAGGGCAGCCTCTGGGGGAGGGGGCTGGGGACTCTAGAACATGGCGCTGCGAGGGGGATTCGAGGGCTAGGAGTCTTTCCGGAAGGACAAAGCCCGGCCCCTGCAGCCCTGTTCCAGGAGGGCCTGCGGCTGCTGCCGCTTTTGCTTCCTCAGAGCCCCGAACCCCACGGCTCAGCCGAGGGCCGGCAGGCAGAGGGCCTCGGGCGTCCACTCCAGGGAGTTCCCCAGGGATCCAGGCCGCAAGGACCAAACAAGAGCCCATCCGGGCTTTCGGCTGCAAACCTTAGAGCATCATGGGAGAACACTGGCTGGGGGCGGCCGCAGCCCAGCATCATTCAGTGCTCCGGAGCTCGCGAGCCCAGGCCAGCTTCCGACCCAGGCCAGGAGCTTCCATCCCAGGCCAGGGGCTTCCCAGGCTAGCGGCTTCCGACCCAGGTTAGGAGCTTCCATCCCAGGTTAGGGGCTTCCGACCCAGGCCAGCTTCCGTCCCAGGTTAGGGGCTTCCGTCCCAGGCCAGGGGCTTCCAACCCAGGCCAGGAGCTTCCCAGGCTAGCGGCTTCCGACCCAGGTTAGGAGTTTCCATCCCAGGTTAGGGGCTTCTGACCCAGGCTGGGGGCTTCCGTCCCAGGCGCCTGTGGGCATCCAGAGAAGGGAGCGGGCGGCAGAGGGCTCCCCGGGCTTCTCCCGAAAGCAGGCCTGGACTCGGCGCGGTTGTGGGACGGGGTAGTCGCCTGGGCGCCATAGACCGCAGTTTTGCCAGAGCCTTTGACAAAGCCCCTCGTGCTGTTCTGTGGGAACTGTGAAGAAATGGGGGCAAATGACACGCTTGGGGTAACCTTGGTCCGACTGAGTGATGGCTCCCCTGCGGTCCGTCCTTCAGTCGCCGTCGGGGAGTCCCCGGTGAAGGGCCTGGGGTCTCTGCTCTTGCCTCTCCGCTGCTTGGGCTCTTCCCTCCAGAGACCCCGCACAGTCCCCTGTAATCACCCGTGTCTGTTAAACCTCTGCGGGATTACTTGCTGTCTAGGGGAGGGGGAGGGGAAAAGGGAGGGAAATTTGGAACACAAGGTCCTGCCGGGGTGGATGTTGAAAACCTTTGCAGGCAGTTTAAAAAGGGCTATAATTATTTTTTGAATTACATGTGTCGTGTAATGTTTTAAAATTTTAACAGATGTCTGAGAAATGCATTTTAAAAATCTTTTATGTTGATGTCCTTTTTACCCAATCTGATCCTAAAATAAAAAAAATCTAAACCCAGTGAGCACAGTGGGCCCTCGGGTTCCCCCATTTCTCAGGGGCGTGACTGGAGATGTCTGTTAGAAAACCGTCTCTGGCTCTGTAAGCGAGCCGGGAAAGCAGCCCACATGTGCCTTTAATTTGCGTTACCTCCCAGCAGATTCCTTGCGGCGCAGTCACTTTTTCTGACGTCATCTGGTGTCCCTGTGGCCGCTTCAGGGCTCTCAGCCTCCCCTCGTCCTCCCTTCAGCCTCCGGGGAGGTTTCCCTAACGCGGGCCCAGCCCCGAGACCCGCGCCCTCCCCCTTCTCAGGCAGCGTCACTGGCTCCATGTCACCTCCAGGACCAAACCCTCTGGCTGGAAGGTTGGGGAAGGAAGGAAGTTTAAGGAGTTTAGGTTGTTGTCAATAAAAGCTTCACGGTCAGTGTCCCACAGTGTCCCAGGCTGCCCTGGAGATGGTGGGGCCCCCCACTGGACGCCCAGAGCCAAGGTGGGGGCCGCTCGCCCCTTGGGTTCCAGGGCAGACTCTCTGCCCCCTTTCACGGAGGGACGGCCTTTGGCTGCCTTCCCGTGAGGATGCAGCCCCTTGTATTCCCAGCGCTAAGCCCAACACCTTGAAAACAGTAGGCACTAAATAAATGCTCGTCTTTTGATTAATGGTATAATCCTGAAACACTCTGTCCGAGCAGCTTCTCCAGAGGGCGCAGACCCCCAGGCCCTTTCATGCCTTGACCCCCCACGTCCCCACCCTGGCCCTGAAGTCACCGAACGCTCCCCAGATTGAGGCCAGCCTAGTTGGGAGCGCCCCGCAAGCCCCAGATGTGGGCAGGAGCTTCAGGCAGCTCCAGGAGGGTCCATTTGCGCCCAGTTCTTGCGCCCAGGGCTCACCAACGAGCACTTATTAAGCACCCACTGGGTGCCAGGCACTTTGCTGAGCGCTTTCTGTCGTTGTCTCCGACAGCCCGCAGCCGATTCTGTCCGAAGGCGCCCGGGTAGAGATGCTCCAGAGAGCGGGGGCTCTGAACGAGGGAGACCCAGGACGAAGTGGGGGTGCTCTCGGGGCAGCCCAGGGAGGCTCGGGAAAGGCTTCCTAGGGGAGGGGCTCGAAGGAAGCAGAGCTGAGGGGGGAGAGCCTTCCAGGCGCAGGGAGGCCAGGAGAAAGGTCTGGAGCGGAGGGATGGAGGCTCCCCTCGTTTAAGGAGCAGCAAGGTGCTCACGGAGCCCACATGCAAGGGGGAAGAAAAAGGTGGGAACAGGACGGGTGATGGAGGGCTCTGAATGTCAGAGGGCTTGATATTTCTTCCTTGAGGCAGTCGTCAGTTCTGCTTCCCAGCCCACCAGTCACGGGGCAGCTCTGGCCCTGAACTATTCTTGGACTGACGGGGGATGGAGAAGTCCATCCAGAGCTCCAGCGCCCGTCCAAGGGGCTCCCTGATGGGGGATGGCTAAGTCCATCCAGAGCTCCAGCGCCCGTCCAAGGGGCTCCCGGGGCCCGGAAGGAATGCCCCGGGAAGGCGGCGGTCCTGGGGAGCACTTCCCCTCCTCCCAGAGCTGCCCCCTGCCCCAGCTCTGGCTCTGGCAGACTTGCAGAGACTCCCGAGGCAGCTCTTCCCAAAGACTCCCTCATATCTAGCCCGGGAATCCCCCCTCTGCCGAGCCCCCCTGGCCTGCCATGGTCAGGACTCCCTGTGCTTCCGGAGGCCCTCGTCTCCCCCAGACACGGGAGCCGCCTTCGAGGACTGGCTGGCCCAGAGCTCGCCCTTCTCTATCTGGCCCAGCGCACCCCTCCCCTGGGAGGTGCAGGACATGGAGGGTCTCTCTGCAGGCAGCGAGGAGTCGGGGACCGCCCTGCTCCCCTCGCCTCTCCCTGGGAGGCCAGGCTGCTTCTGGCCTCCATGTGCCTCTCTTCCTGAGCCCGCCGCGGTCCTGGCTGAAGGACCACCTGGGGAGACGGCGCCTTGGAAGCCCCTGCAGGGCCCTGGGCCTGCAAAGTTTCAGGCCGAGCTGTGGGTCACGAGCCCTGCAACTTCACGGGCAGCCCCCCTTTTCTGGGCTGCCGAGCTCATGCCCGTTCTCTGGGGCTTTGTCCAATTCAGAATAAAAATAAATAAGATGCCCAGCGCACAAACTACTGAGAAGAGCTTTCCCCTACACTGTGCCTGGTGGGCGACGGGCCCGGGCTGTGGGCACTCAGCGGGGGGCAGGCGGGGGATCCTGCCCCGACCAGCCTGCGGGCGAAGGCTCAGCCTCCAGCCCCGAGTCTCTGATCCCCCGAACCTCAGCAGGGCGGGCCCCCCGAGCCTTTCCCCAGCTTTGCGTTAAGCCCTTCGGAAGCTCCTAACTACAGACTTGCGTCCACAAATGAAGCGTGGGTGACTATGGGTGCGGGCACTTGTTCCACCATCAGTGGCCATTTTAATGAACAGTCGTGGCAGGGAGAAAGTCAGCCTTCGGGTGCCCTTCGCCAGTCTGTGCCCAGGATGGAAGCCCAAAGCATCCTGGAGACCCCCGGACCGCTGGATAGAGGCTGGAGTGGAGGACGCCGACCTACTGGAGGCAGCTCAGTGCTCCCCCACCGCTCCCCTTCCTCCCTGAGCACTGGAGAGAAGAGAGATGCAGAGCCCGAAGGGGCGGCAGGGACCCCGAGGACAGTGGGAAGGGCAGCAGGTCGCGCCCCCTCACCTGTCAAGAGGTCCCTGTCCTCCCCCTTCCCATGAGCCAGACGTGGCAGGGACTGTGAGCCTGGGGGTGAGGGGAGACGCACTGGCCTTGGGCACTGAGGGGGAGGCCGTGGCTGGCACCGAGTGTCCCAGAGGCCCCGGGGGCCTTTGCCGCTTTTTGCTCCGAGCCTGCCTGAAACTCACCCACTTCAACCTGGGCCCTCGGGCTCCTGCGTTTGGGCTCCGAGGGGATCCGAGAGCCCGGCCCCAGGGCAGGCGGCAGCTCACAGTCCGTGCCCAGGAATTACCTAAATGTCACTCCCGCTTTATTCTTTTCTGCTGGTCTGCGCCTCGTGGATTAATGGCTCTAAGGCAGATGCACGTGGGTCACTGACGCAGCACAGGGAGACAAGGGGCCGGGTCTCCGGCCTGGGGGGGAGGGGGGCTTCCATCCTGATTTCTTGGACCATCTGCACGTGCCGAGTCTCAGCCACTCAGAAAAGGCACAAGTGGAGGCCCGAAGGTCACCGGCTGCCCTCTGAACCCTTGGGGGTGAATGGCTCGCTGCTGGGGAGAATGGCGGACTTCCCGATGTCTGGGCTCTCTGGGGACTGTCCGTGGGAGCTGCCGCCTGGCAGACGGCGCCTCTATTTTCTCCCTCTCAGAGAATAATAAAGGGAACCTTAGGGACCGGGAAGTCCTTGGGGAGGAAATCCCCTCTCCCAGTGAGGCTGGCACTCCTCTGCAGCATATGGCCCTGAGGGAGGGGAGGGAGGGGAGAGAACAAGCACTTATTAAGCACCTACGCTATACCAGGCACTGTGTGAGCACTTCATGGATCTTAGTCTGCTTGGGGGCCCTGAGAGGTTAAGTAGCATCCCCGGGATCACCCAGCTAGGATAAGTCAGAGCCTCGTCCTCCAGCTCCCCGTCCACTCCACCACACGCCTCCAAAGGGGAGCTGAGGGGTTACTCAATCTGAACTCAGCACAATTCTCAAAGCTCCACTTTTACAGGCAGACATTCAGCCTCTGTTTGATCACTTCCAGGACAAAGAGCTCCCTAGAATCAGCTGCTCTTTCCATTTTCTTCATATCCCGATTGTTTACAAGTTTTACCTTATAGTGATTTTAAGAACTTCCTGTCACGGTTTTCTCTCTCCACATGACAGATCCGGGAGAGGGACGGCTGAGGATCGGCTCACGTGGAAGTTCTAGTCAACTGCAGACTCCATACAAGCTGGGGGGAGGGGGGGGATTCAGCACCAGGGAAGTGACAGCTCCCTTGCACCCAACATGCATTTACTAAATGCTTACCATGGATCAGGGACTACGCCTGACCCCAGAGGCACAAGACTGGAAAACACTGAACCCTTTCTCAAGGGGCTTATGTTCTTTTATCAGAGGAGAATACATGCATCAGCCAATCAACAGCAGGCATTCGTTAAGTCCCTCCTATGTGTAAGTCGCTGTGCCAGATGCTGATACAAGAAATGAAAATTCAAGATACAAAATAGAAAAAATGAAACAATCCCCTCTCTTAAAGAGTTTGGATGCGGAATATTGTGTGTGGCTCTGGGTACACGTTTTAGGAAAGACATTGATAAAGTGGCGAGCTTCCCGCGAGCCCCGAGATCAGATTGTACCACGATGATGGGTTTGAGACAATCGATTAAATGGATTCGACACGCAGTCTTCCAATACCCTTCGGCCTGTGATGGGGAGAGAGATTAGCCATGTTCCATTTGGGGAGAAAGGGTGGAATCTCAGAGAGGCAGGATCAGGTTTAATGTCAAGAAAAACTCCCCAATAACTCAAGCTTTCCCCAAGTGCAGGAAGTTACTCCTAGAGGTGATGGTCTCCCTCATTTTGGTCTTCAAGCAAAGTCAGATAACATTGTTATTGGGGATAATTCTTAGGTAGAGACTGGAGAAGAGGGCTCTCTGGGTTCCCCCTCTTAAATCCAGTGATTCTGTGCAACATTTCATGATAGAACTGCTTCCCCCTCCTAAGAACTCTGTAAGTATGTCAGCATTTATTGCCCAATAAAAATCGAATGACTGACTCGTCCTGGGGCTAGAGGATCAGATTCAGTCAAGGTGCCATTTGACTGCATCTTATAAAACCCACACTTAAGATAAATATCACACTAAAAAAAATTGCTCCTCTTTCCAGACCGCCATGTTCCCAATCCGGTGGGACAATCTGTAGAGGTCAATGTTTGGGGATGGTAGGGGATCTTTACGGCTAATGGGATGCTTGGAAAAATGAAACCCCGCTAAATAAACCTGAAATTTGGTTTAGGAGAAATGTAAACCACAATAGCAAGTACAGAGATTATAGGAAGGCTGCTTAAGAGTCAGGGACTTTCACTTCTTTATTTGATACATTGGAGAAGTGAGTCCCTGAGATGTTAAGTGATTTATTCAAGGTCACCCAAGTAATAAAAGGAAAAGCCAAGCCGGAAAATCAGTTCTTCAGATGCCAAGACCCAACCTCCACTCTACTACATCACCAATTTCCACGAATTATTAGGGTAATGTATAGCTCAGTATAAGCATAAAAATCTACCAGAAATAATTGTTATACTAAAAGTGGAATCTGTAGTGAAAGCTCTAAAGATATTTCACCCATATTAATTTAGAAAATAAGGTCAAGAGTTTACTTTTCCTGAACCCTTTTTGGGCCACCTTGACCCCAAAACACAAAGACTCCCCAAGCAGAGAGAGGAGGGAAGGAAAGACAAACAGAAGATTGCTGGTTGGATCTCTGTGTATACAGAGAAAAAGAGGAAAGACATCAGTGATGGTGAGGAATCTAATAAGAAATGGGAGAAAAGAGCCCCAAACGGCGTGTTTTCCTGCCCACCAAGAAGAGAAAGTCAAGTACTCATTGTCTTACAGATCCCCTTGAAGCCCCTTCCCTACAGCTTCCATTCTAATTGTATAGGGACAATCTCAGACTGCCCAGCTGGGTCCTCTTGAGGACTAGACCTTGGACTTTCTGAATTTTAATTACTGTCAATGGACATAATATCTCTTTCCTTTTTCTTTCTGAAGTTTCATTGTTGTCTTTCGTCTTCCCTTGTAATGAAGAGAAACTTAAGTAAAAGTACCAGAGCCTATGGTTCAAAGGATATGGATATTTTAGTCACTATTTCCAGCATCCTTGCCAAAAAACCAAACCAAACCCAAATGGGGTTAGGAAGAGTCCGATGTGATTGACTGAACAACATTTTCATGATTCTAAATTGCTTTCCAAAGGGACTGTATCATTTTGCAGTTTCACCAACTATGTGTTCTTGCATCTATCTTCCCACAACCCTCCAACATTGACTGTTCCCCTTTTCAACTTGCAGAGTGCAAGATGAAGCCGCAAAATTGTTTTGATTTGTGTTTCTCTTATTGTTTAATTTTAGATCTTGGGGTTTTTGTGGTTGTGCATATATTACAATTTTCCTTTGGAGAATTGTTTGTTCATATCCTTTGATGGTTTAACTTTGAGGAATGACTCTCTGTTTTAAAGTCTGTCATAACCTCCCCCAGCCTTCCAGTCTTTTTCTAGCTCACCCCACACCTACACCCACAGGGACACTGACCTCCATGCTGCTCTTGCCCATCCTTCACTCCCAACACTGGGCCTTTTCACTGGCTGCTCCCATGACTGCAGTTTCCTTCTCATCTCTGTCTCCTGATTTCCCCCCAATTCTCCCCTTCTATAAGAAACCTTTTCCGATGACCCTTAACTCTTGTGCCTTCCCTCTATTCCATATTTCTGATTTATCCTGGTTAAAGTTGGTTTTAACTATCGCGCCCCCCCCCCCACCATGAGACTGTGAACTTCTTGTTAGCAGGAGATGTTCTTTTCTGGTACACAGTAGGCACTTAATAAATGCTTATTGATATGAAATCCATCCAGTTTTATTGAACTTTCTCAAGCTTGTTCTGTGCTACCACAATCTCCCAACACTGAGGGTCATTTCCACCTCAGGAGGAGACCCGAGGCTAGGAAACAATCCAAAGAATCCCGATTTTACTCCTTCTGTGACCTCTGTCCCTGTGAGGTGGGGAAGGAGAAGGGGGGACAGATAACTGGCAATTCTTTGTCTTTGTTTCCATGACCACCCTGACTTCTAGCTGTCTGCGGTGGTTTGTGACTCAGTAATAAAACCCAGCATCCCACGTGCTTGTGCTTAAGGCCAAGTGTGAATTTCTCAGTCCGGCAGGAAGTGCTGAAGGTGTGTATCTGATCCCGCAGTTCAAAGGCCCAGCACAAAATGTGTTCTCCAACCCATCCCCAAGGAAACCGCCGCGGCCCCTCCTCCAGGAGTTTCTGAATCCTCTCCGTTTATAGTTGACCCAATTTTGTCTGTAGAAGGAAAATGCACACACAGGCAAGTGTGTGCGCACACACACACTCACACACACAGGCAAGTGCACACACACACATACACACACACTCACACACACACACTCACATATACACTCTCACACACACACACACACACACACACACACACACACACATACACGCACACAAATGTACAAACTTTCCAACCTGTTTTTGAGTGGGTTTAATTGCTGGAAGTAAAAAGATTCCGTCTGCTTGGGCTGAGAGTTGTGGGGCTTTGGGGCAGCGGGAGAGAGGCTTGGATGCTTTGATCATCCATGTTTACCCGGGCTGGATTTAAAGGAAAGCTTTCTTCCCTCAGCGGCTCATCTCATATTTATCCTTCTTAGAAAGTTACCAATCAGCTTCTCGCTGAAGTCCTGGAGGCTTTTATTATTCCCATTTCCCTAGCTTCATTCTAATTCCTGAGGTTAGACACAGTCGGCCCTTAATAGATGTTCGTCGGATGAATAATGGAAATAATAACAGATGTGGTACAAGTGGCTCGGTGGCTCAGTGGATAGAGCTTGGAATTGAAACCAGGAAGACCTGAATTCAAATCCTGCCTGAGACACTTACTAGCTGTGTAGTCCTCTCTCTACCTCATCCATCTCATCTGTAAATGAGCATTTCACACTGACAGGACCAAGATCCAGAAGGTTAAGTGATTTTCACATAGTAGGTCTCAGAGACGGGGTTTGAACCTGGCTCTTCGTGAGCCATTTGTCTCTGTAATTTCTTAGGAGGCGAAGGAGCGAGCCCGAGTCCTCCCAGAACAAGCCCTCCTTTTTCATTCCTGTCCTCTACTGCCCTTTCTTCTAGTGAATTACATCATAGGAGGGAGAAGTGTAATCTGTTTAAGGATAATAAACATTTATTAAGCACCTACTATGTGCCAGGTAGTATCCTAAACCCACAACAGGACAATAAATATTTGTCAAGGACCCTACTATGTGCCAGGTAGTATCCCAAACCCACAACAGGACAATAAATACTTGTCAAGGACCTACTATGTGCCAGGTAGTATCCCAAACCCACAACAGGACAATAAATACTTGTCAAGGACCTACTATGTGCCAGGTAGTATCCCAAACCCACAACAGGACAATAAATACTTGTCAAGGACCTACTATGTGCCAGGCAATCTATGGAGGCATTAGACTGAAAGCAGGATTCTCAGAAGAAGAAAGGCCCCGAGCATCACCCCAGCCCGGTCTGGAGCTGAACCTCTTCTGCAGCACCCCCACCGGGAGTCCTCAGGCCCCCAGGCTCCGAGACCCCCCGATAAGCTGCCCACTGCCTCCAGCAGCAGCTGTCCCCCTTTTGGCCTGGATTATTAGGATCCGTCTCCTCTCCTCAGTCTCTTTCTCCTCCATCTCCTGGCCTGTGCAGGGAGGAGCAAAGGGGGAGGCCCCAAGCGGTCCAGGGAAGGAGGGAGTGTGGGAAGCAATCTCCCGGGGGCAGAGGGACACAGGCGGGGTTAGAGAAGCAGGACCGGTGAGGGCGGGACCAGGAGCCCTCCAGGCGGGGAGACGTCCCGGGGAGGGATGGCTCTTCTCTTGCCTAACACGGATAGTTCGAGAGCGGAGAGGGGAGGTCGGACCGCGGGTGCCGGGGCAGCTGAAGGAGAAGGTGCCTAAGAGCCCGGGTGTCCCAAGGGCTCAGTTTCAAGGTCTCTGTCTTGGACGCGTTTTCTTCCCCCAAATGCAATCGCCTCCGTCGGCTCCCATCGGCTCCCGTCGGCCCTGTGGGATGCGCTGACTGGTACCTGGCTGTGGCAATCCCGGGGGAAGGGATCACCCTCCTGGGAAGCCCGAGGCCCCGGGGGGGGGGGCTGTGACTTCCAACAGAGGTGGCTGAAGAGCATCGGTTTGAGGAGCACGGACGTACAGAGCGTGAACCCCCGGAGGGGTGGACCCTAAATCTCCAGTGGGAGTTGGCTGGAGGCGAGAGGAGGAGTCGAGTGCCGGAGGCCGCTGCAGATGGGAAATCAGACACAAATTTCCTCGTGGAGCTTCCGAGAAGGACGGATCCAGGAGGCAGGGGCTCTCCCGGAGGGAGGGCGGCCAAACGGGGGCTTGTTCGGCGCGTGATGGAGGGGGTGCTTTTTCAGCTCCTTCTTGGGCACGATGGCCAGCGAGGTCCTTTCCAGCCATCCTGTGATTCTAAAGCGCTTTTATTGCTCTGAAATCTGGGAACTCTGATTCTATCATTTCCACAGTATCTTAATAGCTGCTACATTAGTGATTCTGACGGGGATTAGGGGAATGGCGTCCCAGCCATCTTCTCAACCTTAGTCCCTCCCATGCTGCCTTGTATACAGAAGGTCCATGATAAAGACTTGGCAAATTAATGTTTTTTAATGAAAAAAAATAAAAACCTGGCAGAAGCAGGAGGAGGTGAGGTTGGGGCAAGGACCCGAGCTGCCCTTCGCAGAGAAAGACCCCGCAGCTCTTCCTGTCCTTGGGCCGGGGCTCATCAGGTCGCAGGCCTGGAGGAAGGTCAAAGGCCACACGCCCATCGTGCAGAAGAAGGGGAGCGGGAGGCGGGCAATGACGAGGAGCGCCGGCTGAGCCCGAGCAGGCCTTGGGACGACTCCGCGAGGAGCCAGCCGATCCCCAGGATCCCGGGGCTGCTGGGATGTCTCGGTGGGACCCTGGGCTCAGTCCCTCCGTGCCGGCCCGGGCTCCTCAGCCTCGGGGAAGCCGCCCTCCTCACCCCAGCTTAGCGGCCCCCACCGTGGGCTTCCCTTTCTCCTATCCTCCGGAGCCCTTAGCCAAGAACAGTAGTTAAGGCGTTTCCCGGGCCCGGAACGCACTGGGCTCTCTCTGGGGGTCCCTTCCCTGGGGCTCCCTCACACACAGAGTCCTTGGGGGAGGGGGGAGGGGGAGGAAGCCTCATGGCAGGGACACAAATGGCCGAGGGCGCTCCCCACCCTGACCCGGTGGGTCCCTCGGACCCTCTCACTCCAGAGGTTCTGGGGGCCGCGGTGAAGGGCGAACGTGGGGCCTCTCAGAGGGACCGAGTCCTGGTTATGGTGACTCAGCAGGAGGGCGGCCAGTGACCGGGCCGGACGGGGCTGGACAGGCTGCCCTGCGGCCATGATCCCCGTGCAGTCTGTGCCAGGGAGAGAAGCTGCCTCCTACGCCAGCCTCAGGGCCTGCCTTCCCAGCGTGGGGAGGCCTCCCTCCTGAGAGTGGGGGCCCCCTCACAGCCCCCAGAGCCTCGGCCCGCAGCCCCCTCGGTCAGTCAGTATAAATGTCAGCTCTCGTGAGCCTCAGCTGGGCAGATTAGCCCAGGCCGATGCTCACCTTCAGTCAGCGCCGGAGCGAGAATGGAGACTGAGCCAAAAAAGTGTTTCCGTGAGGTCCTACTGTGTGTCAAGCTCTGGGGGCTAAAGAAAGACCCCAACAGTTCCAGAAGCCCCCGCTCTAATGGGGGAGAACATGAAAGCGATGCTGAAATCCCAGGTCTCTACAGAGTGGGGAGGCCGCTCTTCCAGCTCCGAGGGGAAGGGGAGGAGGGTCCGGGCCCACAGGTGGGGGCTGGCGCAGCAGGGCAGTGACTTAAGCACCTGCTTCCTTCTTCCCTAAATGATGTATGAGCAGGCAGGGTCCAGGGCGGCGAGCTCAGAGATTCCCCCCATCCCTCAGCAGCCAGAGCTGTGTGCGGACAAGGGCCAGACTCTCCGGCAGGTGGGGGGGCGCTGGCAGGTGTGGGGGCGCTGGCAGGTGTGGGGGCGCTGGCAGGTGTGGGAGCGCTGGCAGGTGTGGGAGTGCTGGCAGGTGTGGGAGCACTGGCAGGTGTGGGGGCGCTGGCAGGTGTGGGAGCACTGGCAGGTGTGGGGGCGCTGGCCAGGTGCTTTATCCCTCTGCTTCTCCTTACGTAGTGCTGCCCTTCCCCTCCTGGCTCAGTTTGAAAATTAACCACTTTCCTTGGTACCAGAAGAGGGCCCTGACAGGGAAACAATAGTAATAATAATAATAATGATAATAACGATAATGGCAATAAGGACAAAGAGCCTTCACAGAAGGCGGGAGCTGAGGGGTCCCTGTTCTCGGCCGGCTCCCCAGGGCCCTGTCCCACCAGCACCGTCCGTGGAATCTCCTGTTTCCTTGGGAAAGAAGCCCCAGCGGGTACAGGGGAGCGGGCGTCCTTTGCCAGCATGACCATGGGTCGGTGACCGGCCCCGTGGCTCCCCCACGGCAGCAGCCCCAGACCCAGAGCTCAGATTCCCAGGTGCCCTTTGATGTTTTCCCATCCGTTTTAGCTCCACAGGTCACTTTCCTGGAGGATAAATCCCCTTCTGGGCTAATAGACACGAAATGGCCAGTTTCCCAATCCCGCGGGTCTGGGGGCTGAGCCCGGGAGCTTTGCCGCCCCCCAGAAGCCCCCACGGGCATCTCAACATTCATGTCTCTTGATACACTGCCCGGATCCTCAGGCCTGGGGGGGCCCAACACTGGGCCCGTCTGACAGAACAAGCCAAGGGATGAATGAAACGGGCCGAGGGCAGAGACCCCCAGCGCCTCCCCCGACGAGTGGCATCCAGCCCCTGAGGGACCCCGGACGGGGAGCTCCCCCCTCCCTAATTCCTCCTGCATCAGGAGCCGAGGGAGCCGGAATCTGCCCTGGCTCCCTGTGGCCGCTGTGTCCCGGGGACGCGTCCCCGACCCGGGAGGAGCAGCGCGCGAGCCCCCGCCCCATCCGCGCCAGGTGGCGCTTGGGCAGCGAGCCCCGAAATCGGGCCCCCATCGATGTTCCCGCTGGGTCTTTAACCAAGTGCCCGTCTCTCTTCCAGAGGAAACCTCTAGAGGGAGCACTGGGCCCAGGCCCTCCTTCGGGTTGTCCATAAGGAAGGTTCCACTTTTCAATCAGGGAATCCGACATCTCGGTCGGGGCCCCGCTGGCCGAGTCGGGGAGAATCTCCTGTGCCTTTGAAAGAAACAGGGACTTGCTGGGGGCTCCCTCCCTGTGTTCCTACTCAGAATGCAGGAGGCCCCACTTAGCCCCTCATCCTGGAAGGGGAATCGGGAGAAAAATGGGGCTCTCGGCGTCTCGGCCCCTGGGAGTTAGGAAAAGTCCTGGAAAGGCGGCGGGTGGCAGGGGACAGAAGAAGGATCCGCCTCTGGAGAAACCAAGCCGTGGCTTTTTCAGCTGGGTTCTAGGTCCAAGGACCGGTGCCCGGCTCCAGCTCTCCCAGGAAGGCTGCAGCCTCCCCGAGGGGCGGGAACTCGCCCAGCCTGGGGAAGCCCACCAAGGGACCTTGGAGAAACTCCTCCTTTACTCCCCCCCAGCACAGCCCTCATGCGCTTCCTCCCCAGGCTGGAGGCCAGACCCTCCGTAGGAAGAGGCTCCGAGTGTCCCACCCCACGATGCTCCGGTCTCAAAGGCCGGGCCCCGAATGTCCCAACTCTCCGTTTTCAGAGTCCTGCGGCCCAGAAAGCCTTAATTCCCGGCTCGTCTCACCCTTATCTGCGAGCTCCTCGCCCAGGGAGAATTATCACTGTGACCGCTTCCACTTGCTTAAGCACGTGCTCCCACCCAGAGTAAACAGACAAGGGGACCAGCTCTCACCGGGACCCGGCCGGCTCGGTCCTGGAAAGGCCCTGAGCTACTTCCAGGGGCCGGTTAAGCTCCCCCTTCCGGGGGCCGGCTAACTCACCCTTCTGGGGGTCCGGCTAAGCTCCCCCCCAGACGGCTCTGAGCTACTTCCAGGGCCAGCTAAGCTCACCCCCCCACTGGCCCAGGAAGATTTCTGACAGCCCCCTCTGGGTGATCAGCACGGATGGAGTGACGGCTCATAATGACTCACCCCTGGTGCTCAGAATCACATTAGCACAAAGTAGGGGACAGAACTGTCACCATCTTCCCCAAACGGAGCATTCCTCCAAACTAACCTTTCCCCTTCCCTATGACTTTGTATTTGGAGTGAAATCCTTGGATCAGCATTTTTGAGTTTGCTCAAATTAAATAAGAACTGAGCGGAAATTCATGCGAGTCTGTAGATGCAATGAGACCACAAGGGAGACTACCCAGCACACCTACTATGCGCTAGGCTTCTGCAAGTAGGCTATGTTACAACATCAAGGCTTTGATTTAAAAGAATTTTTGTAGCGAGGACCGTGGGAATGGAGGGTGGATCGCAACAGAGCCCTGCACTCTTTTTGTTGTGGTTTGCTTGAATTTTATTTTCTTTCTCATTTTAAAAACTTTTTGATCTGACTTTTCTTGTGCAGCAAAATAATTGCATAAATATGTATGCCTATTTTGAATTTAACATATTTTTACCATGTTTAACATATATTGGATTACATGCCATCTGGGATGGGGGGTGGGAAGAAAGGGGGAAGCTGGAACACAAGGTTTCTCAAGGGTCAATGTTGAAAAAATTATCCCTGCATATGTTTTGAAAATAAAAATTTCAATAAATAAACAAATAATTAAAATTTTGTTTTGAAATACAGGAAGGAAATAAACATATTAAGTGCCTACTGTGTGCCAGGCACTGCATGTTAATCGTTAAAATTATAGTTCTTGATTTTAAAAAAGGTTCATTTTTCTTATAAGAAAATAAAAAGGAGAAAAGAAGAAATGGAGCCTGGAAGTGGGCAGGGACCAACAGAAACAAATTTATTTAGGGAGTGAATAGGCAAGAGATAAATGTAAGTAATCAAGTTCAGAGCAGCCAGGAGAGAAGACATGGATCCTGGCAATTCAATGAGAGCCTGAATAAAGCCTCACTGCCCGGAGCGGGGCCCGCTGAAGGAGAAGGGAAAGCTGGGCTTGGAGAGCCCATCAGCCAGCCCCCCAAACCCCTTCTTCAGCAAGGTTAATAGGAAGTTATCATTTGAAAAGAAAGAGGAAGTTCCTCACGATTAGGTCCCAAAGCATTTTCTAGAAGGAGTTTCAGGACTGAATGAATCTTTGTACTCTTCCACCGGCTCGCGAGGGGGCTCAGTCACCACCACGGTGTCCCAGCTTCTGAGAAAAACCCATAAAAGGCCAACAGAGTCCACCATTCTGGAGACCCCCTGCTTCCTCCTCTACTCCACCAAGAAGCCCCCCTGCCCTTCCTCCGCCAAGTCTAGCAGGGAGATGATTCTGTGGGTAATAGTTTCCATTTCTCCCCAACTCTTCTCCCTGGAGCTTTAAAGCAGAGATCCGCATCCTCTTTGGGGTAATCCTTCCCCTACTCTTGGCACTCTATGGCCCCTTCTCAGGAGCAGGTCTTTAAATGCATAAAATACATGGAATTACATTTACAAACATTGTCACCCATTTAAATACACAAAAAGGTTCCCAGAATCCAGCTTATGACGCCCTGTGACTTAAACCAAAGTTTGAGGAAATGAAATTTCAATGTCTGAGGAAAATCAATTAGCTCTGTTCGGCAAATGAAGGGGACTTTGTGGACTCTCCATCAGGGGATGGCTTTGGGGGTTGCTTTGTTTCCCCAGGGGTGGCTGCCATTCATAGTTTCTGAACCGGTGCTTCTAATAACTACTGTAATAACTTCTAATAACTCCATCTATTTGCCCTCATTTCTTTGAGAGGATTCTCCATGAATAGTAAGAGGCATTTCACAAGCCCCCGGCTCTCCTTGGGAAGATGGATAAACCGATTGCTGCAGCTCGAAGCGCCATGGGAAGAATCCAACGTTGAAGACGGTTCATCAAAGCCAGAGACCTGGTTAAAAGGGCTGCTCCTCTGGGCTCAAAAAGCTGTCAGACTGTGCCGACTCTATGACCCGGCCGTGTCTCTACTGGGCTTGTGTCCCAAAGGAGGGAAAGGGACCCGAAAATGTCTGTGGCAGCCCTTTGTAGTGGCCAGAAACTGGAAAGTGAGGGGATGCCCCTCAGTGGGAGAATGGCTGAATAAACTGTGGTATATGGATGTTATGGAATCTTATTGTTCTGTAAAAAACGATCAGCAGGAGGATTTCAGAGAGGCCTGGAGAGACTGACATGAACCGATGCTGAGTGAAATGAGCAGAACCAGGAGATCATTGTACACGGCAACAAGAAGATTATATGATCAACTGTGATGGACATGGCTCTTGTCTACAATGAGATCATTCAAAACAGGTCCACTGTTCAGTGATGAAGAGAGTCACCCAGAGAGAGACCTTGAGAACTGAGTCTGGACCACAGCACAGCATTCTCACTCTCTCTGTCATTACTTGCTGGCATTTTGTTTTCCTTCTCAGGTTTTTTATTTTCCTTTCTAGATCCGATTTTTCTTGTGCAGCAAGACAGCTGTATAAATATATATACATATATTAGATTAAACATATACTTTAACATATTTAACATGTATGGGACTACCTGCCATCTAGGGGAGGGGGTGAGAGGAAGGAGGGAAAAATTTAGAACAGACGGCTTTGCAAGGGTCAATGTTGAAAAATTACCCACGCATATGTTTTGTAAATAAAAAGCTTTAATAAAAAAGGGCCGTTCCTAACATGGACCATATGTCCCTAAAAGGTCAATGACAGAAAGCAATGTCAGATAGGAAATAAAATCTTCATGACTGTTTTATCATAAAACTGAAGTAGGTGCTCATTGACCAAGAACAGCTGGCAATGGGTGACCTATGCAATAATAATATGCCTTATTATTGCAGCATAATAAGGGAGGACAGAAAGTGGAGACAAGAGCACAACACCCCATTACAACAGCACTAACAGCACAGCCTCATAATAGGCCATTTAGTCTTGGTCATGGCAGGTGGCAAGGACGTATTCCATCCTCCCCTCAGCTCCATACAAATACTGAATAAGTGCTTGTCCCTTGACTGGATGTGGCAGGCGGCACATAGGGCATCCCCAAAATCTTTTTTTTATTATAACTATTGACAGAGCCCATGCCAGGGTAATTTTTTTACAGCATCATCCCTTACACTCACTTCTGTTCCGACTTTTCCCCTCCCTCCCTTCACCCCCTCCCCCAGATGGCAAACAGTCCTATACATGTTAAATAAGTCACAGTGTACCCAAAATCTTAGAGTTAAGCCTTCATATTAATATTATTATGAGATATTATTATCTTAATACTATTAATATTTAAAATAGTTAACATTTGAGCCTCAGTAGCTTAACACAGCCCTGAGATTTGGGGGATGTAGAGTCTCAGGAGGGCACGTGCTGGAGCTCGAACCCCTCAATGGAGCTGACTGGGCATTTTCAGCCTGAGCATTTGCCCCACAGACATCAGCAAACACAGTTTCCAATCTTGATTTATCGTTTTGTTGAAAGTCTCTACTTAAGAAAGTGATGGGGGACACTCGGGGAATGGTTGGACGAGTTGTGGGACATGAAGGCAATGGAATATTATTGCTCTATAAAAAATGATGAACAGGATGATTTTAGAAAGGCCTGGAAAGATTTATAGGAGCTGGTGCTGAAACAAGAGGACCAGGAATACATTACATACAAAAATGTGCGACGATCGACTAAGAAGGGCTCGGTTCTGCTCAGGGGTTCAGAGATCCAAAGCGATCCCAATAGACTTTGGACAGAAAGCACCATCGACACCCAGAAAAAGAACCAAGGAGACTGAATATAAATCAGCCCGTGCTCTGCTCACTTTTTAAAAATTTTTTTTTAAATCTCTCCCATAGTTTTTCCCTTTTGCTCTGATTTTTCTCTCCCAACATGATTCATAAGGCAATGTGTATTATCAATAAATAAATTTGTTACAATAAAAAAGAAAGAAAATGACAGGGAAATGATACGGATGCAAGTTCAAACTCAAACATGGGTCGAGAGCAGGGCTGGTTATTAAGCCTTTACCAGCACCACCCGAGCATTGCTGTTTCAGTGGCTTTGCAGAAATGCCTTTTTCCTGAGTTACAAAGCATGGACTATTAGGAGAGTTAAAGGGAAGCAACTGATATAAAAACAAAATGTGTTAATAAAACTGAAAATATTTAAAATAACTTTCTGTCCCCTTTTCATCAGGAGTGACCCGGTCCAGTCAGTGAGTGCTCCCAACATTTGGGGAAGCCGCCCTGGAGTGGGGGGTCGGGCGGGAGGAGCCCCCGCGAGGCCAGAGTCAGCCATCAGAGCCTTTGGGAGGGAGGAGGGTGTAGGAAGGCTGGAAAGGGAGGGAAAAGCCAGGTAGGGGGGACTCTGCAGGAGGGCGTGTTGGAGAAGTGGGATAAAGCATGGCTATGGGGTGGAGGAGGGAGTGAGAGAGGGAGGAGTCCTGGAGGCGGAAGCCCCTGGGACTGGGAGGACTCTGAGCTTGGTTCTGGGCAGCTCGGGTTTAGGACGTCTCGTGGACATCTGTTCCCCTGGTGATCAGGGTCGTGAAGGGGAAGATCAGAGCCCTGAGAATCTGCCAGCCGGTTACCAGCACTTATCAATACCCCCGAGTGCCCGACACAGGCCCAGAAGCACCGCGCTCAGAAGGTCCCCTCACGGTACAAGCGAATGCCCACAGCTGCGGCTCTCTCCCCCTCCCCTTCCCCAGGGAAGCGTCCATTAGGGCCAGAGGAACCAGAGGCTGGGCCAGAGGCCACCACGCTGCCCTCCTCCCAGGGGGAGCCCCGGCCCAGGATGGCACTGAAGGCCTTTCAGGCCCAGCCAGACTCCCCTGAGCTCAAAGGAGGAAGCGGCGGTCGGAGCTGTGCATCCGAGGCCCAAAGGCCAGTCCCCCGTGGAGAGCACAGCAAATAAACCCGTTTTCCCAACCACGAGTGAGGAGAAATCAGAGGAAATGCCCATGAGAGAACAGATGGTGCGCTGGCGGGGATTCTGCCCACTGACAGCCGAGCGTCCTGGGCCCGGAGCATCCTGAGCCAGCCGAGCGTCCTGAGGCAGCTGAGCGTCCTGGGGCAGCCGAGCGTCCTGGGGCAGCCGAGCATCCTGGGGCAGCCGAGCGTCCTGGGCTCGGAGCATCCTGAGCCAGCCGAGCGTCCTGGAGCAGCCGAGCGTCGGGCCTGTGGAGCGTCCTGGGCCTGCGGAGCGTCCTGGGGCAGCCGAGCGTCCTGGGGCAGCCAAGCGTCCTGGGGCAGCCAAGCGTCCTGAGCCAGGTGAGTGTCGGGCCTGCGGAGCGTCCTGGGCCCGGAGCATCCTGAGCCAGCCGAGCGTCCTGGGGCAGCCGAGCGTCCTGGGGCAGCCGAGCGTCCTGGGGCAGCCGAGCGTCCTGGGCCAGCCGAGCGTCCTGGGGCAGCCGAGCGTCCTGAGCCAGCCGAGCATCAGGCCTGCGGAGCGTCCTGGGCCAGCCGAGCGTCCTGGAGCAGCCGAGCGTCGGGCCTGTGGAGCGTCCTGGGCCTGCGGAGCGTCCTGGGGCAGCCGAGCGTCCTGGGGCAGCCAAGCGTCCTGGGGCAGCCAAGCGTCCTGAGCCAGGTGAGTGTCGGGCCTGCGGAGCGTCCTGGGCCTGCGGAGCGTCCTGGGGCAGCCGAGTGTCCTGGGGCAGCCGAGCGTCCTGGGGCAGCCGAGCGTCCTGAGCCAGGTGAGTGTCGGGCCTGCGGAGCGTCCTGGGCCTGCGGAGCGTCCTGGGGCAGCCGAGCGTCCTGGGGCAGCCGAGCGTCCTGGGCCAGCCGAGTGTCAGGCCTGCGGAGCGTCCTGGGGCAGCCGAGTGTCCTGGGGCAGCCGAGCGTCGGGCCTGCGGAGCGTCCTGGGCCAGCCGAGCGTCCTGGGGCAGCCGAGCGTCCTGGGCCAGCCGAGCGTCCTGGGCCTGCGGAGCGTCCTGGGCCTGCGGAGCGTCCTGGGGCAGCCGAGCGTCCTGGGCCAGCCGAGCGTCGGGCCTGCGGAGCGTCCTGGGGCAGCCGAGCGTCCTGAGCCAGCCGAGCGTCCTGGGCCAGCCGAGCGTCCTGGGCTCGGAGCATCCTGAGCCAGCCGAGCGTCCTGGGGCAGCCGAGCGTCGGGCCTGCGGAGCGTCCTGGGGGCAGCGAGCGTCCTGGGGCAGCCGAGCGTCCTGGGCCAGCCGAGCGTCCTGGGCCTGCGGAGCGTCCTGGGCCAGCCGAGCGTCCTGGGGCAGCCGAGCGTCGGGCCTGCGGAGCGTCCTGGGGCAGCCGAGCGTCCTGAGCCAGCCGAGCGTCCTGAGCCAGCCGAGCGTCCTGGGCCAGCCGAGCGTCCTGGGCCTGCAGAGCGTCCTGGGGCAGCCGAGCGTCCTGGGGCAGCCGAGCGTCCTGGGCCAGCCGAGCGTCCTGGGGCAGCCGAGCGTCCTGAGCCAGCCGAGCGTCCTGAGCCAGGTGAGTGTCGGGCCTGCGGAGCGTCCTGGGGCAGCCGAGCGTCCTGGGCCTGCGGAGCGTCCTGGGGCAGCCGAGCGTCCTGAGCCAGCCGAGCGTCGGGCCTGCGGAGCGTCCTGGGGCAGCCGAGCGTCCTGAGCCAGCCGAGCGTCGGGCCTGCGGAGCGTCCTGGGGCAGCCGAGCGTCCTGAGCCAGGTGAGTGTCGGGCCTGCGGAGCGTCCTGGGCCTGCGGAGCGTCCTGGGGCAGCCGAGCGTCCTGGGGCAGCCGAGCGTCCTGGGCCAGCCGAGCGTCCTGGGGCAGCCGAGCGTCCTGGGCCAGCCGAGCGTCCTGGGCCTGCGGAGCATCCTGGGCCTGCGGAGCGTCCTGGGGCAGCCGAGCGTCCTGGGGCAGCCGAGCGTCCTGGGGCAGCCGAGCGTCCTGGGGCAGCCGAGCGTCCTGGGGCAGCCGAGCGTCCTGGGCCTGCGGAGCGTCCTGGGCCTGCGGAGCGTCCTGGGGCAGCCGAGCGTCCTGGGGCAGCCGAGCGTCCTGGGGCAGCCGAGCGTCCTGGGCCTGCCTGTGACCCGAGGGAGGGTCCCCTGCCGCAAGCTGGGAAGAGGGGGGAGAAGCCTGGAGACGGGCTTGGGCGGAAAGCCGGAAGAGCTCCTTCTCCCAGCCCAGTGTGGCCCCCTGCGGCAGAGAGCATCCTCATCACTGATGAGATTCCCTGGAGACAGGGATAAGCCTTGGGGAAGGAGGGCCCTGCCCGGGGGTCTGGGCCTGGAGGTGAGGGGGGAAGGGGGCGCTTGAAGGAGGGGGTGGAGGGGAAGGGGAAGAGCACTCCAGGGTGCAGGAGAGCCAGCATTTCTATAGGCTAAGAAGGCTACAAAATACAAGTATTAACTCCAAATGGCCCTGGGACAGAGGGGCTACAATTAAACCTATTTTAGAGATGCTGAAACTGAGGCAGGCTGTGACTTGCCCAGAATCAATGCAAGTATCTGAGGCTGCTTTTGAACTCAGTCTTCCTAACCACAGACTCCCCCCCACACACACTATATATCCTGTGGTGCTATCTAGGTCGGCAACAATAGGCACTTATTAAGTGCTTACTGTGTACCAAGCACTGTGCTTAAGTGCTATGGATGCAAAGGAAGGCAAAAAGAAAGCCAGTCTTTGCCCTTCAGGAGGTTACAGACAACAGACCCAGGGAGGAGTGGGACAGGTGGGGAAGGAAGGGAGGGGAGCCTGGGACCCTCCCCAAAATGGGGATTCAGGGGGACGCTGCTGGGTGGCCAGAATGGTGGAGGGCCCTTCCAGCAGATGAAGGGCCCAAGTTCAGATCTGGCCTTCTTCCCACCTCATTCCTCCCACCCACCTTGGCAATTTGGGCTCGCCATCATCCCACCCCCTTCCCCAGAGCCCACAGGGATGGGGTCCCTTTAGCTCGGCCCTTGGGGCGTTTGCAGTTAGCTAGTGGAAAGCCGGTGAGAACCCCAAGACTCCCTAGGGAACTGGGGGAAGTGAAGTCCAGGTTTGGCAGCAGAAGTAAAATTCAAAGAGAGGCAAGATGCTGCCTTGGTCAGTGTGAGATTTGGAGTCCTGGGTTCAAATCACACCTCTACCTACTAGTCTAATGACCCAAAGCAAGTCTGTGAGCCTTGTTTTCTTCCTCTGTCAAATGGGTCCAGTAGTAGTGTCGACCTCCCAGGGGAGCTGAGAGAACCAGAGAAATAAAGGACAGAAAGTGCTTTGTAAACCTCAGGACAAGGTGTTTATATGAGTGATTGTCCAAGTCATGGAGGCCGGTGGCTGACCAGAATCCCCCCTGTACTTGTGGAGTCTGATATCGCCGGTGAGCCAGCCTTCTCGAGCCTTTGGGGCCTGCCGGGCAGAGCACGAGCCTGGGAGTATGGTCTGTTACTACCTCAAAGCGGGAGACAGAGACGGAGACAGAGACAGAGAAAGAGAGAGAGACAGAGAGAGATAGAGAGACAGAGACAGAGAGAAAGAGACAGAGAGAGAGACAGAGAGAGACAAAGAGACAGAGAGATAGAGACACAGACAAACAGAGACAGAGGGAGAGAGACAGAGACAGAGAGACAGAAAAAGAGACAGAGGCAGAGAGAGACAGAGAGAGAAACAGGGACAGAGACAAAGAGACACAGAGAGACAGAAAGACACAAGAGAAAAAGACAGAGACAGAGACATAGACAGATAAGAAGACAGAGGTACCTGCAGACTCTGGGGATTGGGTCTGACCAAGATTGTGCATCAAGGAGCATTCTAGCCCCAGGGATGGCGAGAGGACCAGCTGGATACTGGAGCAGGAAGCACTGAGGCAAGAAGAACTTGTCCCTGCTGTCTCTGAACCAGAGCCAAGTATGGGAATGCTAAGTATTAAGGATACAAATACAGATAGAACTTGGTCAATGCAAATAATGACTCGTGAAGTGCCGCATTATTTGAATTTACAGAATTTGAAGTTATAATTATATGTAATTATATATTTACATATATATAATGAAGGGCCCAAGTTCAGATCTGGCCTTCTTCCCACCTCATTCCTCCCACCCACCTTGGCAATTTGGGCTCGCCATCATCCCACCCCCTTCCCCAGAGCCCACAGGGATGGGGTCCCTTTAGCTCGGCCCTTGGGGCGTTTGCAGTTAGCTAGTGGAAAGCCGGTGAGAACCCCAAGACTCCCTAGGGAACTGGGGGAAGCGAAGTCCAGGTTTGGCAGCAGAAGTAAAATTCAAAGAGAGGCAAGATGCTGCCTTGGTCAGTGTGAGATTTGGAGTCCTGGGTTCAAATCACACCTCTACCTACTAGTCTAATGACCCAAAGCAAGTCTGTGAGCCTTGTTTTCTTCCTCTGTCAAATGGGTCCAGTAGTAGTGTCGACCTCCCAGGGAATAGATTCCAGTCAATCTATTTGCTGCATTTTCTCTATTGCCAGTGAAAATATATAGTATTTTTTTAAAACTAAGTGATCTCTTTATTTAGCAACAGCAAAAAATAAGGAAAAAAAGTTCAACTCCAAGTTATTACAAAGTAATCGAATTTTTGTACAACGCATAATTTTAAAATTAAAAAAAGCTACGGAATATCACACTTAAAAATGAGTCCTCACTATGTAACAAAATTTAAAATATTGAAGTAATTTAAGCTGAACTGTCTTCTCTTTCTTTAAATCTTCATATATTCCCAGGCAGGTGCAAGGAGCTTTATCCACATCTTAGAATCGGCACGCTCATATTCTCACATAATTAACCAAGCATAGTTAGATGACCTAGGGCATTATTTAATTCAATAATTCTATAACTGAGATATTGTTGCCCTTATAACATTTTCCAACACCTTGGCTAATGAAAATAAATTGAGTTAAAATAAGTTGCACATCGGTCTTTGAGAACAGCTTTAATCACTCACGCTTTCTTGTCTGACAGCCGGAGAAGTGAAATTGATCTAAGATTAAAGCCTCTTGGAGCTCGAGGATCTCAAGGCTGATAAATAAATCTTGGTTTGAATTTAAAACCTTTTCTTGGTTCTTTCCCAATAAACTGGTTAGGAGATCCTTAGCTGCTTTTTCTTTCTTAGAAATCTAAATTCTGGAAGGCGTTCTTTTTCAAAGAAGCCCGAATATACGGCTCACAATGTCCCCTTTGATTATTTTCTTCAGAATATCCAGACTCTTGGCTAACGTGTTCTCATCTGCATCAGTTGCTTCTCCCGCAATTTGAACATGAGACAATTGAATGCAATTTTTAAAGTCATAAAACCAAGGGGTTTGATTCTCCTTAAGGGCGGGGTTGTCTTTTACCTTTCTTTGTTTCCCTGGTTCCGAGCTCGGTGCCTGGCACATAGTAAGTATTTAATAAATATTTATTGACTTATTGCAGTTTCCCTTTTGCCCCACTTTCCTTTCACTGCCGTAAATCAATTTGAGGCTTCTGTCTTCTGGCTGCTCTGTATTCTCTGTTGAGGGTGGCCCTCTGCCCCCATAGCTTAAGGAAGCCCGATTTCTGTCACTGCTTCTATTCTTTTAGCAATAGCAAGTAAAAACAGTCCCTGCCTTAAGAATCTTACATTCAAATGAGGAAGATTTTACATGTATGTATATATACACATACATACATATATGTATTATGTGTCTATTTATACACATGTATACACATCCATACACTTACATGTACATACATACGTACTATATATAGTGTATGTGTGTGTGTGTGTGCACGCACATATGCGTAGGAGCTAGGAAGCCAGGTATATAAGCTGGAGTTTTATTTGGAGCGAGTGACCAGGAAGGTGGCGGGATCCGGGCAGGGTGTGAGGCTCCCTCAGTGAAGCTCAGGTGGCTGCAGGGCTGGAGGGCAAGGTTGGGAGCTGGGCTCTGGCCCCTGAGCAGGCAGCCCCCCTCCCCCCCAGCTCTCCTCTGTGGAGAGGGGACTCAGGAGGATCGTAGGTTATCCTTCAGGGAGCCCTTTGGGGAGATGTAGACATTCTGGAACTCGTTATATTCCCGTACCTGGGTGGGAGGCCGCTCGTCCGCCTTGATGGCCACCTTATTCACCCAGCTGTGGCCCAAGGAGCTGCAGAGAGCCCAGCACTGAGACCTCATCCGCAGGCTGACTGGGGGTCTCCCACTCCGGGTGAGTTAGGGGCAGGCACCCCAAGCACATGAAACCTTCCCCCAGCAGACGAGAACAACGGGCCGCGAAGGCGCCTGAAGCAGGTGTTGTGGAGGCTTAGAGCTGCTGGGCCATTTCACAGCCCTGCGGTGACCGGCAGTGGCCAGACAGCAGGTGGACGTGCACTGCCCCACGAGCAGCCCCTGGTGTCCGAGCAGCCCTTCATGATCACACTCTTCACCTCCAGGGCCCCGAGCCGGCCGGACGCCGCAGGCGGGGACTCTGTGCCCGAGCGCACGTTGGTCCGATCGGTCACAGTCAGAGCCCAACACAGTGACGTCCTCTCTGAGCATGAAGGACACCAACCAATGGCTGTGAGAGCCGGACTTGGGAAGCGAAGCTTTGTGATGGGGGGGCTGGAGGAGACTTTGAGAGAACCCTGCACAGCGAGGGGGTCAGTCAATCATTACTTAAAGAAATTAATCCCGGTTTTCCACTAGAAGGTCAAATACTCTGGTCACAAAATAAGAAGATGGAATCGCTGGAAAAGACCCTGATGCTGGGAAAGTCTGAAGACAAAGGGAGCGGAGCATCTCCAACCGTGGTGCTTTCACTGCCTTGGGGGTTTGGGAGAGCAGCCACGGAGACCCGGAATCCAGCCGCGAGATTGGGCCCAGACTAAGAGGACAGGAAAAGATAATGACGAAGGTTGGAGGGGATGCGGGAAACTGGGACGCTGATGCATTGTTGGTGGAGCTGTGAACACATCTGGAGAGCAATGGGAACTCTGCTCAAAAAGCTGTCAAATTGTACACACCCTTTGGCCCAGCCGTGTTTCTACTGCGCTTATACCCCAAAGAGATACTAAAGGGAAAGGGACCTGCATGTGCCAAAATGTTTGCGGCAGGTCTCTGTAGTGGCCACTGGCTACGGTGGATGCCCATCAGTGGGAGAATGGCTGAATAAATTGTGGGATATGAATGTTATGGAATATTATTGTTCTGTGAGAAATGACCAGCAGGAGGATTTCAGAGACGCCTGGAGAGACTGACAGGAACCGAGGCTGAGGGAAGTGAGCACAACCAGGAGAACATTATACACGGCAACAACAAGACTATGTGATGATCAATTCTGATGGACGTGGCTCTCTTCAACAATGAGATGATTCAGGCCAGTCCCAATGATCTGGTGATGTAGAGAGCCATCTACATGCACAGAGAGGACTGTGGCAGCTGAATGTGGCCCACAACACAGCATTTTCACTCTTTCTATTACTGTTTGCTGGCATTTTGTTTTCTTTCACAGTTTTTTTCTTCCTTCTTGATCTGATTTTTCTTGTGCAGCAAGATAACTGGATAAATATGTATACATATATTGGGTTTAAAATATCTTTTAGCATATTTAACATGTATGGGACTACCTGCCATCTAGGGGAGGGGGTGGGAGGAAGAGGGGGTAATTTAGAACAGAAGGCTTTGCAAGGGTCAGTGATGAAAAATTACCCATGGTATGTTTTGTAAATAAAAGGCTTTAATAAATTTAAAAAAAAAAAAAGATTGGGCCAAGAGACATCAGTGTCCCCAGAGGCGTGTGAAAGGCACGGAGGGATCAAGCAAGAGACTCCACCAGTCTCTCAGGCCACAGTATTGCCCAGGATGGAAGGTGAAGGAAGACTGATTTTCATATATTTGTCCGAAAAGACCAGAAAAATGGCCACATCCCGCAGCTCTTTGTCGAGCGCCCTCCAAGCCTCTTGGCAGAGAGCCCAGATAAACCCCTGTCGGAGAACAGAAGGTAAGCTGGGTTTAACTAGGTTGCCGGGCTGTTTCGCAGGGATGGGACTGGAGTGATTATATGCATTATTTAAAAGTTAAGAGGGCAGAGATGGTTTTGGTTTTGGCTCAGGATCTGCAGCATCTGCCGTGTCTTGCCTACGTGTATGCTAGTATGAAGGCCCTCCATAAATTCCTGTTATTTGAGTGAGTCGCAGCTTAATAAATGCGTGTTTGATTGATTAGAATAGGAGCTCAATAATTGCATGTTTGATAAAGTAGAAGCTTAATAAATGCATGTTGCTTGTTGAGAGCAGAAGCTCAATAAATGCACAGTGTTTGCTTCATTAATGGGGTAAGGTGGCTGTTAGCCTTTGCTCCTTGGAGAGGACCAATGATGTCAGGAGGGGATGTCTTGACTTGCGGTGACGTGGACTTCGGTGAGAAAGCTGTCCAAAGTCTTCCGGGGATGACTCAGGAGGCCATGGGTGACCTTGGAGTCTTTGGGTCTAACCAAGCTTTGAGGAGCTTCTACCTTTGCTTTATTCCTGTGAAGTAAATATTCCTTTGTAACAGGTAACGTAATTAAATGGTTAAATGGACCTGGGGAAGCCCCTAAAATGGAGAGAACGTAATTGATGGGCGCTGGAGCCAATGACGGAGAGACTGAATACGGCTCATGGGGACCGCAGACCTTTGTGGGGGAAGGGAGGAACTAGAACATACCTCGCCTCCCCACTGGGGGGAGCCAGGGTACACAACCTCGGGGTTACGCGTGGGAAAAGACTGGACTCGCGGGGTTTTGAGGACCCCGGAACGGATCAGCCGAGACTTTAGCGTTAGCCAGCCGGACTTTTGCCTCCTGGAGAAAGTGGGGGGAAGGGAACTGCGCCGGAGCCGGACGTGTCGGCCAGTTGTTTTTCCCGGCGCAGATTCCTCCCAAAGGCGATGCCGGCGCTTCCGTTGCGTGAGCCGGCACTCGTGTCTTGCTGGTTTAAATGCTTGTGTCTTTCTCTTGCTTGGTCCTGTGGAAACATGGGCACTCGGTCTAATGAAATGGAGACTGTTGCTGCCGCGTGCGGCGGGGGCAGCGACCCGGGACCCGCGGCTTTCTCCGAGGGAAGGGCTGTGGTTGTTCAAAGCGTCGGGGATGATTCGGGATGAAAACTTAAAGGGAAAGGCAGGGCTGGGGGGAGGGGTGTTCACTCCTCGCTGATTGGCCAGTCCCTCCCAAGGGAGATGTTTTCTTCTGAAGCGCCGGACAAATGTTGAGGAAAACAGGGGATAGGAAATGGTGCAGGACCCGGTGTTTCCCGGAACCCAGGCTGCTTGCACCTGGCCTGCCGAGGGACGGCAGCTTGGTTTTCTCCCCTGCCTCTAACTGCAGGGAACCTGCGAGGGTCCGTTCGCACTGACAGGATGCGGCGCCCATCATCCATAGTCAACGTTGCCACTACTTCTGGTCCCGTTGGGTGATCCCAGCAGCGGCGAAGGCTGGGGAGGGGGCTGGGGACCCCCTGAAATGAGGACGCAGCGGGGACAGGGAGACCAGGGTGGTCACCGAAAGCCTGTTCTGGCCCCCAGACCATGGATGGATGGGGGAAGCTGAGCATCTTCTCCCACGAGTGGGCGCTGGTTCATGTCCTCCATTAGCTGGGCGACCCCGGGGGCAGCGGCTGACTTGTGCTGCCCATTTGCGCCCCCCCCTCCGCTTAATAAATGTTTATTAACTAAATATTGTGAAAAACACGTGGACTTTGAATAAGGGCAAAGCAATTCTACTTGCTACCATTTCTGTGCACGAACCGGACGCGCGTGGGTGGTTTGCTGAATAATCATGCGCCCATCCCCGGCCCATCCCCCCGCCCCGCCTTCACGACTAAGCTCGGAGGCTGAACTTGGGGGAAATCCCTTTGAGGAGATGAAGGGAGGATGGATTGGGAGGAGAGACTGGAACCTGCGGGTGCTGGGTCCAGAGGAGAGAACTCAGGCTGCCGCGGAGCTCGGTCCCCCGCCCCCACTGCGGAATCTGGTGTAGACGCCTCCAGTCTCCACTGGCGGGGCACCTGTCCTCACACTGCCTTCCCTCCCACATACTCCCTCTACCGCGGCCATCATCTGGTCCTGGCTGCCCCCCTCCGCTCTCTGCCTTCTCTTAGCGCCCCCGAGACCCTCCGTGGCGAGGACCCCCCCCCCCATGATTTCCTGAACAAAAAGCTGGCCATTGTGCACATTTAGTTATTGCCAGGCGGCCGGCCCGGGCTTTAAAGCCCCACCCCAGGAAGCTCCAAGCTCGGGGGGCTTGGGCCGGTTAGCCCCCGTCTTCCCCTCCCCCACAAAGTGTAAGCTGCCTGCGGGCAGGGACTCAAGCTCCCTTCGAGGGCGGGCTCGCCACTAAGTGGGATGGAAGCGCCAGGAGGGGGGGGCCGGTGTGGCCCAAGGAGCGCCATGGAGCGGGTGAGAGAATAAATGAGTGGGTGAATGACTGAATGACTGAACGAGTGAGGGAGTGAACGACGGCACAAGGGAGAGAACACACGGGAAGCCCACCGAGGGCAGGGCCTCTTTCCGGGCATCCAGCTCCTGGCTCGCGGCAGGGTTTCCAGACACGTGCACAGGCACTCACGTGGTAGCCGGCTCCTCAGGGCCCGTGGGCGGGGCGCGGTGTGGAGGGGGGCCGCGCAGAGCTGTCTTCTTAGCCCCGCCCCACGGCCCGTCTCGCGACGCCGACTATTGGGCGGGGTGCATCACGTGACTTGGGCCGTTGGTTCTGCTCTTTCGCGCCCTGCGCTGCGTTGGGTTGGGCAGAAACCCGAACGAGGCTGGCGGGCGGCCGGGCGGGGTTGGAAGTGGGGCGAACGTTGCCTGGCGCGCGCACTCTGAGGTGGCCCCGAGCCGGGGCGAACTGGGTTCTGCTGAGGGGGAGGGGAAGGAGAAGATCTGGGGCTGCCGGACCGGGGCTCCCCGGACCGGGCTTTAAAGAATTAAAGGGATGCAGGGTGGGGACACATAAGCTGCCCACCCCCACGGCCCCGGAGTCCCCGAGCGAGAAGGCCCAACCTGTCTCTGGCCGCTCGGGGTCTGCCGTTGGGGGGGAGGGGACCGGGGCTTTCGTGCCTGGGGGGACTCCTAGCTGGTCCCCCATTGGCCTGGGGGCCGAGGGGCGCATTTACGACCCCCCGCTCTCTTTCTGGCTCGGACCGTGCTCTTGGTCTGCCTCCACGAGACTCCTGATGGCAGCAATGGCGGGCAGGGTGTGGGGGACTGGAGATGGGGAGAAATGAGCGGAGGGAGCCCCTACCCCCAAAGAAAGAATCCCTTCTCTAGGCTCTAAGGTCTTTGCTTCTCGCTCCCCCCCCCCCCCCGCCCTCACCCGAGGCCCCCTCCCCAAGCTGGCTTTGGAAAGAAGCCCCCAAAAGTGCTCGCGGGGTGCCGGGGCCCCTCCCTAACTGGCTCCTTGGCCGAGGCTGCTCAGGGGCGCTGAGCCCTAATGGGCTTCTTGGAATCCCTCATTTCTAATCCTATCCTAAATTTTCTCTCCCTTTTTTCTGACCCTTTGGGACTGATGGTCTGTTCTTCCACTTCTGCCCCATGTACCCGTGATAAAAGGGCAAACCTGGGCAAGGGAGAAAGGGGAGGGAGGTGTAAGGGGTCGGGGGAGAGGGTTGGAATGGGAAGAAGAAAATGGGAGAAAACGGCCGGGGGGGGGGGCGGGAAGATGGGTCAGACTGTGCCAGGAGGACTCTTGGCTGGGCAGGCTTATGCTAGGCCCTCCTATCCCGCCCCCCTTTTTGCTTTCTTGTCTTTGGGAATTCGTTGGAAAAAAAATTCCCAGAAATCATTTCCCAGGCTATGGGCAAAGTGCGAGTGGAACACTGCATTCCTACTCTGTCGTTTGTTGCTTTTGACCTTAGGTGGGTCACCTTTCTGAGCCTCAGTTTTCTTGTCTGTATAACTAAAGAGGTTGGGCTAGGTGATCTCAGAGTTCCTTTCTGCTCTAAATCTATGATCCTATGAAGGCTGGGAATATTTGGAAAGAAAAATTGACACTTCTTGGGGACTGTGGTGACTCCCCGCAGTCCTGATTTTTGTTTAGCTTTTAAAGCATTTAAAGGATTTTACTGTGAACTCTTTTCATAGAAGTTCCTCATCTGGATAGATGCCTAACACGTTGGAAATCTTCCCACATCTCTATCCTTTCAAATGATTAGAAGGGATTATAGAAGTTCTTTACTTATTAACCCTTAATTCCGCCCCCCCAAAAAAAAAACCTAAACAGCCCAACAACTCCTTGTGCCTGTAGCTATGCTAGAAATAAGTTCTTTCAACTGAACTCTTAATTTTCCTTTCTTAAATGGAAAAACTCACCACTTTCTGTAGCTCTTATTTCTCTGTGAGGATGTTCGTACTGTAGGTTATACTTTTTATTACTGCACACAAACTCCTGTAGCTCATCGTTTATCACTTCAATATAAGGAAATGACTTTTTTCCTCTACTCTGGCAGAGACAGACTCAGTGGTTGCTGGAGTTCATGCTGAACAAACCTTGACTCATCTGCTATGTTGCTGCTGAACTCACTTTTTCTCCTGGAATACTAGATACCTTATGAACTTTTTAATATGAAACTTTGGGCCTTGGGAGAGAAATTCACAACAATCAGATATCAGAGGCTTCAGAAAGAGCAGCTCTGATTGAGCGTCTTTGAGGTGGTCCAACCTGAAGTTAGCAAGAATTGTAGTTGAATGCGGCAGTGGGAGAGAAACTTAGTACTTGGGGGCTAAAGTAGGTGATTGGTGGACTTAACCATTCCATGTAATTGTATTCTTTGTTGGTGTCATAAAATAGAGCTTGTAGCTGGGTAGAGGTTTGAGACCTGCTGTGCAGGGAGAGTGCCCGGGGTAGCCATGATGAAGGCTGCCATCTCCAGTACCTGGAAACTTAATGCTGTCAGAGGGGGCTGGCTCTCACTTCCAGGGAAACCCTTTTTGACAGTACCCTGGGTGTCATAACTGCCCTCAGGCCTGTTCACTGCATGGTTCTCTACTTTGTATTTTAGTCTCATTAGTGAAGAGAAATTACATTAAACGTTTGTATACTTGGATTTCAAAATCTAGAATGTTGGCCCACATTGGAGTTGTCTCTCAATGACCTCCTTGTACTTTTTGCTTCATGCTGCTGAGGCAGCTCTGGGGTCTCGTGGGCAGAGCACAGTACTTGGAATCGGGAAGACCTAAGATTGAATGCAGCTTATTTAAGCCTCTTTTTCCTTGATTGTGAAATGAGGACAATAACGCCAAACTCACAGGGTTGTTGAGAAAATGAGATAATAAACGTCAAATGCTTTTCAAATCTTAAAACGCCCTGGGTCCGTATTAGTTAGGATGATTTGCTCAGCATGATATTTAGAGGGCAAGATATTATTTGATCAAAGTCCCACAAGATCATTGCTATAAAACCAGGAGTCATTTTAACCATTAAGGAAAATAGTCTTTAAGTAAAATTATGCTTCCTTTTCCGTATTATATTGGTCATCACTTGGAAAAATCCTAATCCACTTGATATTCTTCCCTGTTAACAGGAATCTTTTCAAAATTGACTCCGGCCATGTACATGAGATATAAATGGCCAGGGCAGGGGGGAGGTGTGATCATGTGTCTTCAGAGACAGGGAGACTGTTTCCCAGAGTGTTGTTATGAGTGTGCTAGAGAATTTTCTCCTTGCTATGTTCAGATTCTTACAGGCACTTTAGACTCACTCTGTATTAGGACTTTAACGTTTTGCCCTTACCTGGTGCAACTCAGTTTCTCTCTCACGGCAGACCGATGTTATAGAGGTTTGGTTTTTTGGTGCATCCTTTCTTTGTACGTTTGGCATATTGGGTGTTCCCGGTTTTTAAGCATGTCAGAGAAGACCTCTTAATTGGGCTGTGCTGTTGTTTCCAACTCAAGCTTTCCCACCGGGACCAAGGCAGCCATTTATTCATTTGGTGACTCCTCCGCTTTCTTGTTGCTCTTTATCTATTGAACTAAAGGCCCAAAATGAAATTTGAGCCTTATTTCCTATACTTATGTCACAGCAATGCCAATTGGTAAGGCCTCAGCTGAGCCCAAGAAAGAAAATAGGGTTAAGCTGGGAGCAGAGCAGGGGATGGAGAGAAAATCAGAATTGATTGATCAAGATTGATAAAACCTACGGGATTTGCCCACGTCAGATCCCTGATGGTTGTTGCTATTGGAGGTATCATTGTTGTACTTGGGAAAGTATAGTTTGAGGATGGCAAATTCAGCCTTGTGGATGTGATCCCTTGCTTTCTCCATCTTGGAAACCTCCCCAAGTAGAAGCAGGGCCGCGGCAGCCCTTCTAGGCTGCCTGGGAGATGAGCAAGACTATTGGGGAGCCATTTGACCTAGTCGTCCTTGCGTTTGGTCAATGCCCAGATTCCAAGGCCAGCGGGAGGCCAATAGCCTGTCCTAGTGAATTGGTCTTTGGAGAACCTGGGTTTTAAGCAGGACTTTTTGTCTTTGTGACTTTGGCCATGTTACTTAAGCTCCTGGAAGCCCTTAGTTCAGGCCACGATAATTGGTCATCCTGCTGCCTTGCCAAGTTATTTGGAGTCAAGACTGCCAAGGTGCCGTGGAAAACGGCCAGAATGCCATTTGGTGCCCAACCAATCCCTGTTGATGTCCTCTTTCTAATTCCCGGGCTCTAATTTTCACTTATATCTACTAGTATAAAATCATTCTCTTCACGCTGTCATTCTTCATAAAGTGTCTTGTGGAGTTTTAAAGGTCAATGCACCTTTTCTTAGCCCTTAGTGACAGGCAAGCCGCTAGCTAGCCTTAGGGTGGCTCATGACTTTGGGACCCCTTTGATCCCCGGGGAGCTCTTGCTGCCAGGAAACCTGTCTCTTCCTCCCCACCATCAGCACCTTGGCTTGGCTCTGCCCGTGGGGCTGCGCCAGGCCCAGCTGTATTCACTTCCAAACCAAGATCTCCGACTGACTTTCTTTAGAAAAGTCTTTTCTCCCTGCTCTCGGTTCCCACAATTCCAAGGGCCCCCTTCTTCTGGAAAGCAAAGGCTCCCCGGCCTTTCCCCAAAGCACTCTTGGTGCTCTGCTCTTTCTTTGCAAGGGTGACGGGTCCTCTTTGTCTCCTTCCTTGTGGGGTGCTTGGCTCCTTCCCCAGGGGCAGGTCTCTGCTCACCTGAAGTAGCAGGTGCCGAAGGCATTGGTTGGGGGGGCCCCTGTTTTTTGGGTGGTCGAGGGATCGGCATCAAACTGGGGGATGCAAAATCAAATGCAGGGGCGCCCGCTCCCGGGCTCTCTCCCCATGGCTTTCTGGAGGATGTCATTGAAACCGAGTCTCTGGAGAGGGAAGGTGGGAGGACCAAGGTGGGAGGACTCTCAGATGTCGAGTTCCTCCCTTAACGGGTGCTCCCTGGAGAGGCGGGCAGTTCCGGGGCTAGCCCTTGTGGGCGCCGCCCCACTTCTGCAGCTCCCGAATGGCGGTTTCACAGGCCTGGACACCTCCAGAGGCAGCTTTGGGCCGGGACGCCTCGAGTCCAGACGAGCGGGCCTCAGCGGCTCCCCTCTTGAACGCGGGCTCTCGTGTTGTTGCTGTCTCTCCAGTTGTCTTCAAAAATTTTTCTCATGGGGTGGCTCTGGCACTCCCCGGGCATTGTGGGATAACTGGGTAGGCGCCCGGGAGACCCCTGGGCAGGGTGGGTGCTTCCTTCAGCACTTTCAGAAAGCCAGAGCCCCTTGGGTCAGCCCCCTCCTTTTCCCTGAAATTCTAGTTGGTTTTCATGAACGCCGGTGGGAGGTCAGAGAAACATAGCTTCTCCTTTCCTTTGATCTTTCTGGGTTTATCAGGAGGACCCTCTGACTCGTGTTCACTGCCTCGCTGGGGACGCCGCCCTGCGCTGTGGTTCAGGATGCCTCACTTTTTCTTGGCGTCTGGGAATGAGCTGTTGGCCAAACGTCCCAGGGCGTCTCTCCCGGGAGGGCAGGTCCTTGTCCGGCTTCTTACTCACCCCAGGCTGACAGGAGGGGGGTTGTTTTCTTCACCAGGTGAGGCCTTTGGGCCCTGTGTCCTCACCTGTGCCGCCGCCTCTCCCGTGACTTGACTGCACTCTTTTTAAAGCCATGGGACCGACCAACGCTTGCAATAAAAGTTTCTTCAGTCTCCACTCTGTCTCCATTTTCTTTCACTGCCTTAAATAAACTTGAAGCCTTTGTCTGCCCGGGTGCCTCACTCCCCGTGGGGATCCTCGGCCCCCACGGCTGGAGGAGGCCCGGGGCTTTTCTTGCTTGTAGTTGTTTGCAAACCGCAACAAGCTGCTGCAACTGCTGGGGCCCCTCCCTTTGCCTGGACGTTTTATAATATTCCAGAGTGTGGAGCCCGGCATCGGGGTCCTCAAGTTTTATAACATTCCAGACTGTAGAACCCAGCATCGGGGCCGGGTCCCTCAGAAGTTTTATAATGTTCCAGACTGTAGAACCCAGCATCGGGGCCAGGTCCCTCAGAAATTTTGTAATATTCCAGACTGTAGAACCCAGCAACAGGGCTAGGTCCCTTAAGTTTTATAACATTCCAGACTGTAGAACCCAGCATCGGGGCCGGGTCCCTCAAGTTTTATAATGTTCCAGACTGTAGAATCCAGCATCGGGGCCGGGTCCCTCAAGTTTTATAATGTTCCAGACTGTAGAACCCAGCATCGGAGCCGGGTCCCTCAAGTTTTATAATATTCCAGACTGTAGAACCCAGCATCGGGGCCAGGTCCCTCAGAAGTTTTGTAATATTCCAGACTGTAGAACCAAGCATCGGGGCCGGGTCCCTCAAGTTTTATAATGTTCCAGACTGTAGAACCCAGCATCGGGGCCGGGTCCCTCAAGTTTTATAATGTTCCAGACTGTAGAACCCAGCATCGGGGCCGGGTCCCTCAAGTTTTATAATGTTCCAGACTGTAGAACCCAGCATCGGGGCCGGGTCCCTCAAGTTTTATAATGTTCCAGACTGTAGAACCCAGCATCGGGGCGGGTCCCTCAAGTTTTATAATGTTCCAGACTGTAGAACCCAGCATTGGGGCCGGATCCCTCAAGTTTTATAACGTTCCAGACTGTAGAACCCAGCATCGGGGCCGGGTCCCTCAAGTTTTATAATGTTCCAGACTGTAGAACCTAGCATTGGGGCCGGATCCCTCAAGTTTTATAACATTCCAGACTGTAGAACCCAGCATCGGGGCCAGGTCCCTCAGAAGTTTTATAATGTTCCAGACTGTAGAACCCAACATCGGGGCCGGGTCCCTCAAGTTTTATAACGTTCCAGACTGTAGAACCCAGCATCGGGGCCGGGTCCCTCAGAAGTTTTGTAATGTTCCAGACGACAGCCCACCCTCAGGGTCCCCAAGTTTTATAGCCCCAGACTGGAGCCCAGGACGGGGTCCCTCTGAGTTCCTCCGTGGCCCTCCCGCCCTCGGGTTGCATCAGGTTTTTGTTCTGATGTGATGGGGAGCGTCTGGTGGGCGCCGGCAGTGTTTCCATCTGAAGCCTTCTTCCTTTTGACTACGGTAAACAAGGAGCACAATGGTGGATGCTGGGTGTGCCGGAGCACGTCAGACACAGTAGCACCACATGGGACGGCGCCAGCGCCGCAGGCTTCGGCTTGGAAGCTGGCCTGGTTTTCCTTAATTCACACTAAAAGCAAATCATTCAAACTCGAGCCGTCGCAGCCTTGCCATTTTAGAGTCAATGAGTTCCCTCTCTCTGAGTTACTCTCTCCTGTTTTCCTGATGAAACAGGCGTCCGGTCTGGTGACTGATGATAGAGCTGTTCCTTCTCCCAAGGTCTGACGGGGTTCCCGTCCGCTGGCTCTGTGTCCAGCAGTGGCTCGGGGGGCTGGTTCTTGGGCCCGATGACCCCCCTCCCTCTCTGTGGCCCCTTCCTCCAAGTGCCTCTGCGGACCGGGAGCCCCCCCAGGGCTCGGGTCTGGGCTCTCTGATTATCACCCGGGGCTTCTTGGCTCTGGGTGTCCAGCCTATCTGGCCACTAGGCCCCCGCGGCCTCGGCCTGCCTCTCAGACGTCCCGTCCCTCTCTTCTGAAAGGCCCTTTTGTTGCTGCCCAGAGCGCCTCGGCCGTCCCCGTCACCGGACTCCAGACTCGGCCTCTGCTGCCTCTGTCTTGCCCCTCGCCGGGGCGGGCTCCCTGCCTCAGCATCAGTGACCAAAGGGCAGCTCCCTCTGACCCCGACCCCCCACAAGTTCTAGGGGCTCCCTGTCTGGGGTGAACCTTTCTCCAGCTTTCCAGAAGCCCTTCACCGCCCGGCCTGTTCCCTGCCTTGTCGCGCTGTCCCATTCCTGATTTCTTCCTGGCTCCATTGAGACTGCTCAGATCCAGACTTTCCCTGGCCTCCTCTCTGAGGTCTGCTGACCACTGACCCTTTGTGGGTCATCCTTCAACATGGGAGGGGGGGCTCCCTGCGGGCAGAGGGCATTTGGGACCCTTTGGCCGACCCTCTTCTGCGGCCCTGGTGCTCATCCAACCGTGTGGCCCGTTTCCGCCTCTCTGTGACCATATTTGGGGTTTTCTTGGCAAAAATGCTGGAGTTGTTTGCCATTTCCTCCTCCGGTTCTTTTTACAAATGAACAAACTGAGGCAAACAGGGTGAAGGTCACAGCTAGTAAGTGTCTCAGGTCACATTTGAATTTGGGTCTTTCTGACGCTAGGCCAGATTCGAACCACTGCACCCCCTCGCTGCCTCGGTGGCACACAGTAAGCACTTAATAAATGCTGGTTGACTCTGTTCTCTGTTCCTTAATAGCCTCTAAATGTGGGATCTTTCAGTTGGGGGGTGGTTTCTCGGTTAAGTCTTCATCAGCTAAAGAAAAGGACTTGGGGGCCCAGGTTGCAGCCCAGCACCGATGCTCCCTCTGGCCCCAGAGCCTCGTTTTCCGAGTTTTTGGCGGCTGTGGTTTGGCTGCAGCAGATGAACGAGCACCAACCAAAACGGGATGGCGGGCGGCCGGGGGCCAGGAGGAGGATCCGATTGTGCCCGAGCCCTGGCGGAGAGGAGCCGACCACTGGCTGGGCCAATCATGGAGCTTCTCCAAAGCTCCTCGTCGGAACAAGGAGAATGACAACAGCCGGGCCTCCCAGTTGTGGGGAGGAGAGAGCTTCGCTGAATAAACGTGGCTGTCCGCAGACAGGGCCGCTGCCTCCCCGCTTCAGAATTCCATCACTGGGCTGGGCGGCTCCCAAGCCGGGAATGCCCATCTGCTCTTCCCCAAAGGCCTCCCCTCCCTCTGCATTTTGTCTCTGGCTGCAGCGGCCGCTGCTCTTAATCTGGACTTAAACTTCTTAAAAAGCACAGAACCCAAAAGGCTTCTATCTGTAATTAACCTTTCATATGGAAGTCTGTACAAGACTGCGTGATAACTGTGGAAATATGTATAGAAGAATTGCATATATTTAACATTGGATGACTTCCTGTCTGGGAAAGTGGACGGAAGAGAGGGAGAAAACCATTTGGAACACAAAGGTTTTGCAAGGGTGAATGTTGAAAGCTATGCATATATTTTTAAAATAACAAGCTTAAAAAAGTTTCTACATGGGTTACGTCCCATGTGCATCCTTGAAAACTTTAAAAAAGGTTAAACTGACAGGTTTTTCTTGTATCATGGCTAACCTTCATCCTTTTAATTCCCACCTCCATTTGAAAAAGAAAAGGAAAAAGAAAAAAAAACCCACTTGGAACCAAAGAGCAGAACCGAATGCAGCACATGGCACCTTACCCCAAAGCCCCCCAGGACGGGGGGGTGGGGGTCTCCTGACTGTCTCGGAGATGTGCTTTGTCACATCAGTGGGATTTTTCCTTCAGTGTTGCTGTCTTGGTATAAATTGTTCCCTCAGTTCTGCTGATTTCACTGTCAGTTCACCCCAGGATTCTCTGAAATCATCATTTTGGTCATTTCTTCCAGCACAATCATATCCCACGCCATACACATAGCACCATTTGCTCAAGCCTTCTGCAGTTGTCAAAGAAGAATTTAGGATGTTCATCCCCTGAGACTTGTCCCCTGGTCTTCTCAGGATCAGGATTTGCCGGTGATTCTTTCATTTCTGGGATTTGGCTGCTTCTTACCTTTAAACAAGACAGGGGTCTTGTTTCTACTTGTTTCCCTGTCGATTTGATGTTTTTCTACACAAACTATGTGTGCGTGTTTGTCTCCTGTTGGTAGCCAAAATGTTTCGATGTTTTTACTTACACACCCCAGTTGGGAGGTTTCGCGTTCCACGAACTCATTTTCTTATCAGTATTAAAACCCTTAGTCCAGAACCAAACAAGCTTAGAATTTTTTCTCACTTAACTACCTTTGGACTTTTGAAGACTTGAACGTTCTGAAGGGACACATTTCTTTTCCCTCTATTGTTTCTTTTCCCTCCATTACAATGTTAGCGCCTCATCAGACCGTATCTTTCAGTTGTTAAATGGACTTTTCTAGGTGGTTCCCTCTTTCCTCTGGATGCTAGTGTTTGCATATAAAAATTCTACTCTTAATTCTGGACTTTTCATCATAAATACCTGAAATCTTTTATTCAGTTAAAAAGCTATTTCTCCACTAACTGGAGTATTGCAGAGCAAGTTCGTAGTTGTAAGCTGTGTCTTTGAATATCCCAAGATCTCTAGGTCATAGTAAAATCAGCAAGGTTTTGTATGACTTGACTATTCCTTTGGCACATGAACTGTTGGATTTTTTCCCCTAAATTTCAATATACTTTTTTTTGTCTGTCATTCCTGGGAAATTTCTATTTCAGGAGATGATTGGTGAATTTTTCCTATGTGAATTTAGTCTTCTGAGCAGTTTTCATGTATGATTTCTTGAAATGAGATGTTCAGGTCCTTTGTTTTTTTAATAATTTTTTTCAGGGACTTCAATGATTATATTAAATTCTCTCTGTGACCTGTTTCAGATTTAAGTTTTCTGTTTTAGCAATCATTTGATTTTGTTCTGTTATTTCTTACTGTTTCATGAAATTATTGATTTGTTTGGTTTATCCTAGTTTTCAGGAAATTCATTTCATGGTAAAGTTTTAAGACTTTTTGAAGTGATTTATTCTTCCAAAATATTCTTCTAGACCTTTTATCTCATTAAAAACTGTTTTGTATCATTTCTGATAGGTAATCACATGGCCCTTGTGGAAAGCACCCTTTTTTTCCCCTTTTGAGTCTGTTTTTAGTTGTTGAAGAATTTCTTAATTTGGGGGGGGAGAGTCTCTAGATTTGTAATTTTTGTGGTAGTCCATGCTTTCTTTGTCAGCTTCCCAACTTTAATTTCTGAATTAGGGCATTCTAAAAGAATCTGGGCTTTTGAATATGGGTAATAAGCTGTCCTTGGTCCCTGGGCGTACTAACCCCCTTCACCTCCCACAGTTACCACCCCCTGGGTCTTTAAGGTTTGGGTTTTCAGACCCCCTCTCTCTTGGGACAGTTTAGTAGCTTCACAGCCCTGGGCCTCCTCTCCCCCTCCGGTTTTCTTCAATTCCCAGCTAACTTTCCTCCTCCCTGATCCCTTTAGTGCTGCGCCTTCTCTCTGATTATCTCCATCCCTGCCAATCCTCAGGTAGACAGCTGGTTTCTGGAGTTTGCATGTAAGCCCCAGACTGGGAGCTCCGTAAGAGCAGGAACTTTTCTCTTTTCTTGCCTTTGGGTCATCGGCTCTTGCCTTGACCTCGGGTCCCCTGGTGGGCGCTGCCCGTTGTTTGCAGCTGTTTCGGGGACTGCTGCGGTTCCCATCCTGGCAATTTTCTGGTTCCGTGCCGGCAGGCGACCCTGCACCGCCAGCTCCCTTTGCCGTTGCCTTGGGCTTCTGGCTGACCGAGGGAGGGAGGGCCGTAGTTTCTTAGCGTGTTCTCCATCGTCATTTGGGCCGGTGAGAAATTCCGGGCTGGGTGGACTGGCCGGGCGAGGGCGGTGGGAGCCCGGGAGGGGGGCAGCCTTTTTGGCCGGAAGCTCCATTTTTGCCTTGGTTTTCTGTGCGTCCTTTAGAAAATGCTTCAATGATCCTCTTTCTTTCTTTTGGGCTTTTCTCAGAGGGCACCGACCTGTCTGTCCACTATTATTTTGTACTGGTTTTTAGGAAGTCCAAAAGGCGGAGCTGCCTGTTTCTGATGCTTTGCCTTTGTAAGGTCCTGACCGTTCTCTGGAGCCGTTTTGTCACTTGTTAAACTGTCCGGTCTTTCTCCTGCTTGGTAGGGAGTGATAGTCCATCTTTCTGGCCATCACGTGGGTCCCGGGAGTTCTCAGGCTCCTACTCAGAACTCGGGACGCTTTCATGCTGTTGATAATGGCCTTGGATGTTGTAGAGCTGTTTGCTTCTATCAAAGCTTTTATGAGCTGAGACCACGGCTGCCCAAGAAGCTCCTTTCCGCCTCTTTCTTACCCGACACAAACTGCTCGTGAGCTCCTGGGTCTGTTTTCTTAAACCCTACACGTGGGCTGGCGGCCGTGGGCTCCCGCGGCCCTTCCCCAGACCAGACGCTTCAGCAAATAGGAGGAGCCCGGGGCCTCCTTCCTGGCAGCTCCTTCCTGGCAGCTTTGTGTTCAGGCACCGGAGAGGGGGGAGCTGGCCATCGGGACGGCTGCTGAGAAAGCGCCTCTGGGCCACGGGGTCTTCCCGGGGCTCGTGCTCCTGCCAAGGCCCCAGAGTCGGGGGCGCCAGCGCGTAGTAAGCCGCGGCAGCTCGGCCTTGGGGGTCTCCCTGTGAGTCCTGGTTGCTCCTGGGTGATAGATGGTGTTCTTACAATGGCCTTTCGGACTCAGGCGTCTGCGGCTCCCGCAGCTTGGGGGCTTATATCTCCAAAGGCAGCACAAGTTGGTCCCATCAGGCCCCAGCCCCGGGCTTGTTACGTGTCTGCCGCCATCTTGGGCCGGGCGGGGGTCCTCGGCCCAGGTGCGTGGAAGGGTCCGGAACAGGACCAAGGTCTGCCATTGTTTCAACAGTAAGGTTTCTTTCAGGGAGCCTCCCGGGCCGCGGCCCCTTGCTTATGTCACTTTTCATATTCCTTCACCATGAAGCGTTCTCACTGCAGATGACGCTGCGACGGCTGTTTGGTCCCACAAGATTCGTCTGCTTTAGTGATAGCCCTTGGGGGCCGGTCTCAGATTCTCGCCTGCATTTGCATTTGATTTCAAACTACTTCCCTGGACATTCCGGCCTTCCTACTTTTCCTGGGGGAGCTGGGGGGGGGCCCGGGGGGCAGAGGGGCCCGGGGCTGGCCCTCCCTGGCAGACGGTCTGAGTTGGACTCGAGGGCGGCCCTGCATCCGCCTCTGTCAAGAAGCGGCCAGCCTGGCCGGAGGGGGGGGGGTTTGCACTGCTTGTCCACACAGACTTTAGCCGTGCTGGGGCAGGGGGCTGCATCGGGCTTCCGCGGCGGAGCAGCAGGTTTTTGTTGACCATCACTCTCTTGGTACTGACCTGTCACCAAGGCTTTGCACGCGTCTGAGGAAGGGTTTCCGGGCGCTGGCCCGGCTGCCCCGGCTTTACAAGGCCCGCTTCCGCGTCTCGTCCCGGCGGCTGGGAAGGGCTGGGAAGCGTGAAGCCCCGCTCTATGTCTCTGTACTTTGTCTTTTGGCTCTTTCTGATCGTGTAGGTTTGAGCGGGGAGCGCCCCTCGTCCCCAGAACCTGCTCCTCGTACCTTCTGTTGGCGGGCACAGCAGCTAAGGAAAGCTTTATCTTCTCTGGATTAGTGCTCGCTCCTTCGAGAAGTCCCAGGGCAGAGCTGCCCCCGGCCGCCCCCCGCTCCGGCCCGCGCTCCCTTACTCTTGACTCATATTTCCCATGTTTTTCCAAGTCTGTGGAGGTCACGCCCGTGGAGTGAAGCTTCCCTGCGGCTTGTCGCCCCGCTGCTCTCACCGACCTCCCCGCCAGCGGCCGCAGGGTCTGGGTGTTGATTTTTACTTTCATGTCTCTGCTCTGAGTGACATACAGGTGTCGGACCCTGTGATGAGAAGTTCTTTCAGATTGTTTGGGGCTCTCCGTGTCCTGCGCGGCCGTCTTCTGAAAGGCCCCTGGAGCGTCTCCCACAGGCCCCTCTCTTGCCCCCGTGACCCCTGAGGATGTGCCTCCCGAGCCCCGGAGAGTCCTGGGGGGCAGGGTCGGGCGCCTGCGGACCCTTTCTCCCCTTTGTTGTCTGCATCTGCACTGGAGGAATGGCCCGGGTCGGCGCCAGCCCTGGAGGAGGCACAGAAATGGGCCGTCCCCGCTCCGAGTCTCGCCCTCTTTAGCAGGCTTCAGACTAGGTTTGGGTGGCACTTCTCCCTCGGACCCTGGTCCTAAATCCCCCTTTCCCTAGTGTTTCTCATAGAACACAATGGTCATTTGGGATCCACTGTCCAGTACAGCAAGTCATTTCCCACCAAGTCCCAGATCGGGCAGGACCGTCGCCCACCCGGCTGGGGCTGAGGTCGGGGTCCGAGGCCGGGCCGACGTCGCGCTTGGCCCCGCCGCCATTGCCCCCCTCGCTGCGTTGTTCTCTGGGGCAGGTGCCCCCCCTGGGCCGGGCCCCTTCCCGCCTGGCCGGTCTCTGACGCGTCTCCTCAGACTTGGTTTTGTGTTTTTAACGGGGGTCTGCCCTTGAGTCTGAGCCGCCAGGAATGGCCCCGGGGTGGGGAGCTTCCCAAGGCCGGCCTCCCCTCCTAGGAACGCTGCTCCTTCCAGCCCAGGCCGGCTTGGAGCCACGACCGGGACCCCTCTCTGTCGGGGCGCCCCGGGGCCTTCCCACGGACGGAGGCTGGCACCCGCCCCCGGCGCCAGCCCTTGTCCCGCCGTGGGGCACCTGCTGGTGCCGCTCGGGCTCCGCGCCTTAGGCTGACCCTTCCAGGGCGTCGCCCGAATCGCCACCTGTCCATTCCATTAAGTGGTCGGCCGCCGCGGACAGTCGCTTCGTGTGGCCCTTTAGTCCTTCGCTGCCGTTCTAGTCTCCGGTGCAGGCAGGCCGGTTTCCCTCTGGAGCGGACTGGGCCAGGGGTTCTGACTTTGGGCCGCCTTGTTTCTGGCCCGTGTCATGGGCTGCCTCCAAAGCTTCGGGCCGCCCGGCCTCGCTCGTTGGGTCAGAAAGGGAACCTTCGGACCGGGAGCCGAGCCCCAGACCGGGGCCTCGGGCGGCCGTGCCCGGGGCGGGGACCCTGCCTCTGAGCGCTTGGCGGCCGGACACGAGGGCGCGTGGGGAGCAGAACGGGCCGCCCTCCTTCGGCTCTGACATCGGTGTAATATGCACAGCTGATCCATTTTCTTTGGGTCTATTGTAGAAAGGGAAGGGAGGAGGGAGGGGCCTCGGAGAAGAAGGAGCGAGAATCCTCGAGGAGCAGGGTGGACCCCAACGAGGTCCGGCTCCCGAGGGCCCGGCCGCGGCCTGCAGACTCCCTCTGGGGCCTCCAGGCCCAACCCCCGGATTCTCTATCAGTTTGAATATTTTTTCCTGCCTGAGAATGGCAACAACTCTTTGTCCACATTGATACAAGATAGGAAGCGGATTGTTTTTTCTTTAATGCAGGCGGTAGAGAAATGGAGCGTTTTCTTAAGGGAAGGGACTTCTCGTGAGCACTTGGGGAGTGCAGTGGGGGTGCAGAGCTCGGTCACTTGGATCTCTTAGGGTTCTCGCCCACAGCCCGTCCAGGCCCGGGCTTCAGATCAGTGATACTTAGTCTGGGCCAAGTCTGGTCTGGAGGCAATAGGGGCCCTAGTAGACGAGGGGCACTTGGCCATCGAAGTGGGGGAAATGACCCCCCAAAGTGAGCAGTGTGGATAAAAGGACAGGCCAACTCAGAGGGGTGCAGGGCTCTCAGCTGAGAGGAGGGTAGCCCCAGTAACCACTGTGCCCCCCACACAGACCCTCTGCTGCTCAGGAGGGTGCAGGGCTCTCAGCTGAGGGGAGGGTAGCCCCAGTGACCACTGTGCCCCCCACACCGACCCTCTGCTGCTTGTGGGCCCCTGAAGAGGCACATCCCACGTTCTGGTCCCAGGAGAAGAGGAGAGCAGGGACTTGGCTCCCTGCCAGCACCTCTGCCCCAGAACTCTGGGGGCTGCCTTTGCTAGGTGGCTTGGGCAGTGCATGAAAAGAGCCCATTTATAATCTACAGCCACGGTTTTCCAACCTTTCCCCCGATGATGCTGGAGAATCTTCCTACTGCCATTTAAGGGAATGGCCACACTCAGGGCCACAGTGGGCTTCCCACTGTCCGTGGCCCAGCCTGAGTCTTGTAGAGGGCTCTGCCCTAAAACTTGGCTTATGTAGGTGCCAGATCAGTGACTTCATTGGGGAGCAGTCCTGAAGAAAGGAGTTAGTTAAAAAAAATACTGAGAAAGAAAGAAAAGAGCTAGTTCTCAAGGTTAAGGAGCTCCTGCTCAGCAAGTACCTGGATCCCTGCTACAGTCTGAGCTTCCTTTGCCTGGAGCCCTGCTGCAGCCCACGCTTCCTTGGCTCAATGGTGACTGGAGCCGGGAAGCTCAAATCCTAGACTGAAATGTGGTGGAGGCCTTTTCTTTTCTTTTTTTTTTATTTTGAAAAAAATTTTTTTACAGCATTATCCCTTGCATTCACTTCTGTTCCGACTTTTCCCCTCCCTCCCTCCACCCCTTCCCCCAGATGGCAAGCAGTCCTTTACATGTTGAATGGGTTACAGTATATCCTAGATACGATATATGTGTGCCGAACCGAACAGTTCTCTTGTTGCACAGGGAGAATGGGATTCAGAAGGTAGAAATAACCCGGGAAGAAAAACAGAAATGCAAACAGTTTACATTCATTTCCCAGTGTTCTTTCTTTGGGTGTAGCTGCTTCTGTCCATCTTTGATCTATTGGAACTGAATTAGATCTTCTCTTTGTCGAAGAAATCCACTTCCATCAGAATACATCCTCATACAATATCGTTGTCGAAGTGTATAATGATCTCCTGGTTCTGCTCATTTCACTCAGCATCAGTTCATGTAAGTCTCGCCAGTCCTCTCTGTATTCATCCTGCTGGTCGTTTCTTACAGAACAATAATATTCCATAACGTTCATATATCACAATTTACTCAACCATTCTCCAATTGATGGACATCCTTTCATTTTCCAGTTTCTAGCCACTACAAACAGGGGCCCACAAACATTTTGGCACATACAGGTCCCTTTCCTTTCTTTAGTTTCTCTTTGGGATATAAGCTCAATAGAAACACTGCTGGATCAAAGGGTATGCACAGTTTGGTAACTTTTTGAGCACAGTTCCAGATTGCTCTCCAGAATGGCTGGATGTGTTCACAATTCCACCAGCAATGTATCAGTGTCCCAGTTTTCCCACATCCCCTCCAACATTCCGCATTATCTTTCCCTGTCATTCTGGCCAATCTGACAGGTGTGTAGTGGTCTCTCAGAGCTGTCTTAATTTGCATTTCTCTGATCAATAGTGATTTGGAACACTCTTTCATATGAGTGGAAATAGTTTCAATTTCATCATCTGAAAATTGTCTGTTCATATCCCTTGACCATTATCAATTGGAGAATGGCTTGATTTCTTATAAATTAGAGTCAATTCTCTATATATTTTGGAAATAAGAGGCCTTCTCATTTAAACTGTGTGTTCAGCCCTAAAGAATGTAAAATTGTGGATTTCTCCGATAGACGGAGCTTCCCATCGATGCTTCCTGTTTAACCAGGGTTAGTGCTTCACTTGGGGCCCTCAGTCAGGTAACCCCAGTTCCAGGTAGGAGACACCCCAGTTCTAGTTATTTCATAGGTCAGAATCCCAAAATATGAAGTCTACCTACTTAGAATGTGTTTTCCTGAAATCATTCAACCATAGGACATACTTGATTTGTAATATAATAAAGGTACTTGAAATATTGATAATAGCTACCATTTATATAGTACCTACTTTATGCTGGGAACTATGCTAGTACTTTAAAATTGTTTCATTTGATCCTCACAGCAAGTTATCTCCTGTTGTTATCCTGCTGTGATTAAGGGTGTGAGAGCCACGGCCCATACTTTGAAAGAATTCAGAGAGATTTTCTGAGGCACAAAAGCGTTTATTTACACCGTGGCTGACAGGCGGGTCTCTAAAAGAAGTCTAGCAGATTAGAACTCGTTCAGAGGGAGCTCAGGTACCGAAAATGTGGGGCTCAGCAAGCAGGACAAGAGCCCTCCAAGCTGCGATTGTAAGCAGAGATGAGGAGGAGCCGGGACGTCTTCGAGCAGCAGCTGTGGGTCAGAGCACAGATCTAGAAGGAGCAGCAGGCCGGGCCTGTGCCGAGCTAGGTCTGCTGTTTTGAGTAGATCTTCATTATCCCCTTTTGGGGGAGGAAACCGAGGCAGATGGACTAAGGCACCTAACGAGCTCAAGCCGAATCTGAACTTAGTTCTTCCAGATCGGGGACTCTGTCCCACTTAGCTGTATGTATGTGCAGTAACCCGAAGACAGGTGCCCTTATTCCCCAGCCCCTGAACCTTATTTATCTCGCTCTAACTGTGTATATGTATGTACTCAGTAGGATGATATACCTTTATGGCAGGGCTTCTTGAACTTTTTTCCATTTGTGATCCCTTTTTGCCTGAGAAATTTTTACTCGGCTCTGTGTATATATTTATGTAAAATAAAGTATACAAATTAAAAGTTAATAACAAATTCTAAGAGATGCATTTTAAACAATTTTTGGTATACATATAATTGAGCCATTTGAGGATTCTGGGAAAATGTAGGTTGATAAATTTCAAACAAATAGAACAAATTTGTGCCTCAGAGCAAATATAGACTGGGGAAAAATCAAAATTTGGGGCAGAAAGGGTTCTCCTGATATAACCTGAGAATGTCCAAAGAAAAGACTGTGGGATGAGCTGGGTGGGGCTGGAGCCTCAGCCCGAACCAGAGACTTTCACCTCCTTTGTGGCATCGGGGTCTGAGTCTGGGGGGACAGAGGGAACTAGCACACCGGGAGGGCAGAGGCGTGGCTGTCTGCGGGCACTCACAGGAGCGTGGAGTTCTTAGTTGGGGTTCCTGGTCAGAGGGGAGCGCTAAAGGGAAGCCAGAAGCACACCATTTCTTCTCCCCCTCCCATTAGAGATACTTGCACTAATAGTTCTTATATTTAAATAAATGAATCAGCAAAAAAGAAAGAACCCCCACCATAGAAATATATTTTGGGAACAGGGAAGACTAGAGTTCATCTTCACAAGAATTTGAAATAAGAAAAAAAGCTTCTGTCCCAAAGAGTGACATGAAATTGTGAACACATCCAGCCATTCTGGAGAGCAATCTGGAACTATGCTCAAAAAGTTATCAAACTGTGCATACCCTTTGACCCAGGAGTGTTTCTACTGGGCTTATACCCCAAAGAGATACTAAAGAAGGGAAAGGGACCTGTATGTGCCAAAATATTTGTGGCAGCCATTTTGTAGTGGCCAGAAACTGGAAAATGAATGGATGCCCATCAGTTGGAGAATGGTTGAGTAAATTGTGGTATATGAATGTTATGGAATATTATTGTTCTGTAAGAAATGACCAGCAGGATGATTTCAGAAAGGCCTGGAGAGACTTACATGAATTGATGCTGAGTGAAACGAGCAGGACCAGGAGATCATTATATACTTCAACAACAATACTATATGATGATCAATTCTGATGCATGTGGCCCTCCTCAGCAATGAGATGAACCACAGTAATATATTGAACCAGCCACACCCAGCGAAAGAACTCTGGGAGATGACTATGAACCACTATATAGAATCCCCAATCCCTCTATTTTTGCCCGCCTGCATTTTTTATCTCTTTCACAGGCTAATTGTACAATATTTCAGAGTCCGATTCTTTTTGTACAGCAAAATAACTGTTTGGACATGTATGCTTATATTGTATTTAATTTATACTTTAGCATATGTAACATGTATTAGTCAACCTACCATCTGGGGGAAGGAGGGGAAAAATTGGAACAAAAGGTTTGACAATTGTCTATAAAATTACCAATGCATATAACTTCTAAATAAAATGTTATTAAAAAAAAAGAATTAGTTGACTCTCTAAAAGTCATGATGACAAAAAGAGTCTAGACAACATCTTTCAAGAAATCTTTAGGAAAAACTGCCATGATTTTCAGAGTAAGATAGTCATTGAAAGAATCCACTGATCACCTTCTAAAAGAGACTCCAAAATGAAAACTCCAAGTAATATTGTAGTTACCAGAATTATCAGATCAAGGAGAAAACACTGCAAGCAGCCAGAAACAAACAATTCAAATATTGAGGAGCCACCATCAGGATTACCAAGGACCTAGCAATTTCAACTTGGTCTGAAATGTGCTATTCCAGAGATCAAAGGAACTTGAATTGCCAAGTTCAAGAATCAACTACCAAGCAAAATTAAGCATTATCATTCAGGGAGAAAGATGGACATTCAACGCAATAGGGGATTTTGATTTATTTTTGATGAAAAAGCCACAACTGAACAGAAAATCTGATCCTCAAATACAAAATTCAGGAAAAGCATAAAAAGGTTAAAAAGGGAATAAAAAAGCCTATGCTTTTAAAAAAATACTATATGATGATCAATTCTGATGGACATGGCCCTCTTCAACAATGAGAGGAACCAAATCAGTTCCAATAGAGCAGTGATGAATTGAACTGGCTTCACCCAGCGAAAGAACTCTGGGAGACAACTATGAACCACCACATAGAACTCCCAATCACTATTTTTATCTGCCTGCATTTTTTATTTCCTTCACAGGCTAATGGTACACTATTTCAAAGTCCGACTCTTTCTGAACAGCAAAATTAACTGTATACATATATTGTATTTAACTTATACTTTAATGTGTTTAACATGTATTGGTCAACCTGCCATCTGGGGGAGGGGGTGGGGAAGAAGGGGAAAAGTTGGAACAAAAGGTTTGGCAATTGTCAATGCTGAAAAATTACCCATGCATATATCTTGTAAACAAAAAGCTAAAGTTAAAAAAAAAAAGATGCTAAAAAAGAATTCAATCTTGGTAGAATAAAAATTTGATTCTGCAGGAGGATGTAAAGCATCTTCAACATTTTTCATTTACCTAATGACTTTTTTTAGGAAACTCAAGTTTTAAACCTGTGTTGCTTGATAATTTGGCAGCAAATTCTTGAACTTTTAATGGCAGATGACTAATGTTTATTTCAATTGAGTATGATTTAACAACTTAATTTTTTAGATTCAAAATTTATAGTAAAGTATTTCTGAAACCATGTCTCCAAGCTCTTCAGATGATCATTTAAATCTTTGGGAAGATTATTTTCAGTTATAAAATCATGCCTACTTGTAAACATTTCTGAAGAACCATTTTCTACCCTATTCTTTTATATGTTTATTTCTTTTAGTAAAACTTTCAATTTTATCTTTTGAAATATATTACAATTTTTCCTTGAAACAGCATATTAAAATTGAGTTTTTCAAAAATATTTGACAAATAACTCTGTTCTGAAAGCCATAACTCAATATGAAAAAAATAACAGTGGGATTTCTCTCAGTTGAAAAAACAATTTCATCTTTCAATTTCAATAATCTGTTTAAACTTGACTCTCTTAAGAGTAATCTTATATTTGCATGTAATAAGCTTTTTTATAATTGGCATTCATGTATTTGCAAAAGTTTGAAAACAAATGTCCAACCCAAAGCCCCTAACTTCTGGGAAAAGAATTCATTATTTGATAAAAACTGCTGGGATAATTGGAAATTAGTATGGCAGAAATTAGGCATGGACCCACACTTAACACCATATACCAAGATAAGATCAAAATGGGTCTATGACCTAGGCATAAAGAACGAGATTATAAATAAATTAGAGGAACATAGAATAATTTATCTCTCAGACTTGTGGAGGAGAAAGAAATTTGTGACCAAAGATGAACTAGAGACCATTACTGATCACAGAATAGAAAATTTCGATTACATCAAATTAAAAAGCCTTTGTACAAATAAAACTAATGCAAACAAGATTAGAAGGGAAGCAACAAACTGGGAAAACATTTTCACAGTTAAAGGTTCTGATAAAGGCCTCATTTCCAAAATATATAGAGAACTGACTCAAATTTATAAGAAATCAAGCCATTCTCCAATTGATAAATGGTCAAAGGATATGAACAGACAATTTTCAGAGGATGAGATTGAAACTATTACCACTCATATGAAAGAGTGTTCCAAATCATTATTGATCAGAGAAATGCAAATTAAGACAACTCTGAGATACCACTACACACCTGTCAGATTGGCTAAGATGACAGGAAAAAATAATGATGAATGTTGGAGGGGATGCGGGAAAACTGGGACACTAATGCATTGTTGGTGGAGTTGTGAACGAATCCAACCATTCTGGAGAGCAATCTGGAATTATGCCCAAAAAATTATCAAAATGTGCATATCCTTTGACCCAGCAGTGTTTCTATTGGGCCTATATCCCAAAGAAATACTAAAGAAGGGAAAGGGACCTGTATGTGCCAAAATGTTTGTAGCAGCCCTGTTTGTAGTGGCTAGAAACTGGAAAATGAATGGATGCCCATCAATTGGAGAATGGCTGGGTAAATTGTGGTATATGAATGTTATGGAATATTATTGTTCTGTAAGAAATGACCAGCAGGATGAATACAGAGAGGACTGGCGAGACTTACATGAACTGATGCTAAGTGAAATGAGCAGAACCAGGAGATCATTATACACTTCGACAACGATATTGTATGAGGACATATTTTGATGGAAGTGGATTTCTTTGACAAAGAGACCTGAGTTTCAATTGATAAATGACGGACAAAAGCAGCTACACCCAAAGAAAGAACACTGGGAAACGAATGTGATCTATCTGCATTTTTGTTTCTCTTCCCGGATTATTTATACCTTCTGAATCCAATTCTCCCTACGCAACAAGAGAACTGTTCGGTTCTGCAAACATATATTGTATCTAGGATATACTGCAACATATCCAACATATAAAGGACTGCTTGCCATCTAGGGGAGGGGGTGGAGGGAGGGAGGGGAAAAAAAAATCGGAACAGAAATGAGTGTCAATATAATGTAATTATTAAATAAAAAATTAAAAAAAAAAAAAAAAAGAAAACAAATGTCCTGTTAAGGGCATAGCTTTTAATGGAGTTATTTTTGGTAGTATTGAGAAACACAAAATCTAACTATGGTGATTTACTTTTGGCTTTTAGTGCCTCCCGATGGATCGTGCAGTGAGTAAAAGTGATGTTCATTGCCACCAGCTTTAATTTTTGCTACAGATCCAACATTCTAGCCTATCGTTGCTTTAGCACCATCTGTACAAATTGGAGTCTGTACATAATTTTTCCACTATAAACCTTTCATCTGTGAAAAATTCATCTACTTTAATATATATATATCTTCTTCTCTTATGTGCTCTTCCAAAGGGAGAAACAATTCCTCATGTATGCTTCCTTTATGAATTTATCTTACATAAAGTAACAACCCTACCATGTTTGAAATATCAGTTGTTTCCTCTAACTGAATTGCAAATTGTGAACCGCCCTTCAACTTGGGAATAAGCTGCTGAAATTAGTCATTACTAATTTCAAAAATTCTTTTGGAAACTGTATTATTTGATAAAGGACTTTTATAAATTTCATCCCCATACTTTCCCTATTTCTGACATTTTAATAGCAGCAGATGTAACATAAGATCTTCTGTGGCAGAGGACTCTTTAGTTTTTGCAATTAAAATGCTTTATAAGATGCAAGTATTTTTTCATTGATAGTAACAACTTTCTCAACACATTGTTTTTCTTTATTTGAAGATTTTAAAAGTCGTCCAAAATATGCCTCTGTTTATTGCAGTACACTGCATACTTGGTAATAAGATGTCATTTTAGTCTGGCTGATTTTGTACTCCCTACAGCCAAAACTTCATTACAGATTAAGCAGAAATTTTTTTCACAACATCATAATTGTTAAAAATAAATCCAGATTGCAAAAATGATTTGACATTTTCTTTTTCTTGTCAATTTAGCTATAACACAACCTGGTAGCAAAGATTCATTATCATCAGTATTTTTACCTCTTCTGTTTAATTTAGCCACTCATCATTAGCCAAAAAATATTTTTGTCTTAAAATATACATAAATATTGTGAATTAATCCCTCAAATAAATACTAGCTTTAGTTTATGAAATTACATTTGTGTGTAATTTAAAAAACTGAAATTCACATCTATTGAGGGATTTTGTCTTGCTGCAACTAAACACTTGTTTCTGTATTAGAAGGAGATAATAGCAGTTATTGCAGTCAAATATTCTAACAATCCAATCCAAAAATATATTAATTTGATACTTACATGCTGAGGAGTCATGAAAGGAAAATATTAAAAGTCTTTATTTTCTATAATTAAATTATTGTTTCCCTAAGAGCAAAAAATTGCACGTGTCCAGTAAAAATGCTGTAATTTATAACAAAAGTTTCACATCTGAAGGGAGGCATTTCTAGCAGTATTTGCTGCCTGACACGGCAGCAAGGCCACAGTGAAGCTGTGAGATGACCATGACCCCCCTTGGACTCACGGTGCATTTGGCTTGGACTGGCTTTTGGATGATGGCTCAGGGGGTGACTGGAAACCCTTCCCTGCTGGCCCATTTCACAAGCCCCCCAGCAGCTGTGGCCCCCATGGGGGTGTCACGGATACGGTTCTAGTGGCCCAAGCTTCTTCCCCAACACTAGCTAAGTAGGCAGCCCGGCCTAGCCAGAGCAGCCAAGAACCTGGCCTGTGGAAGGGCCCCGGCCCGGCCCCCCAAATGCAGCGCCAGAGCTGCTGACGACCCTGAGAAGGAAGGAGGGGGCGAAGGGGCAGCTTTTCCGTGAAGCGTTTTTGCCACAGGCCGCCCTTGTCCCAGTAACTCCTCCTTGGGGAATCTGGTGGTGGAAGATGGAAACTAAGCGAGCGTGGGGTGGGTAAGACTCCAGGCCTGGAGTCAGAAAGACTCAGCCCCTTAGCCCAGGGGAAGGAAAAGGCAGCATCTTTGCCAGGGCCACCGAGTCCGATGCCCTGGACCAGCTCACGGCTTCCCTCTAATTGGAGCTTCCACTTAAAGAGGGGAGGAAGAAGGGAGAGCTCCTCCTTTCCTCTTCCCCATACTCATTTGAGGTGTCTGGTCCACCCTTGGCCCCCTGTCAGTTTTTTTGTGGGTCTTCTCGCTTAAATAAGAAGGTCTGGAGGGCAAGAACCATGTTTCTTTTTCACATTTGTATCCCTAGCATTTAGTACACAGTAAGTGCTTGATAAATGTTTTACTGAGGTCCTGACAGGAAAGTGTAAGAGATTTGAAAGTTTTGAAACAGCAGCTGAGGAAAATGAGTAGGCTGATGAATCATTCATGGGTGGTAGAAAACTGGCTTTCGAAACGTATTAAACATTTGCTTTAGTATGAAAGCTTTGGTCTAATCTGAAAGAAACCTTAGTTATTTCTTTTGAAAGCTGTTAATTCTGAAAGTGTCATTGCCCGAAACTAATTCTAAAGTCAAAGTCTGGGAAAGAATTCTGGTTTAAATCAAGATAGAATCAGAGAAAGAAAGAAGATTTTAAGTAATCCAGTTAACAACTATCTCTTGAATCTCTCTTTGTTTTTAAAGTCATGCAAAACATATTTTTACCTTAACAATTTTACAAAAAGGAAAAGAAAGTGAAAAAATGTGCTTTAAACTGCACTGAGTTCATCGCTTCTCTATGATCAATTTTTTCATTTTGGATCCTTTGGAATCATTTTAGATCATTATCTCCATCAGAATAACTTTGGCTTTGACAGTTGATCTCCGCTACTCTATTGTGGACTATGTACAATGTTCTGGTTCCTCTTCACTTTAGTTTGCATCAATTCGTAGAAGTCTCAACCGAAATCAACCTGCTTATCCTTTCTTATAGAACAATTACAATTCTATCCCACAACTTGTTCAGTCATTCCTGAATTAATGGGCATCCTCTCAATCTCCAGTTTTTTGCTACCACAAAAAAGCTGCTATAAATATTTTTGCCTATGTGAATTCTTTTAATTTTTCTTTGACCTCTCTGGGAGATACTTAGTAGGGCTATTGCTGCATCAAAGGGTACGCAGAGTTTGTAATTCTTTGGGCACAATTCCAGATTGTTTTTCACAACAGCTGGATCAGTTTACAGCTTTACCAGTAGTGTTCCTAGGTTCCTATATTCCTTCCAACATTCATCGTTCTACTTTTCTGTCAAGTACAGCCAAACTGTACAAACTGTAAGAAGAGTTATCTTAATTTGCATTTCTTTACTAGTGATTTAAAGTATTTTTATGACTACTGATAGCTTTGATTTCTTCTTCTGAAAAGTGCCTCTTTGTATCTTTTGACCATTTATCAATTGGGAAATGGTTCTTATTTTTATAAATTTAGCTCAGTTTCTTGTATATTCAAGAAGAACTTAACTGTAAAAATGTTTCCCCAGTTCTCTCCTTGCCTTCCAATTATGGCTACCTTGGTTTTGTTTTTGCAAAACCATTTTAATTTCATGTAATAAAATTTGTTAATTTTATTTCCCATGACCCTCTCTATCATAAATTCTTCCTTTAATATAGGTTAATTTCCCCCATCTTTCCTTAATTTGCTTATAATAATCATCCTTATTGCCTAAATCATGAGCCCATTCTGAGTTTATCTTAGTAAAAGGTATATGATCTAGTCTCAGCCAAATTACTTTGCATTTTTTGCCAGAAATTTTTGTTGCATAGTTAGTCCTTGTCCCCAAAGCCTTGGATCTTTATTTTTATAAGACAGTAGATTGGTTGTTTCCTACTGTGCCTGGTGCCTTAATCTGTTCCACTGATCAGTCACTACATTTCTTAGCCAGTGTGATTGTTTTGATATTACTTTGTAGAATAGTTTGAGACATGGGTATTTCTAGGCTACTTCCTTTGCTTGAAAAGTTTTTTTTTATTATTATTCCTTTATATTTTTTACTTTTTGTTGCTTCGAATGAATTTTATTATTATGTCTTCTAGCTCTATAAATAATCGGTAGTGTATTGGTGTGGCACTGAATAAGAAATTATTTTAGGTAGAATTGTCATTTTTATGATATTGACTCAGCCTACTCAGAAGTAAGTAGTTCTGCATTTAGATCATCTTACTTTATGTAAACAATGTCATTGTGTTGATGATGTTACCATGTATGACTTGACAAGTAAATTGCCATGTAGTTTATATTACCTGCAGGGATTTAAAACAGAATTTCTCTCTCCATCTTTGTCTGATTTTGCTGCTAATGTTTGATGTTGAGTCACATCCAAGTCTTTGTGAGTCATTTGGGACCTGTAGTGATTTTCCATTAACTTCTCCAGCTCATTTTTAAAGATAAAGAACTGAAGTAAACAAAGTTAGGGGACTTGCTCAGTGTCATATGGCCAGTAAGTGTCTGAGGCAGGATTTGAATTCATGAAGATGAGTTTTTTTGAATCCAGGCCCAGCAATCTAGCCACTGAACAAAACTGCTTTTCAAAAAAGTTGGATCCTTTTACAAGTCTTAACAACAATGCATTAGTGCCGAGGTTTCCCACTTTCCCTCTTACATTATCATTGTCTATTCTATTCTTCTTAGCCCTTCTGATAGGTGGTAACCTCAGAATTGTTTTAATTTGCATTTCTTTAATCAACAATGATTTAGAGCACGAATTCTAATTTTTAAGGGATTATTTTCTTCACTGAGATTTTGTAAATTTTTTGCCACTTGGACAATTTTGTTTTGTAAGTTTTTCTTTTCTTCTTTTACCAAAATGTTAATTCTCTTCCCTTCCTCCCCCCCCCAAAAAATTGTGTATCAGTCATATATACATATGTATAAAATATTTGCTTTTTCTTTATCCCTCCCAGGATTCTTTTCGGGGCTTGTGTCCAGTTCTCACTTTATTTTTTTCTCTCTGACACTTGGCTTGTAGCTATTTTCTCATAATGTTGTCTTCTGAATTTGTTTCTTGATCTTCTTCATCACCATAGTAGACTTTTATGGTCAGCTTCTTGTTTGCTCACGTTTTCCACTGTTGATTTTGATCTTAATGTGAAAGTTGGACTCTGATTCACTGGGGAGACTTGGGACAAGGGACAAGTAAGGGTGGGAAGTAGTGGGGGGCTGTCCCCCAGCATGAGGCTTTTCCACTAGTTTTCACTGCTGTTTGCACTAGTTGTGGGGTCTATGTTCTCGGTGCTTCCAAGGGGGTGTGATTCAGGGAAAAGTGGTCTCTGCTCTTCTGGACTGCGCTGGGTCCTTAGTCCGGAAGAACTCCTGATCCCCCCCCAGCAGCAAGGGCTGTGGCTCCTGTGCCCACGAAGTCTGCCCCAACCTGGGCCCTTGGGGCGGGTACGGGCAACGGGAGGGCAGTCCAGTTCTAGGACAGCGGAGCCCCGGAACCCCTGGTCTCTCTGGGTGGGTGAGAGCTCCTGTTGCTGTTCGGGGCCTCCAGCCCAGTGTTAGCGCCCGTCCTTCTCTTGTCCTGGGCTGGAAAAACGCCCCAACCCACCTCATTGTTGGCTGGGCGCTCCAGAATTGGTGTGAGACGTTATTTTAAAGTTACTGGGAGAACCCAAGCTTGCTCCCTTTTGCTGCAGTGGCTCTCCCTGAGCTCAAGCTCTCCGTGGGACTTTTGTAGCCACGTCACCGCAAAGGGCCGTTGTGCGTTTGGGCTGTGAAATGGGCCTGTCATGTCCAGCCCCCCGGCTTCGGGGGAGCGCCCGACTTGCTATTTCATGGACCTGCGAGGCTGCATCGATGACCCAGAGGAGCTCTAAAACACGAAAGACGGATGGTCGTTCTCCTCGCCTCACGTTGGCCCAACCCCCACAGCAGGCCTAGGCCCAGATGCCAAAGCGAGAACCCTGTTGCCCTCCCCAGAGCTGTCGGACTAGGGGGACAGAATGAACCCCTAAAAGAGTAGTTAGCTTTGTGGGTAATTTGTCTCGGAGGAGAGTGGTTCAGAGAGTCCCTGGGAGTGAGAGTTAGGTTTTAGAAAAGCATCTGGGGGGGGGGGGCAGCAGAGGAGTTGGTAAATTCGAGGCTCTCCTGATTTCCCCCATAAATGGAAAAAACTTGAGCCTCTGGGCCAACATCAGCTGGTGAAAAATCAAGGAGACCTGGGGCAGAACTGGGGTCTGCTGGATATAACCCGAGAAGATCCGAAGACAGGCTCCAGCCGGGATGAACCTGTCTGAAGTGCAGAAACTCCGGGGCTCGCTCCACAGAAACATCCAGTGGGGGCCAGGGTGAGCTGGGGGTGGCTCCTGGACTGTCTGTGGAGTCGGGCTCTGAGTCCGGGAGGACCCAGGGAACCCAGGATGATCAGGAACGCCCAGCCGGCTGTGCTCCCCGGAGCTGATCCTGGGGGAGAGGGAGCCAGCGCCCCGGGGAGAATTGCACCGGACTTCTCAGCAGCCACAATAAAAGACCCCAGGGCATGGAATCCTATCTACCGCAAATATTGAATGAGAAAAAATGGACATGCAACAAACTTGCAGTTTTTCAGGACTTTCCATCAACCAAACCTGAACTTAATAGAAAATTCCATATAAGAGCCAATATCAAAGATCAATTTTAAAGAACTCAACATGGATAATTTTTTTTAACATGGGAAATGAATAGTATATATTTAAGATTGTCATCAATAATAGGGCAGCTCAAAATTAAGGTAAAAATAGTGATCGTCATACAAATGAGGTGCTGAGGCAGAATGGCATTGGAGGGGGGAGGAGGGCTCATAGTTCTCACTTCAGGAATGAGCTAAATAGGCAACACAACATCCATACCATGAGGGGTGTAGCACTCTCGGAAATCTATAAAGGAATAAGGGGGGAGGGATGGCTGGACGGGGGAAGCAAAGGGTGAGGGAAAAAGACAAGAGGCATCCATGGTGGGGGAAGATTAAGTAAGAGGAAGACAAGTTAGCAGCAGAATTAAAGCCAAGGGTCAGCAGGGATAAGAAAGATATGTATGTGTGTATATCTGCATATGTATACAAAAATAGATCCTTTACTAAAGCCTGCTTGGCAGTGGGGAGGGATGATAGAGGAGAAAAGAATGAAGTAAAAAAAAATGACTAGAGAATACACTTATCAGATGAAGAAATTAAAGCTCTCTCTGCCCTAAGCCATTGATTAGAGAAATACAAATTTAAAACTCTTTGAGTTACACCTTATGAAAAATGACAAATGTGGTGGGAATATGGGAAAAGTGGGACACTGATGCATTGTTGGTGGAATTGTGAACTGATTCAACCATTCTGGAGAGGAATTGGGAACTATGCCCAAAGGGCCATCAAACTGCACATCCTTTGACCCAGCAGTGTTTCTCCTGGGCCTGATTCCCAAAGAAATAAGGAGAAAAGGACCCACACGGTGCAAAAATATTTGTGGCAGCTCCTTTTGTGGTGGCAAAAAAATCAAGAAAACAAAGAAATGAAATTGGCTAGCTCTCAGTGTATTCAGTCTCCCAGGATGTTTGTAAACAAGTAGAAAGATGTAGATATTCTTCATAATGAAATTCTGTGCATCAAAATTGGAACCAGCTCAATCGGATAAGTGCTTTGTATGAGGAACTCAGTTTGTCAACCACTATGACTCATGCATCTTAGTCAAGCAGAAGATTTATCCACGTGAGGAAGATAAATAACATTAACATTTGCAGTCAGGAGAGGATGCATTTATATACTGATGCACAGGACCCATCTCCAGGAAGACGGGGCAAGACAGTTGCCTTCCCATTGGACCTGGCTTTCTAGTGTTGAGAGAGAATTTATTTCCTTTGATACAGAAGTCTTGGGTAAATGAGAAAAGTGAATAAGTGAGCCCCTCTCTAAGACAAGAAAAAATGGAAGTCTTTAAGCAGAATGAATAAATGAAAAGGCATATATTAAACATTTAATACTGCTGGGAATAACAAAAGCACAGCCCCTGTTCTCAAGGGGCTCACTCTCTAGTTGGTAGAGAAAATAGAAATAAAAGAGTCCTGCGCCTGGATAGCAAGGTCCAGGGTCTACAGCAGTAAGGCCCTTGTTAAGGCCCGAGAATTTGAGAAACAGGAGCAGATGGTCCTCCTGGGGCTGGTCACTCTACACTTATCAATTCATACAAGTTAACAGGATTTTTTTGGACTGGTTTCTAACCTGGAAATGGCCAGTTAGAGGCAGATGTATCAGCAATCGGGTGAAGAACTTAATTTATTTCAGAGGGAGGGATATGGCTTCCAACTTTTTGAAGTTCTGAGGAAGAGCTCCTTTTCCTGCCCTGAAAGCAGAAGTTATATACAGAGATAACAAGGAGGAAGGTGGATTACAACAATCATTTCTTGGACTTGAGTAGTTTCCCACGGTAAACCCACAAGTTTGGAACAATCTAGGTGTGTATGAATACTCTGGGAAGTTGATTGTTGCAAATCATGGTGGGGGTTGTTACTTGTGATAAGAAACCAAAAGAGATGGGGGAATAATTTCAGCATCTTTTTAACACCTTCCAAAAGGTTTTATTTATTGAAGAATTTCCACAAACCTTTGGTTCCCTTTGTGACATAAAAATCTCTTCCCCTCAAACCTTTGTGTGAGGGATGTAGAAGACCCTTACCCAAAATGATTACTCAGAGATCACTCTTTAGAAAGCATTGTTTATTAAAACCTCCGGAGAATGAGCCATCCTATCATGAGATAAGAAAGAGAAAGTTCGTGGTAGGAGGGCTAAAGAAGTAGTAAAGATACACAGCTTTTATACAAGAGATTAGATCACAAGTAAGAGAACATTGAGAAGGGAAGGGAGAGGTACCTAATTGATTGTTGCTATCTGGAGAGGTTTCTGTTTCCCCGAAATCACCTGATTTCTAGGAAATAGAAAATCAGGCCTTCAGGCTTTGAGATAATTAGACAGACAGTGGTCAAGCCTATAGACTAAATATTGATAAATGTCAAATACTGATAAATTCATCAGCTCAGGTTAAGTAAATATGGTTATAGCTGGCCAAGGCTCAAGTAAATATGGGCCTGCACATATTATACAAGTCATAGAGGAAACACAGAAATAATGAAAATAAGATACAGAAAAAGAATTCATACATTCCTGTAAGTTCTTCACCTTATCTCACTTCTACACATTTGTGACTTCTTTAAAGTATAGCCTGATAGCTTCCTAAATATAGGCTTTTGCAAACTTGGCATTTAAATCTATAACTTAGTCTGTATACTAATTTGTTTTAATTTAGTTCAAGTTTAATTGAAGGAAGTATGAGATAATAAATGTCTGACTAGGCCTGTGTGACCATTGTCTGACTGATGAAACCATAATAATTAGTATATATTTTATTTCTGCTTTAAATTCTTAAATATTTTTACTTATTCCCTATCCTCTCGCTCTCTCTCTCTCTCTCTCTCAGAGAATAAGCAATTAGATATGTTATATATGTACAATTATGTAAAACATTTCCATGTTAGTCATTTTGTACTATATTTGAATAAAAAAAAAGAAAATGAACAATAGTATATTTCAGTCTATATTCAATCAATATTGCTTTCTCTGGAAATGGATATTATACTTCATGAGTACTTTGGGATTGTCTTGGATCACTATTGCTGATTGTAGCTAAATCATTCACAATTCTTCATGGAAATACTGCTGGTACATGTACTCTTGGTTGGTCCCCTTAGCCTCACTTCATGTAAGTCTTTCCAGGTTTTTCTGAAGCCATCCTCCTTTGTCATTTCTCATAGCACAGTAATATTCCATTACAATCATATACCACAGCTTATTCAACTGTTCTTCAATTGAATAACTCCTTTTCTCTTTTGGGGGGTATCTTTGGAATATAGCAGTGGTATTACTGGATCAAAGGTATGCAGTTTTTATAGCTCTTTGTGCATAGTCCCAAGTTGCTCTCCATAATGACTGGGTCAGTTCACAATCCCACCAATAATGCATTAATTTTCCTACATAATCTCCAAATCCAGCTTTTCCTCCAAATCTAAATCCAAAATTTCCTTTTTGTCATATTAGCCTCTCCGATAGGTGATTGAGGTGATGCCTCAGAGTTGATTCAATTTATTTCATACCTCAGAGTTGATTCAATCTATTTGCCTGATCATTAGTGAATTTAGAGCATTTTTTCTTTATTAAAATTCATTTTTAAGGGTATTTATTTTTCCAAATACATGCAGATAGTTTTCAACATTTACCTTCACAAAACCTTGTGTTTCAAATTTTTGTCCCTCTCCTCCTTCCCTCCCCAAGAGAGCAAGCACTCTGATATAGATTAAATATATGCAGTTCTTCTAAACATTTCCATATCTGTCATGCTGAACAAGGAAAAAAATCAGATCAAAAGGAAAAAAAAAACGAGAATAGAAAAAAAAGCAAGCAAACTATAACAAAAAGGTGAAAATACTATGCTTTGATCCACATTCAGTTTTCACGGTTTTCTCTCTGGATGTGAATGGTACTTTCTTTCACAAGTCTGTTGGAATTGACTCTTCCAGGGGCGGAGCCAAGATGGTGGAGCAGGCACACGACTCTCTAAGCTCCTCTCATTCCCTTCATAACCAACTATTTAATCCAGCCTCAAAAATAACTCTTCATTGCTTAAATTCATGAAGAAGCACTAAAACTTACCAGCCAAAGTCAATCTGGTAGCTCGCCAAGAAAGGTTTGTCCTGAGGGGCCAGGAACAGACTAGCACAGGCAGCGAGAGGCTTGCGTCCTGAGCAGATTAGGGGAGGGGGTTATCTCTATGGCTAGAAAAGTTATAGGGACCACTCTGCTGTAGGCTAACTGCTCTGCCTTGACTACCAAGCAGTAAAGTGGCAGAGAAATTAAAGCCTGAAATAGCGGGTCCTCTAAAAAACACCAGAACCTAATGAGAACTGGCTGTAACCCCTGAAACCCGGAAGTGATTCAGGCAGCCACATCCCGCAGTTGGGGGCTTTTGCGGGGGCAGTTACTAATCTGCAGGGCAGGGGGGCACAGCCTGGGCAGCCCTGATCGGCAGAGTGGGGGCTCGGCCTGGGGCAATAGAACCTCCCTATATGACTCTGTTTCCCAGGCAGACACTTCCTGTCCCAGCAAATCTATTCACTGCTCAACTGCTAACACCCACAGCTCCAGGGCAGGCTTTGGCTTAGGGCAGTGAAACTCTCACTGTTCAGTGTCTAGCCCCAGGGCAGTCGTTATCTCACACAGCAGGGGTTCTTTGCAGGGGACTTTCTCAGCTCAGTCCTGCAGGCTTGAGTTACTCCCGGGTGGGGAACTCTTTTCCAGAGCACTCCAGTACCTCACTGCTTTTTGTAGCTGGCTGGCAGGACAGCTACTGGTCCATACACCTTTCACTGCTCTGCAGAGGAAGCTGGTAACCTCCTGGCTCTGAAGGCAGACCTTACAGGCTTTAACAAAATGAGTAAAAAAATCAAAAGAATGATTGATAGTTTCTATATAGAAAGAGAACAGCTTTTCAACTCTGAAGAGACTAATAGCAGTCTCCAGACAATTGTTGGTCTCCAATACAAAAGGCTCTCCTAGAAGAGACTATTAAAAACCTTAAAAGAGAGCTAGAAGAGAAATGGGGAAAGGAAAGAGAAGCTATACAAGAGAGTGCAGAAAAGGCACATAATTCACTAAAAGAAAAATTTGATAAAGTGGAAAAAGAAAACAACTTCCTAAAATGTGAATTGGAAAAGATAAAAAACTCCCAAGAAGTGCAGGGAAACAGAATTTGCGAATTGGAAAAAGAAAATAACTCACTAAAAAAAAAAAAAAAAAAGTGAAATGGAAAAAAATTTCATAGAGCAAAACAACTCAATTGGACATATACAAAAAGAAGTAAAAAAAGCTAATGAAGAAAACAACTCACTAAAAATCAGAATTGAACAAATTGAAATGACTGATTCATTGAGACATCAAGAATCAGTCAAGCAAAACCAAAAAAATGAAAGATTGGGAAAAAATGTCAAATATTTACTTGGAAAAACAACAGACCTGGAAAATAGATCTAGGAGAGATAACCTGAGGATCATCGGACTACCAGAAAATTATGATGAAAAAAAGAGCCTACATACTATTTTACAGGAAATCATCAAAGAGAACTGCCCAGAAGTAATAGAACTGGAGGGGAAAATAGGCGTTGAAAGAATTCATCAAACACCTTCTGAAAAAGACCCTAAAATAAAGACTCCGAGGAATATTGTGGCCAAACTTCAGAATTTTCAGACTAAAGAAAAAATTTTACAAGCAGCCAGGAAAAAACAGTTCAAATACCGAGATGCCACAATAAGGGTCACACAAGATCTGGCTGCCTCAACATTACAGGATGGAAGGGCCTGGAATCAGATATTCCAAAAGGCAAAAGAGCTTGGAATGCAGCCAAGAATAAACTATCCAGCTAAGCTGAGTATTTTTTCCCATGGAAGAAGATGGACATTTAATAAAATAGAGGAATTCCATCTGTTTCTAAGGAAAAAACTAGACTTAAACAAAAAACTTGATCTCCAAGAACAGGAATCAAGAGAAGTAGAAAAAAGGTAAAAGGAACTCTTGAGAACTGTATTTCTGTTGTGGATATACATAAAAACCATATGTATAATTTGATTTTACCGATATAACATAAAAAAGGGAAGTAGAAATGGAAAGAGGATAGTGTCAGAAAAAGGGAAGAGGGGAGATAAAAAGAGGGAAACTACATGCGACAATGAGGCAAAGAAAACCTATCATATATGAGGGAACTTAGAAAGGGGGAGGAATATTGTATGAATCCTACTCTCATCAGAGTTGGCTCAAAGAGGAAACAATTGACATATTTGTTTTACAGAAATTCTTCTCTCACTTCATTAAAAAGTGGGAGAGGACAAGGAAGAAGGAAAAAGAGTAATAAGGGAAGGGTGCAAGAAAGGGGAAGGGATTCAAAGAGAGGAGGAAGGGATACTAAAGGGGGAGAGCTGCGTGACGTTAAGTTTAATACTAGGGAAGAAGGGAAGGAGGGCAAGAAAAAAAAGTATAATCTGGGGATATTAGGAAGGCAGGAAATACAGAATTGGTTATTTTAATTGTAAATGTGAATGGGATGAACTCTCCCATAAAGAGGAGGCGGATAGTAGACTGGATCAAAAGTCAGAACCGTACAATCTGTTGTTTACAGGAAACACATTTAAAACAGGGAGATACATATAGAGTAAAGGTAAAAGGCTGGAGTAGAATCTATTATGCTTCAGGTGAAGTCAAAAAAGCAGGGGTAGCCATCCTTATCTCAGATCAAGCAAAAGCAAAGATTGATCTAATTAAAAGAGATAAGGAAGGAAACTATATCTTGCTAAAGGGTACTATAGACAATGAAGCAATATCAGTATTAAACATATATGCACCAAGTGGTATAGCATCTAACTTCCTTAAAGAGAAGTTAAGAGAGTTGCAAGAAGAAATAGACAGCAAAATTATAATAGTGAGAGAGCTCAATCTTGCACTATCAGATTTAGATAAATCAAATCACAAAACAAATAAGAAAGAAATTAAAGAGGTAAATAGAATATTAGAAAAATTAGGTATGATAGATCTCTGGAGAAAACTGAATGATGACAGAAAGGAGTATACTTTCTTCTCAGCAGTTCATGGAACCTACACAAAAATTGACCATATATTAGGACATAAAGACCTCAAAATTAAATGCAGGAAGGCAGAAATAGTAAATGCTTTCTTTTCAGATCACAATGCAATAATAACTACATTCAACGAAAATTTAGGTATAAATAGACCAAAAAGTAATTGGAAACTAAATAATCTCATCTTAAAGAATGATTGGGTGAAATAGCAAATTATAGACACAATAATTTCACTCAAGATAATGACAACGGTGAGACATCATATCAAAATTTATGGGATGCAGCCAAAGCAGTAATAAGGGGAAATTTTATATCCTTAGAGGCTTACTTGAATAAAATAGAAAAAGAGAAGGTCAATGAATTGGGCCTGCAACTTAAAAAGCTAGAAAAAGACCAAATTAAAAACCCCCAATCAATTACTAAACTTGAAATTCTAAAATTAAAAGGAAATTAATAATATAGAAAGTAAAAAAAAAACTATTGAACTAATAAATAAAACTAAGAGTTGGCTTTATGAAAAAACCAATAAAATTGATAAATCGTTGGTAAATCTATCAGAAAAAGGAGAGAGGGAAATCAAATTAGTAGTCTTAAAAATGAAAAGGGAGAACTTTCCACTAATGAAGAAGAAATTAAAGAAATAATAAGGGGTTACTTTGCCCAACTTTATGCCAATAAATTTGATAACCTAAGCGAAATGGATGACTACCTCCAAAAATAGGCTTCCCAGATTATCAGAGGAGGAAGTAAATTGCTTAAATAGTCCCATTTCAGAAAAAGAAATAGAACAAGTTATTAATCAACTCCCTAAAAAAAAATCCCCGGGACCAGATGGATTGACATATGAATTCTACCAAACATTCAAAGAACAATTAGCCCCAGTGCTTTATAAACTATTTGAAAAAATAGGGAATGAAGGAGTCCTACCAAATTCCTTTTATGATACAGACATGGTACTGATACCTAAACCAGGTAGGTGGAAAACAGAAAGAAAATTATAGACCAATCTCACTACAGAAAATCATCCCCAGGATAATACACCACGATCAAGTGGGATTTATACCAGGAATGCAGGGCTGGTTCAATATTAGAAAAACTATCAGTATAATTGGCCATATTAATAATCAAATTAACAAAAACCATATGATCATCTCAATAGATGCAGAAAAAGCATTTGATAAAATCCAACATCCATTCCTATTAAAAACTCTTGAGAGTATAGGAATAAATGGATTTTTCCTTAAATAATCAGTAGCATCTATTTAAACCCAGCAGTAAGCATCATATGTAACGGGGACAAACTGCAATCATTCCCAATAAGATCAGGAGTGAAACAAGGTTGCCCACTATCACCGTTACTATTTAATATTGTATTAGAAATGCTAGCTTTGGCAATAAGTGTTGAGAAAGAGATTAAAAGAATAAGAATAGGCAATGAGGAAACCAAATTATCACTCTTTGCTGATGATATGATGGTATACTTAGAGAACCCCAGAGACTCTACTAAAAAGTTATTAGAAACAATCCACACCTTCAGCAAAGTTGCAGGATACAAAATAAACCTACATAAGTCATCAGAATTCTTATATATCATTAACAAAACCCAACAGTTAGAGTTACAAAAAGAAATTCCATTTAAAGTAACTACTAATTGTATAAAATATTTAGGAATCTATCTGCCAAGGGAAAATCAGAAACTTTATGAGCAAAACCACAAAACACTTTCCACACAAATTAAGTCTGATTTAACCAACTGGAAAAATATTAAATGCTCTTGGATTAGGTGAGCAAATATAATAAAAATGACAATACTACCTAAATCTATTTATTTAGCGCTATGCCAGACTCCCAAAAAACTACTTCGATGAACTAGAAAAAATAACAACAAAGTTCATATGGAAAAACAAAAGGTCAAGAATTTCAAGGGAATTAATGAAAAAAATCAAATAAAGGTGGCCTAGCTGTACCAGATCTAAAATTATATTATGAAACAGCAGTTACTAAAACCATCTGGTATTGGCTAAGAAAAGACTAGTTGATCAATGGAATAGATTAGGTTCAAAGGACAAAACAGCCAATAACTTTAATAATATAGTGTTTGACAAACCCAAAGACCCCAGTTTTTGGGATAAGAAGGCATTATTTGATAAAAACTGATGGGAAAAGTGGAAAACAGTATGGCAGAAACTAGGCATTGACCCACATTTAACACCATACACCAAGATAAGGTCAAAATGGGTTCATGACCTAGGCATAAAGAATGAGATTATAAATAAATTGGAAGACCATAGGATAGTGTACCTCTCAGACCTGTGGAAGAGGGAGGAATTTATGACCAAAGAAGAACTAGAGATCACTATTGATTACAAAATAGAAAATTTTGATTATATCAAATTGAAAAGTTTTTGCACAAACAAAACAAATGCAGACAAGATTAGAAGGGAAATAATAAACTGGGAAAACATTTTTACAGTCAAAGGTTCTGATAAAGGCCTCATTTCCAAAATATATAGAGAATTGACTCTAATTTATAATATATAAAGAACTGAGTAAAATTTATAAAAATACTAGTCATTCTCCAATTTTACTCAGTTCTTTATATATTTGAGAAATGAGGTCTTTATTAGAAAATGGTTGCAAAAATTCCTCCCCAAATTTCTGCTTTCTTTATAATTTTGTTTGCATTGTTTTTATTTGTACAAAACCTTTTAAATTGTTTATCATCAAAATTATCTATTTTATATTGCTATATTCTTAGTATCTTCTTGGGTGCTAAACTCTTCCCTTAAACATCTGACAGCTTAACTATTCCATGCTCTCTTCATTTGCTTGTGATCATCACTCTTTATGTGTAAATCATGTACCCATTTTGACTTTTTACCTTGCTATAAGATGTAAGATGAGGATTTATACCTAGTTTCTGCCATAGTTTTCCACTTTTCCCAGCAGTTTTTGTCAATGAAATTTTGTTTCAAAAGCTTGAATCTCTTTATAATTTGCTAGTTTATTATGGCCATTTATTATAATGTAATTTGTGTCTAATTTATTCCCGATCCACCACTTTATTTCTTAGGCAGTACCAGATTGTTTTGATATTTACCACTTTATAATCTAATTTGAAATCTGGTATGATTAGACAACTTTGTTTCAAATTTTTTTTCCCATTTGAATCCTTGAGTTTTTGTTCTTCCAGATGAATTGTATTATTTTTTCTAGCACCATAAAGTGATTTTTTGTACTTTGATTAGGTAGAATTGTAATTTTTAATATATTGGTTCAGTGTACACATAATCAATACTTTTTTCCCAGTTATATAGATTTGACTTTGTGTGAAAAGCTTTGTATTTGTGTTCATATAGTACATTATTTAATTATTTTAAATAAATTTCTCTATTTCTTGCTGTTGGACTTTGTTGATAATATATAGAAATGCTGATGGTTTATGTGGCTTTATTGTGTATTGTGCAACTTTGCTAATTAGCAAATTTTTAATTATTTCAAAGAATGCCATCATATCTGCAAAGATGGACGATTTTTTATTTCTATATTCACTAGTATTTTTAAAAGAAATTTTTAATAGAAAATTTATAGAAATTTCTATAGAAATAGAAATGTGCGGCATTTTTTTCAAAGACGTTTTTCTGCAGCTATTGAGATAATTAGAATTTGTTTTATTGATATGATTAAGCTGAAAATGTTCTTAATACTGAAACAACCCTTAATTCCTTGTATAAATTCCATCCACGTGTGATATATAATCCTTGTAATATATAACTATGATCTCTTAGCATTTTCTTTAAAAATTTTACATTGGTATTCATTAGGGAAATTGATCTAAAATTTTCTTTCTCTTTTTTGGCTCTTGGTTTGGGTATCAGCACCATATTTGGGTCATAAAAGGAATTTGGTAGGACTCTCACACATATTTTTCCACATCGTTTATATTGTGTTGTGATTAACTGTTCATTAAATGTTTTGTAGAATTCACTTGTGAATCCATCTGGGCCTGGGAATGTTTTTTTTTTTTTTTCGTAATTCATTGATAGCTTTTAAATTTCTTTTTCTGAAATGGGGTTAAGTATTGTATTTCTTGTGTTAATCTAGGTAATTTATATTCATCCATTTCATTTAGATTGTGCAACTTTATAGGCAAAATAGTTTCTCTTCATTGGTGGTGTTTACCCTTTTCATTTTTGATAATTTGCTTTCGCTTTTTATTTTTAAAAATCAAATTAACCAGTTGCTTGTCTCTTTATTTTTTAATTGTAAAACCAGCTTCGTTTTATTTGTTCAATTGTTTCCTTACTTTCAATTTGATTACTATGTTGATCTTCAGGATTTATTGTTTTTCCAATAAGAAATTTCACTTTTTTTTGGCTTTTAAAAAATTGTTTTTTTTGTTGTCTCATAGAATCATTACCAATTGGTCAGTTGTAATTTTTAAGGAATTTTCTATAATAAATTTTTGTACTTCCTTTTCCATTTGGCCAATTTTTTTTTTTGGAAGTTATTTTCCTTAGTAAATTTTTTGCATATTATTTCCTAAGCTACTGACTCTTTTTTCATGATTCTTTTGCATTACTCATTTCTTTCCCCATTTTTTCTAATTCTCTAATTTGCTTTTTAAGCTCTTTCAGAAACTCTTTTTAGACCTGAGGCCAAATTACATTTTTCTTTAAGGCTTTTTCACATGCGTCTCTCACATGTCGGTACTTTCCTATACTTGTTCGGCCCTCTCCGCATTCGTTGCCCGCGCCACAAGGAGCTCTGTCCACACGTTTGTATCTGGGATCCATTTTTCCTTTGGTCGCTTGCGGGCCCAGAGGTCTCTGGGTTACAGAGTGTTTTCCTTTTTTAACATTCCATACACTGCGATCCCACCACAGCATTTGCCTGTTTTTGTTGTCGTTCACTTGCATTTTATTTTCTTCCTCATTTCTTTCCTGTGTGATCGCTCCTTGTGCAGCACGATCACTGCATACGTGTGTGCACGTATGGGATTTAACATTTCTCATGTGCATCTAGGGGAGGGCCTGGGCGAAGGGCGGATTGAAACACAAGGTTTGGTGCGGCTAATGTTGGAAAGTTATCCCTGCGCATGTTCTGAAACAAAAGACCATTCCATACTCAGGATTCCTTTGTTGCCAGGCCCTGAGAGCCCTTCGCTGACAGTCTGGCCTCCAGCCTGACGATAGAGCCCCTCCTTTCCACCACCTTGGCTTCCTTCCGTCAGACTGGCGCCCGCTGCCTCCCGCCCGCACAGAACCTACCCTCCTGGCCTCTCCCTCCTCAGGGCCGGCCCCTCTGACTGATCGCGTACGTATTTCGGGTTCACACCACGGACTGGGAGCTCCGGGGGAGTCACGGAGCCCACGGCCCAACACCCGCCAAACGCTTGTGGGTCATTTGGACCTTTCGGATCCCGAGGACAGCCGCTAAGTCACACGGAAGGCTTGGGGCCATTCAGGAGTTTGGGGGTCATAAAAACCGGAGTCCCAAAGCTGGGAGGTCCCCTCACCCGCCCTGTCACCCACAGGCTCTCCCTGGCTCGCCAGACCAGTCGCTGCCTCTGAAGACCCGGAACCAGCGGGACCCAGCTCCCTGCAGAGGCAGCCACGTGCGCAACCTGGGTCCGCTGGGCCCTCGGCAGCCAGACACCCTTCCCCCGCTCCCTGGCCGCCAGTAGCGCCCCCTGTCGGCCCCTCACCGCGCCGCTTCGGCTTCGCTCCACGGCCTCCTCCGAAGGCGGGGCCTAGAGCCGAGCCTCTTTGCTGCCGGACCCCGGCCCTCGTTGGCTTCTGGCCCCTCTCGGAGCACGGGGCTGATTGTTGGGGGCTCGCCCTCGCTCCCCGGCGCAGCGCCTGGCACGTGGCCAGCGGGGTGGAGATGGGATCCTTGCGGGCAGTGCTGCCGAAGTTTGAAGAGAGCCCTGATCGGAGCTCGGGGACTGGGTGGGGGGAGGCGCCTGGCTTCCCTCGAGCTGGGGGGTCTCCGGATGACGGGCTCGGGCAGTCTCGGGCCCAAGGTGAGACCTGTCCGGCGCAGGCGGCGCAGTGTGGCCGGAGGCGGGAGCGTGGCCCGAGCCAAAGGCATGACGTCAGTGCCAGGAGGGGCGGGGAGAGCAGGAGGCTCCTGGGCAGGTGCTGGCCGTGTTTGACGCTAATACGTGCAAGCGGCCTGACGGAAGGGCGTGGTCTCCTCCCGAGGCGTCCGGGCCCAGACGTGGATCTGCGCGCGCCTCTTTTTGGCTCTCCGGGTTGGCCAGGCAGTCGGGTTAATCGACTTGCCCAAGGTCACACAGCTAGTAGTGTCTGGGGCTGAACTTGAACTCAGATCCTCCTGACTCCGGGGCCACTGTTCTATCCAGAGACAGCGATACACGCTTACACCGACATGGAATCCGCGGAGCAGGAGACGGGGGCCATGGCAGGGAGTTTTTTAAGAAGGCAAATCCACAGGACTGGTGTTCTGACGGCACATTGGGCATTGGGGGGGGTGCGGCCAGCATGGGGGTCTCCCGAGTAAAAGAGAAGCTATCCAAAAGGGGGCGGTGTTTGCAGGGAAATCCCCTCTAACTCCGTTTTGTCACTGATGGGGCCTTTGAAAGCGGCTTCTGGCTCCCTGGTCAGGAGGGAGCCCATCAGCCTTTGGAGACGGGTAGGGTGAACGCAGCAGAATTCGCATTCAGCAGGCGTGGTCTTACAGCGGCTTAAAGAGATGTAAGAAAAAAGGGAACTGCCCACTTCGAGGAAGCTCCAACATCTGCATTCAACATCTGGGAGAAGCCGAGTCACAGCGATCCAGAGGCTCCACTAGGGGGGGTTTGTAGGCGAGAACAAAGGAAAGAGGCTAAATATTCTCAGTGGATATGTGACTCTTGAGATAGAGCATCCCCCTCCCCCTCCTGGTACAGGGACAGAACACCCCCTCCCCTGGTACAGGGACAGAACACCCCCTCCCCTGGTACAGGGACAGAACATCCCCCCCTCCTGGTACAGGACAGAGCATCCCCCTCCCCTCCTGGTACAGGGACAGAGCATCCCCCTCCCCTCCTGGTACAGGGACAGAGCATCCCCCTCCCCTCCTGGTACAGGGACAGCATCCCCCTCCCCCTCCTGGTACAGGGACAGAACACCCCCCCCACCTCCTCCCCCCACCCCAACCTACCCCCGGTACAGGGACAGAGCATCCCCCTCCCCCTCCTGGTACAGGGACAGAGCATCCCCCTCCCCCTCCTGGTACACAGATGCTCTTTCACAGGAGCCTGGTCAAAGATGTGTTTATTCCTTTAGGAGGGTTGTGTTTACCCAGGTTTCTCGAGAAGGCTATTCATTAATAAAGGCTCCTGGGGGATGGCCAGTCCTCCTGGTGCACCCTGAGCAGCCTGCTGGGGGGTGGGAGATCCGGCCAGCCGAGGGAGAGATGGTGCTGACATTTGGGGACAGATCCCCTGGGACCTCCCCCACCGGAGAAGCCGTTCTCCGGCCTTGTTCCCACTCCTTCCCGGCTCTCACAGAAGCTCCAGGAGGAGAGGCCGCCCATCAGAACATGGGGTTGCCCCTTGAAGGCCATGGGACAATGGCAGAGCTTAGTGGGAAAATACGGTGGGCTGTCAGAAAATCTACTTTTAAATATTTTTTAAAGTCATTTATGCTTTTTGCTTTTACATCTTATTCATTTACAGATAAATCTTTCCCCACAGTCCTCTCGTTTAGCAATGATTCTAAAAGAAAAAAAAAAAAAGGCAGCCCGGCAAAACCAGCCCCGTGATGCAGTTAAAAAGTCCTGAGTTCAAATCCAGCCTTCCAGGCAGGCGTACTGTGACCCTGGCCAAGTCCCCTGACCTCTCCCTGCTTCCTCATCTGCAGTATGGGATAATGGCATCTGTCTGTTATTGGCGGGATCTGCTGAGATAGTAGCGGCAAAGCCCCACAGAGCTGTGGGTGCTGCCTGCTGCCGCTATGGCCGTCTGCACAGGGTCCGCCAATGGCCTGGAACGGCGGGTCCCAAACTCTGCCCCTTTGAGCTGAGGTGCCGGGCCCAAACGGAGAGTTCTGGACGCAAAGGGGGACAGGGCCCAGCATCCGGGAGGCAAAGGGGGACAGGGCCCAGCTCCGGACCGGGGACAGGGCCCAGCTCCAGGACGCAAAAGGGGACAGGGCCCAGCTCCGGGCCGGGGACAGGGCCCAGCATCCGGGACGCAAAAGGGGACAGGGCCCAGCTCCGGGTCGGGGACAGGGCCCAGCATCCGGGATGCAAAAGGGGACAGAGCCCAGCGTCTGGGACGTAAAAGGGGACAGGGCCCAGCGTCCGGGACGTAAAGGGGGACAGGGCCCAGCTCCGGGCCGGGGACAGGGCCGAGCTCCGGGTCAGGGACAGGGCCGGGCCGAGCGCAGAAGCCAGGCTTGGGGCAAGGCTTGGGCGGCAGGAAGGCCCCGGCCTTCGGTGGCTGCGGGCGGCTTCCTGCGCGGGGTGGACCAGAACAGTTTCCTTGTTAAAAGATTGATATCACGTCTGATCTACAAGTGAGATCCCCCCAAAAGGGGGCGTCTGGCGGCGTCCCCGCCGCCACGCCGGGAGTCACTCCCTGGTCTCCCCCGAGGCTGAAGCCGGGCTCACTTCGGGGATCCCACGAGGCTGTGCCTGAGGCCGGCCCGGGAGGCTGCGGCCGCGCGTGGGATTCAGGAACTTGCTGCCCGCAGCTTCCCTTTTCTCTCCGGGAGGCTGGGCTTGGCCTTCGTCCCGGTCTGGCGCCAATTGAAGGGGGCCCCTCGGCCGCACGGCTGGGAAATGAGGGGCCGCGAGTAGGGGCCACCGCCCCCGGGGCCGGAGCTCCTCTCTCCGTCCTGACTCTGCACCGGCAGCCAGGTGAGTGCAGGGGATGGAGGGGAGGTCCTCCGGGGGGCGGGAATCACCCTGACAGCTGGTCGGGGAGCCCCGGCACAGGCTTCCCTTGGAAGGTTCCCACGGAGGGGCTCAGAGCCGTGACAGAATCACGGAGCGGAGGCTCAGGAGGGGAAGCTTCGCCGTCGTCTGCCCCTCATTATGTCTAACTGAGGAATTCACTTTGGCTTTGAAAGAGAAAGGGAGGAGAGGGAGACCCTCAGGTCCGGGAGTCCTCCCTGGGAAGGGAGAGTTGGTTTGATCCCGGTTGGGGTTGGGAAGAATGTGTGTGAGTGTGTCTGTGAGTGTGTCTCTGAATGTGACTGTGTGTATGTGTGAGTGTGTCTGTGTGTGTGTGTATGTGTGTGTGTCTGTGTGTGTATGTATGTATGAGTGTGTCTCTGTGTGTCTGTATGTGAGTGTGTCTGTGTTTGTGTATGAGTGTGTGTGTATGTGTGTATGTATGAGAGTGTCTGTGTGAATGTATGTGTCCGTGTATGAGTGTGTGTCTCTGTGTGTGTACGTGTGTGTATGTATGTGTGTCTGTATGTGTATGTATGAGTGTGTGTCTCTGTGTGAGTATGTATGTATGAGTGTGTATATGTGTATGTGTGTGTGAGTGTGTCTCTGTGTATGAGTGTGTGTGTCTGTCTGTGTATGTATGTGTGTCTGTATGTGTGTGTCTCTGTGTGAGTGTGTGTATGTGTGTGTATGTATGAGAGTGTGTCTGTGTGTGTATGTCTGTATGTGTGTCTCTGTGTGAGTGTGTGTATGTGTCTGTGTGTATGAGTGTGTCTCTGTGTGAGTATGTATGTATGAGTGTGTCTCTGAGTGTGTGTATGTGTGTGTCTGTATGTGAGTGTGTCTCTGAATGTGTGTGTATGTATGTGTGAGTGTCTGTATGTATGAGTGTGTCTGTGTGTGTCTGAGTGTGTGTCTCTGTGTGAGTGTGTATGTGTGTGTGTATGTATGTGTATGTATGAGTGTGTGTGTGTTTGTGTATGAGTGTGTGTGTATGTATGAGAGTGTGTCTGTGTGTATGTGTCTGTGTGTATGAGTGTGTCTCTGTGTGAGTGTGTGTATGTGTGTGTATGTATGAGTGTGTGTAGAGGCAAGTTTATATACCAGGACAGACTTGCTAAAATTGGGGTTCTCCAGAGGTTTGATGGACTGGAGGTAGAGGGTTCCCCCTAATCAAACTATTAACGATTACCACTTACTTGTGGGTTGGGAGTGTTGACAACTATTCTAATGAGCTCCTTTTTAAAAAAAAAAAAAAGGTTTTTCTACTAAAAACAAAAGTCTGCCTCCCCCCTCCCCCTTTATCCTCTCAATCCAAATTAAGGGAAGAAAGAAAAACACTTTTAACAAATATGCACTGTTAAAAAAAAATTCCTGAATTGACCACATCCAAAAATAAATTTCTCAGCTTGTGCTCTCTCTTCTCCTTCCTTCCCTTTCTCTGTCTGTCTGTCTGTCTTGTGTAACTGTCTCTGTCTCTCTTGTACAACTCTGTGTCTTGTCTGTCAGTCTGTCTCTCTCTCATCTCCATCTCTCCCTCTCTCTGGGTAGACAGCAAGTTTTATCATCAGTCCTCTGGAATTCTGGGTGACCGTTATCCTAATCAGAAATTCTGAAATCTTTCAATTTTTCTTTTTATATTGTCAAAACCATTCTCTTGCTTCTGCTCATTGAATCCTGCCTCAGTTCATTTAAGTCTCAGGTTTTGTCTAAAGGCCTGCCTCACTAATTTTTTAATAGCATAACAGCTTTGCATCATAATTATAAAGCACAGCTTGTTTAGCCAATCCCCAATTAATGAGCCTTTCCCTGGTTTCCATTTCTTTGCTACCTCAAGACTATCTGCTATAAACATTTTTTAAATCCATAGTTTGTCTTGCTCAGGATTAATCTCCCTTAATCTACCCTCTCTCTAATTTCTCCCTTTCCTTTGATCCATCCAGGTAAGAGCTTCGTGTGTTACCCACTTCTCCCTCCTTTCTTCTTCTTTATATAAAACTTGTACTTGCTCACCCTGCTTGGGGAAGATAATTTTCCTCATGCTTCTCCCTTCCCCCATCTCTCACCAAAATGTGTTCTTCTTTTCCTCCCTTTCCTTCTTTCAAGATCATAATAATGTCCTCATAACATAATAAAGAGACAGAGTAAAAACAATCCGTCCCCATTTCTTCCCTTATGACCATAAACTCACATTCACCTGTTTAAGGCTCTGGGCTCCTGTGTCTGCAGCTCTGGTCTTTTCTTCAACGATTCTTGGAGGTACCACCCCCACCTCCACCCCCATAGGATCATACAGTTTTTTCTGGATGGGTTCTTCTTGGTTGTATGCCGATATTCTTTGTCTTGGGGGAGGGTGCAGCCAAGCAGTGTCCTGGCCAGATCACACCATCGAGACGTCCCAAATTCAAATTTGGCCTCAGACACTTAGCAGCAGTGTGTCACCTTGGGCAAACCACTTAACCTACACCTGTTTTCTCAACTAAAATGATAGCACCTACCTCCCAGAGTTGTGGTGTGGACAAAATGGGATAAACACTTGGAAAACTCCAAAGTGTCATAAAAACATTTATTTTTATTGTTTATTATTCCAAGCTCTCTGCTTCTTTAAGGCAGTAGCTACTTAATCTTATGTGATCCTGGCTGTCCCTGGACCTTCAGCTCTTCCTGAATTACTTCTCATCACTATTGCTCCATTTGATTGAAAGCTCTAGACTTGAGCTCCGATGTTCCCGGGTGTTTCATTTTGGGGTTTATTTCAGCAGGAGAAAGAATTTCTTCTTCCATGTGGTTCTCTGATTCTTAAGATATCTGGGCAGTTTTCTTCTAAGATTTCTGGTGATGGCTTCGGGTACTCCAGTGCTTCTTATGAAATCTTTCTTCCGGACACAGTTGTCTTTGCCAAAATTTATATTTTATTTCCCAGTGTTTTGACTTTATTTCGATACTTCTTGTTACCTCATGGAATCCTTGACTTCTCTTAGGTCCATTCTAATTTTTCAGGGTGTCTGTTTCAGTTTCTTCCTATGTAATTTAAGGGTTGACTCAATGGATTGTAAGGTCTCAGCCCTAAGTTTGTGATGCTTTGGACAGACTTTTAGGCAGGCAGAATGGGAAAGAAGTCAGATTTGAGGCTGAAAATATATCGACTTAATTTTCTAAACCTCTGTTTCTTCATCTCTAAAATGGGGCCAAGCCTGTTTGTGGCACATGTATCAGATAACAGAATCTTAGGCTTGGAAAGGACATCACTAATATCTGGTATGAACTCCAGAGCTCCTTCCTCAGTGCTCCTCATAGCACCCTTCTAGCTTTCACTCATTGAAGGTCTTTTGGGAAGGGAAGACTCCTTGGGGGGAGGGATGGAAATATCTGGGTGACCCCTTTTAAAAACATGGGATCATCAGTGAGGGAAGTTTAGTGCCTGGCCCCAAATTGCCTTTCAAATAAGAGCAGAAAGCCAGGAATTCACTTCCCTGAGCCTCAGTTTGCTCATCTGTGAGATGGGTTTCTTTTCCTCAGTCAACACTTTGCTTTGCAGCTGTGACTACCTCATGGCCCCAAGTCATTGATGACTAATTTATGAATTTCTGCTTAGAGAAATGAGTCTAAGTGACCCTGGATCAAGCTGGTAATATGGTTGTCTGCTACAGCTCCCTGGGAAGATCTTTTCCTGAGCAGTAGAAAATTGTATTGGGTGTGATTATTTTCATCCTGTTGGCTTTCTCTGGCTTTATCATTTTCTTTGAAATGTACTCACATAGAACTTGGAAATTTGCCAAGTGCACCAGTTCTTTTCCTTTTATTTTCTGCTCCAAAAGGACTTCCCCTTGTTCCATTAGAATATATTTGTTAAAAGGAAAATGATAAATGTTGAAATGAATGTTGGAAAACTGGACCACTAATACTGTTGGCGAAGTTGTGAACTGATCCAGCCATTTTGGAGACCAATCTGGAACCATGCCCAAAGGCTATCAGACTATGTGTACTCTTTGATCCAGCAATGTTACTGCTAGATCTATTTCAGAGATAAAACAAAAAAGAGGGGTAAAGACTTAGTTGTACAAAGATATTTATAGCAGCTTTTTTTGGTGGTAGCTCAGAATTGGACATTGAGGGGATGCCCATCATTCAGGAAACCACTAAATAAGTTGTGGTATCTGATTGTAATGGGAAGTTCTTGTGCTATAAAAATTGACAAACACGATGATTTCAGAAAAACCTGGAAAGACATAAACAGATGCAAAGTGAAATAAGCAGAACCAGGAGCATGTTGTACTTAGCAGAATTGTTCCATGAAGAACTATGGATGATTTAGCTATTCTCAGCAATACAGTCATCCAAAACAATCCCAAAGGAACCATAATGAAAAATGCTATTCACCTCCAGAGAAAGAACTGATATCTAAATACAGACTAAAGCATGCTACTTTTCACTTTTTTCTTTCATTCTTTGTTGTTGTTAACTGAGTTTTCTGGCAAAAAATCACTTATAAGGAGATGTTTTACATAATTGCACATGTGTAATCTATATCCAATTGCTTACCAGAGAGGTAAGTGCAGGGAGAGGGAGGGTGGGAAAGTGTTTGAAACTCAAAATTTAAAAAAAAATTATCTCAACAACATTTTTTTAAAAAGTTAATGTTTCTTAAAAATAAATGTTTGTGCATTTTTAAAAAAGAAAGAATATGTTTGCTGCACAGAGAAATTGTTTCATTCTTTGTTTTTGTATCCAGTACATCAGGTACATAATAGGTACTTAATACATCATCCTTTTTTTTAAATTGTCAATCAATTAACATTTATTAAACACCTATTATATACCAGGCTTTATGCTGAACACTTGTGATGCAAACATAGGCAAAATGGTCATTTTCCTCAGAATTCACAGTCTAATGGGGGAGACAAGAAACAAACAAATATATACAACAAACAAAGATATACAAACAAGCTGTATTCAGAATAAATTAAGAATAATCAAGATAAGAAAGGCACTGAAATTAAGAGGGCTTAACAAAGGCTTCTTGTAGAAATCGCTACGGATACATTAATACATAATTCTGTGTTGCTCTCCCTTTTTTGTTCCCCAAAATGACAGTGAGATCTGTCAGTGTCGTTTTCAGGATATTCATTACCAGTATGAGGTAACTACTACTTCCACTGTCATTGACCATCTGGTAATTCCAATAGTAATAGACTGCATTTGTAGAGTATTTTAAGGTTTCAAGTCTCTTTACGTATGTTCTGTTAATGCTCATGACAGTCCTGGAATTGTGAGGATGTCTTATCCAGAAGTTGATTATTTGTACCAGTCACATGGCTAGGAAGTATCTGAAGATGATTTGACTTGGGTGTTTCTCTTCAGGGCTAAGTGCTAGGGATACAAATAAGGATAATTTGATAGCCTCTTGACAGATCTTTTTTTTTTGCCTTTAGTATCTTTCTTTTGTGTTTTTGTTCTCCATCTTCCGCTCAGACTGCTAATCTTCCTGGATTTCAAGTCCCATCTCAGGTCCCACCTTCTACAGGAAGCTTTCCTTAACTCCTCTTCATTTCAAAGCTTTCTGTGTTTTCAGTTATTTTTATTTTACCAGTGTATAGAGTGCTTTGTATGTGTTTGTATATTGCATCTCCCATTAGATTGTAAGCCTTTAAGTGCAGGAACTATCTTTTTCCCTCTTTTTATGTCCCCAGAGTTCAGCACAGTGCCTGGCACCTAGGTGTATTGAATTGATTTGAATTATTTCTGCTGCCAAAATTTCTCAAACCACATCAAATAAAGCAGGAAGAACAAGTATCCTTGCTTTACTCCTGTATTTATTGGAAAAGGTTCTAGTGAATCTCCATTGCATACTTATTTTTTTAAAAAGATTCTTCTTTGCCAGTATTCTGTAGTGTTTAGCATTGAAGTGCTGTACTTTTAAAAATGTTTTTATTTATCTAAAATTTAAGTAGAAAAAAAATTTCATGTGTACAACATAAGGCTGTATTATGCTTGTTTGTCCATTTTTTTCTATTCTGTCTTATTTTTGCTGGGCAGAATGTATTCTGGCCTTATTTCATTTTTTGTTTGAAGTCCTTATGTTGTGGTTTCAGGTTCACACATCTTCAGAGTCCTCTGTCTTATCAAGTATTGGATCTCTTTTTTTTTAATTTTAAAAAAATGTATCTTATTTTTAAATGTAGTGTTGCCTATTTAATCCATTCTCAAAGAAGTACCAGCCCTCCTCATCGTGCCTTTTCTCTGCACTTCATTTGTATAATAATTACTATTTTTACCTTTACTCTGCCCCAATCCTTCTTTTGAGCTGCCCCATTGTTGATGTCAATCTTAAATACATGATACTCATTTCCCATGTTAAAAAAAACATAAAACAATTTGTCCATGTTAAGTTCCTTGAAACTGATCTTTGATACTGGCTCTTATATGTTAAATTTTCTATTAAGTTTGGGTTGGGTTTATAGAAAGTCCTGAAAATCTGCAAGTTCACTCAAAGTCCATTTTGGATATGATATTTTTGGCCATAGGCCTAATTCTTTTGATTGTCAGTAAATGTGATTCCAGGTCTTGCCATCTTTTATTGTGGCTGCTAAGTCCTGTGCAATTCTAATTGTGGCTCCAGCATATTTGAATTTTTTCTTGTTTCTTGCAAAATTTTCTCTTTAATTTGGGGGTCTTGAAATTTGGCAATAATGTTATTATGCGTTTTCTACGAAGGGTCTCTTTGAGGTGGTGATAGGTGGATTTTGTCTATTTCTACTTTCCCTCATGTTCTATCACTCCAGGACAATTTTCTTGGATTATTTCTTGAATTATTGTGTCAAGGTCCTTTTTAATCACAACTTTCATGCTGTCCACTTATTCTTTTCTTTTCGAACTGTTCTCCAAATCTGTTGTTTTTCTTATCAGATGTTTCACATTCTGTTTTATTTGTTCATTCTTTATAATCTGTTATTTCTCGGTCTCTCATATCTTTGCGGGCTTTCCCTTGCCCAATTCTAATTTTCAGAATGTTATTTTCATCTTTGAGACCCAGTAACTTCTTTTCTAGTTGGTTAATTTTTTTCACAATCATCTTGTATTTCTTAGATGGGCCTTACCTTTATTTATTTATTTTTAGTTTCTCTTCAGTGTCTCTCACTTCATTTTTAAATTCTTTTTTTGAGTTCTGTGAATTCTCTCTGGGTGAGGAGCCCCTTCACTGCGCTCTTTGGGATGGAAGCTTTTTTTTTTTTTTTTTACTTTAGTGTCCTCTGAAGATGAACCCCGGGCTTCCCTGTTCCCATAGTAAGTGAGGTTCTCTCAGCCAGTTCCTTTTAATAAGACCTATTAGTGTAAGCACCTGCAATGCTGGGGCGGGGACGGTGCCTCTGGCTTCCCTTGGGCTCTCTCCTCTGACCAGGAACCCAAACCAAGAGCTCGGGCTCCTGCAAGTGCCCTCAGCCAGTAGCACCCACAGTCCGCCGGGAGTCCCTGTGCTTCGGCCTGAGCTGCCTGGCCCCACAGGGCCTGGGGGACGTCTGCGCTTAAGACAGTTAAATTATTCCCGGCCGGGTCTGTCTTCAGATCTTATCCCGTTGTTTGCATCGGGAGGGGTCTGTTCTGCCCCGAGTCCCCCTGGATTTTAATCGTAACTGGTCAGTTATGTTCTCTCCCCAGCTACAAATTTGTTCTATTTGGGGGAAATCTACTCCGCCATCTTCCCAGAATCCTCCTTGGATCCCTCCAGTGTTTTTCTGCTCCTCCCCCTTCCCCTAAGGTAAAAGCTTCTTGAGGTGGCGGAGCGTTCATTCTCTCGTCCTAGTATTCGGAGATTTAGTAGCGTGCCTGGTACATAGTAGGTGCTTAATAAATGCCCGCGGAGTGAGCAGGTTTGCGGTCCGTGCCGTGTGTCTGGGGCCGGCCGCCCTTTCCAGGATCATTACTGCCCTTCCCTACCCACGTGTAACGCCTGGCCGGTTGGTGGGCCCGGGCTGAGCGCCCTCCTCCCGCGCTGGAAATTGTATTTGTGGTTGAAATGCGTGTGGCCGCCACAGACCCGTGTGGCGCCTGCGGGAGGCGGCTTTGCCCCATCATGTGTTCGGAGGCTCCACCGCAGCCTGTGGACTGTTGTGGAAGGACCACTTAGGGGAAGGGGGGAGGGGAGGAGGGCGGAAAGGAAGCCCGCGGGTCCTTTCTGGTCAGGCAGGCAGGGCGGCTGCGCAGATGCTCTGGGGAGGCGACTCGGAGATAGTGAGGTAGGTGGCCGCTGTCAATCATTCTCAGCTCTGCCTGCGGCAGGCCGTAAGGGTCCGTGGAGCGGGCTCCGAGCAGTGAGCTCCTCCGCGTTCTGAGCGGGTCTGCAGGTGTTAAATCCGGCCTCCGTGCAGGCACCGGACTGGATGTGGGGCTAGTTACCTCCGGACTAGCGGGATGGGGGGAAGGGAGGGGCCGCAGGGGTACTGCATCAGTGGGGGGTCCTCACCAGCGGAAGGGATGGGGCTTAGGGCTTTCTTCTTGTAAGAGGTTTAATGTTTCCAAATACGGCAAAGCCTCGTGTTTAACCAATCTCATACAGATTAAACATGCAATTTTTCTGAACCTATTTCCACATTTGTCATGCTGCACAAGAAAAGTCGGGTCAAAAGGAAAAACATTGGTTTTGTTTGTACAAAAACTTTTCAATTTAATATAATCAGAAGTATCCATTTTGCATTTCCCCGTGTTCTCTAATAACTCCCTTTTCCATAGACCTGGGAGATAGACTATCCCTAGTTCTTCTAATTAGCTTATAGGCTCTTTCTTCGTGTCTGGACCACGGACTGTTCGGACCTTATTTTGGTACGCCCCGTTAGGTGTGGGTCAGGGTCTAGCTGCGGTCTCCAGTTTTCCGGCAATTTTTGTCAAATAGTGAGTTCTCATCCCAACGTTGGAGTCTTTGGGTTTGTCCAACACTGCTTTACTTTTGTTCGTGGCTGTTGTGTCACAGAAGTTAACCTATTCCACTGACCGAGCGCTCTTCCTCAGCCAGTACCGAATGGGTTTGGGGACTGGTGCTTTATTTATACTACAGTTATTGGGGTCTGGCACAGCTAGGCCACCTTCCTGTGCGTGCTTTTTCATTAATTCCCTTGAAACTTTTGACCTTTTATTCCTCCAGATGAATTTTGTTACTTTTCTAGCTCTATAAAGTAATTTTGTGGTAGTTTGACTAGTATGACACTGAATAAGTGCATTAATTTAGGTAGAATTATCATTTTTAATATTAGCTCGGTCTACCTATGAGCACTTGATATTCTTCCAGTTGTTTAACTTTATTTGTGTGAAAAATGTTTTTGTAATTGTGGTGCTAATTTCCTGGCTTTGTTTTGGTAGGTAGACTCCCAAATATTTTATATTCTCTACAGTTATTTTAAGTGGATTTCTGTCTATCTCTTGCTGCTGATAACATATAGAAATGCCAATGATTTATGTGGGTTTATTTTATATCTTCCAACTTGGCTAAATTAATTATTTCTAGTAGTTTTTGAGTTGATTCTCTAGGACTTTTTAGTATACCATCATATCTGCAAAGAGTGATAGTTTTGTTTCCTCATTAGCTGCTCTAATTCAATTTCTTTTTGTTTTACTGCTAAAGCTAACATTTCTAGTACAATTGAATAGTAACGGTGATGATGGACTATTCTTGTTTCACCCCTGATCTTATTGGCAATGTTCCTAGTTTATTCTCGTTACATATAATGCTTGCTGATGGTTTTAGATAGATGCTACTTATTTTAAGGAACATTCTAGTAATTCTATGCTCTCTAGTGGTATTTTAATAGGAATGGATAGTGTATTTTATCAAATGCTTTTTCTGCATCTATTGATATAATCATACAATTTCTGTTAGTGTCACTTTTGATATGGTCAATTATGCTGCTAGTTTTTCCTTATATTGAACCAGTTCTGCATTCCTGGTATAAATCCTATTTGGTCATAGTGTATTATGGTGGTGATGAATTGTTGTAATCGTTTTGCTAATGCTTTATTTAAATTTTTGGCATCAAAATTCATTGAGGAAATTGGGTTATAAATTTTCTTTCTCTGGTTGCTCCTGGTTTAGGTAACAGCACCATCTCTGTGTCATAAAAGGAATTTGGTAGGACTTTCCCTATTTTTCCAATAGTTTATATAATAGTGATTCCAATATTTTAAATTTTGGTAGAATTCAGTTGTAATCCATGTAGCCCTGGAGATTTTTTCTTAGGGAATTCATTGATGGCTTGTTTCAATTAGTTTTTCTAAAATGAGACTATTTAAGTAACATATTTCCTCGTGTGTTAGTATGGGCAATTTATACTTTTGTGAGTATTCATCCATTTAATTTAGATGTTATTGGCATAAGATTGAGTAAAATAGCTCCTAATTATTGCTCTAATTTCCTTTTCATTGCTGAAAAGTTCCTCCTTCTCATTTTTGATACTAGCGATTTGATTTTCTTATTTCCCTTTTCTAATCAAATTAACTAAAGGTTTATATATTTTGTTGTTTTTTCATAAAACCAACTAAAAGTTTTCTTACTTTTAATTTTATTAATGTCCCCTTTTATTTTCAGAATTTCAAATTTGATATATAATTGAGGGCTTTTCATTTATTTCTCTAGATTTTTTTTTTTAGCATTGATCTTCTCTTTTTCTATTTTATTCAAGTAAGCATCTAGAGACATAAAATTTCCCCAAGAACTGTTTTGACTGCATTCCATAAATTTTGGTATGTTGTCATTCTCTTGAATGAAATTATCAATTATATCTGTAATTAGTTTCATCCACTCATTATTGTTATATTATTTAGTTTCCAGTTAATTTCTTTTTCTTCAGTTAGCTTTTTTTAAAACCTTTTTTGTAGTTGACAATTTACTTTTAAAGGAGTTGTTTTGTTCAGTGAATTTTCCCTCCATTTTGCCAATTCTATTTTTTAAAAAGTTGCTCTCTTTTTCCATTTCACCAATTCTATTTTTCAAGTTGTTTTCTGTTTCCATTTCATCAAATTTATTTTTTAAGAAGTTTTCTTCTGAGTGGCTGCCCATCAGTTGGGGAATGGCTGAATAAATAATGGTATATGGATGTTATGGAATATTATTGTTCTATAGGAAACTAACAGCAAGATAATCTCAGAGAGGCCTGGAGGGACTGACATGAACTGATGCTAAGTGAAATGAGTAAAACCAAGAGCACAGCCACAAGTTTATGCAGTGATCGATTCTGATGGGCGTGGCTCTTTTCAACAATGAGATGTTTCAGGCCAATTCTAATAGACTTGTGATGGAGAGAACTACCTGCATCTGAAGGGAAAACTGGAGATTAAATGTGTATCATAACATAATACTGTCACCTATTTTGTTGTTGTTCGCTTGCTTTTTTTTCTTTTTGATCTGATTTTACTTGTGCAGGATGATAAATATGGGAAAATGTATAGAAGAATTGCAGTTTAAAAAGATTGTTTTCTTCAGTATGTTTTTTCTATTCTGCCATATTTATTTTTTAAACAGTTGTTTTCTTCAGTTGATTTCTGTATTTTCTTTTCTAAGCTGTTGGCTCTTTAATCCCAAACTTTTCGTGCTTCTCCTGTATAGCATTCAGTTATTTTTTCTCCATTTTTTCTCCATTTTTCTTCTTTCTCTCTTTTAAGAGCCTTTTTGAACTCTTCTAAGAGAGCCTTTTGATCTGGGGACCACTTCTTATCCCCGCCTTTGAGGCTTCTCCTGGAAGCATTTTGCCTAGGATGACCTCTCCTGCATTCGTGTTCCCATCATCCCCATCTCCATAGTGGCTCCCTATAGCCAGAGCTCTTTTTGCTCATTTTTAAAAGTTGAGCTCTGCTCCTTAGACATGGGGGAGATGGTCCTGAGCTCTTTTTCAGGGGGCTGGGGGCCTCTCACTGACTGTTCTGGGCTGGGACTGATGGGCCTGGGTGGTCCTGGCCACTTCCCTGTGGTTTAGCTGGGGTTCCCTGGGAGGTCTCATAGCTGGCCTGAACAAGAACATGACCCAGCCCTGCTGTGTTTTGGCAAAGAGCCCCCTGCTACATTTCCTGCCCCGGCCTCTCCACCCTACGCTGCCCAGTGAGACCGACCTTTCCTGAAGTCCTCCCAAAGTAGCTTAAGCTGGAAAATTATTATGCTCTGCGATCCAAAATCCATCTGGAGGCTTGATCTAGTGATGATGATTCTGAGGGAAGCTGGGAAAGCTCAGGCAGTGTCCTGGCCAGTCTCTGCTGCCTTAGCTCTCCCTCCGGGAGCTTCCAGGACAGGTGAGGAGAGGGAGCCAAAAAACCGTTTTCGCCCTTGGGAATGCTGTAATGTAAGGGTCAGAGTGGGGAACAAATAGGGCAGAAATTAGGGCATACAAGTCAAATGGAGCACATGTGTGCTCAGCCTGGACTGGATGAACCCCAGTGGTAGATGAGGCCCAAAGAATTCACCAGGTGACCCCAGCTGCTGTGACTCCCCCCAGCACTTGGAGGAGTCCTCGAGGGACAATCCTCGATTCAGCGGGACTTCCATGAGCTTGTAGCCTCCATCCTATGGGGAGACATCCGAGGAGAGCTAAGGTCGCTGTCCTTCAGGGGCCACTGGAAAGTACCTCGGGGGCTGTGCACACCAGCCCATGCCTTTTCAAGAGAACAAAGCCATGGAGATCTCCCCAATGGACTGTGCATTGTCCAAGCACTGACCTGGCCAACTTCAAGGACCCTGACCTCCAGGAATTTACAAAGGAGGTAATGGAGGAAGGGCTGGCTTTGAAACCTGAGCCCTTCACTTCCACGGCTCCTGGCTCCTCATCTGTAAATAAGGGGGTGAATGAGATGACTCCCCTAGATCGGGCCAGAGGGTCGGGGTGAGGTCAGGAGCCAGCAGGTTTTCTGAAGAAGGGGATTTGACAGCTGGGACTAAAGGGTGTCTGGGGCTTACTGCCAGTGGAAGGTGTCCAGGAAGGTGGAAAGTGGAAGCTTCTGTGGCAAGTAGGCCCTCTGGAATGGAGAAAAGAATAAGCAGGTAAAGTGAGGGGGGGGCGGGAAGGGAAAGATAAAGTGGAAAGGGAAACTGAGGCCAGAAGACAAAGTGTCTCAACTGCCATGTCAGGGAGTTTGGATTTGTGATTTTCCCAAAGAAAGCCTTCATTACAGCTGCTGGGACTGACTTACTGGCCAGTTAATCAAAAAGCATGTATTAAGCGCCTAGTAAGTACACTCAACAGACCAAAGTCCTCACCCATGCTGAGTGACCCTGAGCCCATCCCTAGAGCTCTGAGTCTCCCCTGCAGAAAAAGGGAGAGGAAGTCCCCACAATTGTGGTGAGCTTCCAGGAAACATCATCGGGTGCTCCATCAAGCTTAGAAGTCTGGGATTGACTTCCTGGACAGGCCTGGGGCAGCTAACCTGTGTCCTGAAGGAAAAGTCAAGCACATTTATGGAGGGGGTGTTCAGGGTGGGTTTTTTAGCCCCCACCCAGCCAAGGTCTGACGGCTTATCTCCCACTCCAAAAGGCTCTTCCACTTGGTCTGAATCTCTTTGTTAAATACTTCCTCTGAAGGAGAGAGGAAGGGGAAGGGGAGGGGGGTGGAGGTGTTAACAGAAATTTTGATTCAGCCTCCCTTAAAAGGTTTCTGTTCATCACACCAAAACAGCTGTGTTTGGGGCTAGAAAAAGGAACTTAACTTTTAAATTCAGATGCTGTGAGATTAGGAATTGAGCCACCAAGGAGCGTATTCAAAATGTTTGAAAATTATTGAGATGTCTAATTGAGCAGTTAGGTGGATAGAGTGCCAGACCTAGAGGCAGGAATTCTGCTCTTCCTGATTCACATCCAGTCTTAGACTAGCTGTGTGATCCTTCATTTAGTCACCCCTGTTTCCCTCAGTTTCCTCAGCTGTAAAATAAGCTGGAATGGCAAACTACTCCATCTTTGCCAAAAAAACCCCAAATGGGGTCATGAAAATTTGGACACAATCTGGAATTATGCCCAAAAAATTATCAAATTGTGCATACCCTTTGATCCAGCAGTGTTTCTATTGGGCTTATATCCCAAAGAAATACTAAAGAAGGGAAAGGGACCTGTATGTGCCAAAATGTTTGTAGCAGCCCTGTTTGTAGTGGCTAGAAACTGGAAAATGAATGGATACCCATCAATTGGAGAATGGCTGGGTAAATTATGGTATATGAATGTTATGGAATATTATTGTTCTGTAAGAAATGACCAGCAGGATGAATACAGAGAGGACTGGAGACACTGACATGAACTGATGCTAAGTGAAATGAGCAGAACCAGGAGATCATTATACACTTCGACAACGATATTGTATGAGGACATATTTTGATGGAAGGGGATTTCTTTGACAAAGAGATCTGAGTTTCAATTGATAAATGACGGACAAAAGCAGCTACACCCAAAGAAAGAACACTGGGAAACGAATGTGAACTATCTGCATTTTTGTTTTTCTTCCCGGGTTATTTATACCTTCTGAATCCAATTCTCCCTACGCAACAAGAGAACTGTTCGGTTCTGCAAACATATATTGTATCTAGGATATACTGCAACATATCCAACATATAAAGGACTGCTTGCCATCTAGGGGAGGGGGTGGAGGGAGGGAGGGAAAAAAAAATTGGAACAGAAACGAGTGTCAATATAAAGTAATTATTAAATAAAAATTAAAAAAAAAAGAAAATTTGGACACAATTAAACAACAAATTTTAATTGACTATATTTTTCTAATGATAGAATTGCAATGATTTTTGGCATTTCGGATACAGTGATTTCCCAAAATTCACCAGAAATTAAATTGTTTGCAGTTTGTTCTTTTTCTAATCTTTATTTTAAAAATTATTTTTGTCATTCATTCTCAAAGAAGATCAATGACATCAGTCAGGCAGGGCTAAGAAATAATAAAGTACCCAGGATGCGATATTTAAAACATGAAACAAAACTTAGGCCAGTCAGATGACATCAGTGCAGTTGGTGCATTTCCAATTCATTTGATCACTTTTGTCATTCCCTGCCGATCGCATTCGACTAATCTATTATAATTTTGATCCAGATGTGCCTTTAAAAAACCCTCTAATTTTGCAAATTCTGACCATATTGCCATAATGCCAAATACTTAGTAGGTGTCTTTTGCATAAAGGCCTGATTTCCTTAAATAATTCCATACTGCAGATAGCTTTATGTCTTTTCTTGGCTTGGTTTGTGACTGGCGACTAGACCTGCCGCCAGGAGGGATCTAAGAGGCCTGTCCCTGTCCCCCATCTTGAGCTGAGCCTTTCCCCCTTCTCTTGGCTGCCTCTTGGATCACGTGGAACCTGTCTTTACAACCTTACCAAAGACAACCATTTGGGCAGAGGAGAGTTCTGTTCAGGTGAGGGATCTCCAATATTTGGATGGGAATCCAATGTAATGTAATGCCCCGACAATTTAGTCATGGAGAATGAGTCATTGAGGACTGACAACATCTTCAAAGGAGGAAAGGGGGGCTGGGACCACAAGGGCCGTCTCCAGCCAGCAGAGCTCCTACCACCTGACCAGCCCCCAGGCTGCCACCTCCCCTAGTCCCATGCTTATGGTGGTACTGCCGCTGGTGCTGGTAGGGAAGACGCCCCCGGGACACTGAGCACACCGGGAGGGCATGGACCAGCTGCCCTCCCCTTCCCAGAGCACATCCAGCCCTGGCCCTTCCCTCTGCCCACCCTTCTCCAGTCCCCTTTCCCCTGGAACCCTTCTCATCATCCCCATGCCTGCTGACTAGCTTCCTCTCCGAGAGTCTCAGTTCCTCAAAGTCCTCAGCCCTAAGAAAGACTTTCTTCCAGAGAGGATGATCGTGGAGGGGGGAGCCGGGGTCAGCTCTTGGCCCTGACATTTCATCCGTGACCAGAGGGCACCGGTGGCTCCGCCTTCCAAGCCCTTATTTCCCCCTTGGACGATTCTTATTCCCTCACTTTCAGGGGGAGGGTGAGACTCGCAGGAGACCATGTATATGAATGCTCTTTTCAAGGATGGACTGTCCTGTCACTCCCCTGAATACAGGGACAGTATCTTCCCCGTCAGAAAAACACCAAAAGAGATCCTTGACCCCCGATGCGTGGAGGGGGTGGGCCATGCAGGGAGGAGCTGCCCGACTCCAGGGTTGTCCGACCCCTCCTTTTACAAGTGAAGAGTGAGACCCGGGGAGGAGAAGGGCCTTGGTCGCCAGGCACTAAGTGGCAGAAGCAGGTGAATGGAAGCACGAGGGCACCCGTGATAGAACTAGAGAAGTTCAAAGGCCTTTGGGGAAAAGAGCGAGCTCGGTTCGGCAGCCGCTGAGTCTGGAATGCGGGCGGCCGTAATTCCAGGTGTCCAGCGACTCTTGGTGGGGGGAGGAGAAGAGCCGAGCTGGACATCGGGGCTTGGTCCCTCGGTCTCTCCCAGCTCCGGGCCCCGGGCTCTGGGGCCCTTAACAGCCTGGGTGCTTTCTCTCCTCCAGGAGGTCCGGAGCATGGCGGCCCCGAACAGCTCCCAGCCCAGCCTGTGCGACCCCTTCTGGGCGCGGCCCTTGGCCGGCCTGTACGGCGCCGTGTTCGTCGGGGGAGCGGCCGGCGGCCTCTGCATCCTGTTTGAGCTGGCCAAGATGAACTCGCTGTCGGTGACCACGGCGGCCGTCATCAACCTGGTGCTGGTGCACGGGCTCTTCCTGCTGACGGTGCCCTTCCGCCTGGTCTACCTGGTCCGGCACGAGTGGTACTTCGGGCTGCCCTTCTGCAAGGTGGCCAGCGCCATGCTGCACCTGCACATGTACCTCACCTTCGTGCTCTACGCCGGCATCCTGCTCGCCAGGTACCTGGTCTTCTTCAGGTTCCGAGACAAGGTGGAGTTCTACCGCAAGCTGCACGCCGTGGCCGCCAGCGCGGCGCTCTGGGCGCTGGTGCTGCTCGCAGTGGTCCCGCCGCTGCTGACCCAGTACGGCAACCTGGGCGACTACGACCGCTCCAGGTGCTTCGAGTTCCAGGGGGAGCTGCGGGCCGTCTGGGTCAGGGCCATCAACTACGCGGCCGCCGTGGCCGTCATCGCCGTGGCCCTCGGGCTCCTGGCGGTCCAGGGCGTGGCCTTGGCGGCCACGGGCCGGAAGCTGCCGCGCGCGCGCCTGGCGCACCAGGAGTTCTGGGCGCAGCTGAAGAACCTGGTCTTCGTGGGCGTCATCTTCGTGTGCTTCCTGCCCTACCAGTGCTTCCGGCTCTACTACCTCGGGGTGCCGGCGGCCTCGGACCCGTGCGGCCCCGCCGCGCTCTACAACGAGATCTTCCTGGGCGTCACCGCCCTCAGCTGCCTGGACCTGCTGCTCTTCTTCCTCTGGGGCAGCCGCTGGTTCAAGAACAAGGTCCTGGAGCTCCTGAGCTGCCGCTCCTGCTGAGAGAGTCGGCGGGGGGAGGGGAGGGAGGGGAAGCTCTGCCCGTGGGGCTGGTGGGGGGCTGCCAGGGGCCTGAGGGAGGGTGGGGGAGGGCGTGCTCACTAGGGTGAGAGCTCGGGTCAGAAGACCTGCTGGGACTCGCCCTCTGCCCTCCGGGAAAATATCACTCGTGGTCCCTGCTCTGGAGGGTTATCGAGAAGATCCCGGGAGATGATGGCCAAGCTCTTGGCCAAGCAGAGAGTGCGCAGCTGGCCGCCTTTGTGTGTGTGATTGTGGATGGGGGGGGGGGGGAGGGTGTGGAAGGGCTTTGCCTGGCGCATAGTAGGTGCTATGTAAATTCTAGCTGTTTTGTTGCTGTGAAAGTTTGTTTTACGAACGAGGAAAATCAGGTCAAAGGTTTTTCTTTTTTTTTAATGACAATAAATGGAATTTGGAGAGTCTTTTGTCTCATTCTGGGCCTTGGCCCCCTGGGGGCAGTGACGGCAGCCCCCGCAGAGATGGCGCCGCCACCCGGACTTCGAGAACATTGACATGGCTTTCCTTATTGGTGCGCTATTTCCCAGGGACGCTTTCCTTTGGCTCCGGCGGCAGGGTGACGGCCAACCCAGGGTCTCCATCTTTGGGACGAGATTCAGGAGCGCCTGAATTCAAATCCTGCCTCGAACTCTTCCTTAGCTGCGTGACTCTGGACAAGTCACTTAGCCCAGCTCCGCCTGTGAAAAACAGGCTCCCCCTCCCCCCCCCTCCCCGGGGCTGCCAGGGGGGGCAGGTACCGCCTCGCTGCCGATCGCGGTTGTGTATTCTCGTCCTGAACGGAAGGGACTGTTCGCTCAACTCCCGGTGCCGGCCCGAGACCGGGGACCAGAAGGAGCCGAACGTGCCCTGACGGACTGACTGGGGGCCAAGTAGTAGGAGAGGAAACGGGGCCGGAGACGAGATCCCGGCGTGGCTCGTTCCTAAGTTCTGCGGAGAGGGGGAGGGAGGTGTGTGGGGGGCGTGGCGGTGAGTGTGTATTTAAGAACCCCAGGCTCCCCCCCCCCCAGCTCCCCTCCTCCCACAAAGGAACAGGAAAAGGAGCATTTGTAACCAGGCCAGAATTACAGCGAGAACCCGCTCGCCCAACCCCCACCCCGTCCAAACCTCCTCCGAGCCCTCTTTTGAAATCCGTGGCCGTGGTTGTGAATTCCCCTCCGGGCCGGGAGGTCTAGGGGTGCTTCCGGGGGCCCCGAGGCAGCCAGGGCAGAGTTCCTGCATGAATCGTGTCTTAAGTTCCATCGGGTGACCCTGGATCCCCGGCCCCCCTGGTCAGTCAGCGGTTATTGAGCACCTGCTGTGTGCCAGGCCCAGGGCTGGAAGGAAAGGCACAGGACAGGCCCTGCCCCCCAGTGGGGGGCTCCACACGGTGCCTCTGGACCAACCAGTCGGGCGTCTTGGTGCTCATCCAGACCGCGGGGCCCCATGGCTTGGAGGCCAGCCTCGCTCGCTTCAGGCCACTTCGCTGCCTGCAGGGCCGGGTCCTCTGCGAGAACCAAGGACAAATGACAACTTTCAGTCCTGTCCTGTCCCTCCTCCCCGCGGAGTCAGCGGCTCTTCCTACTTGGGGCCATTTGTCAATGCGGCAGCCCCTCGGAGGGCGGCTCTGCGCCCCTGGGTGGTTAATGATGTAACGGGGGCATTTCCTGCCTGCGGCTCCACGCAAGGTTCAAAGGCAGAAGTCAGACTCTGGGCTCTCCCCCATTAGGGGGCACGAGGGCACTTCCGGTGTGTTTGGGCTCCTCACTCTGGAAGGGGAAAAAGGCGCCAAATGCAGCTATGAATTCTGGGAATTGTTGGAGGGACAGAAACAGAGACACAGAGAGAAAGATGGAGACAGAAAAAAGAGACAGATGGAGACAGAAAGACAAGAGACAGAGAGACATAAAGAAACAAGGCAGAGACTGAGAGACAGACAGAGGGAAAAAAAGAAACACAGACACACAAAGAGAGGGACGGACAGGAAGAGAGAGAGAGTATTCTCCCTGTCCTGACAGACAAGATCGGGATGAGCTCTGAGCAGGAAGCTGGACTTGAGTCATCCTCAAAAGGACAGGGAGGCGAGCAGGAGACGGCAGCTGAGGGGACGCCCTGCCTGCAGATGGATCCTGGGTGACTGCCGAAGGGTATCCCCCGCAAACTCTTAGCGCAGTAGGGATTTCCCCCCTATTTCACTGCAACCTTCTGTGACTTTGCTATAGGATCATCATCTCTAATAACTGTCTTGCGATGAAGGTCTGCAGCTTCATCACAGGCAGGACCCTCACAGCAGGGATTCAGCCCCACCAAGGATGAAGACTGTTCCCCAGGGCTGAGGGTTCTCCTTCCCTTCTCTCTGTGAGAGAACCTTTTATTCCTGATTTTCTAAGTGTGGAGGACAGCAGGGAAAGGAGAGCCTGGGCATCAGGACCAGAGCTGGGGGGCTAAGCCCATGGATTCGGGGTCACAGTTCTGAGGGCGGGGTCTCTAGGGGAGTCCTGCCTCCTGGGAGGGGAGGAAAGAGTGCGGTGTAGACCCAGGGATTATAACAACCGGCGCCCCCATTCCTCACATGGGGAGGGAGTTTCCCCTCAAGTTTCAAACTGGCCCCCCAACACCTTACCAGACAGTGACACCTGCTGGTGACACTCGTAATAGCTTCAAAAGACCCCAAAGCAGTGAAACTTCCACCTCCCCACCCCCCAACCCCAGGTAGCCGTCCTTCCCCTCCCTCTCCGACCTCAGCCCTCCCGCTTCCCCCAGCATCCCTCTACACAGTGAACCCCGAATCCGAAGCCCTGTCCCCTGGGATCCCATTATCTCCCTCCTCAGAGTCCATTCATGGTGGCGTTCACAGCCCCTCCCCAGGCCTCCCCTTCCTCCAAATCCCCTCCACCTCTTGGCAACGAGCCGATCGCCCACGTGCCTCCCAGCAGAACAGTGGGGCCTGCAAGAAGCGGGGTCACTGACCAGAAGGGCCACACTTCCGGCCGGTGGCCCAAGCCAGATCCAAATGTAATTGGAAAGTGTTTGACAAAAGACACAAAAACGCAGCAAAACATTTTGTTCAGTCGCGTCTGAGTCTTCAGGATGCCATTTGGAGTTTTCTTGGCAGATTCTGGGTGTACCCTCTCCAGCTCATTTTACAGATGAGGAAACTGAGGCAAACAGGGTGAACGGACCTGCCCAGGATCACCCAGATGAGAAGTGTCCCAGGCCAATTTGAAGCGGGTCTGCCCGATGCCAGGCCTGGCACCCTGCCCTTTGCCTACTCAGCTGCCCTCATGATCAAACAGAAATAATGAGAATTTGTGGTTTTCTGAGTATGTGACTCCCAGAGCCACATTTGTCTGACACCATCATCGTAGACATTTAAAACTCAGCATAGAACTCATTATCTCCCTCTAACCATCCCCCAACTTCCCGCAGCTCTCAACTTGGGGGTCACCCCCTACTCCTCCCCCTCCATACCCAATCTGCTGTCCAGCTTTTAACTTCGAAGTAATCTTTTCCTTGGCCCACCCCTTCTCCTGACCTCCCCTGGGGCAGATCTCCTGCCCTCACACCCAGACTGCTGTCATAGATGCTGGGCCTTCTGCCTGCCTCGGGGGGCTCCCCTGGTCCACCCCCCATTCAGTCATTAAAGTGATTTTTTTTAGTATGATCTGACCATGTTTCCCTCCACAACTCCCCATGGCCCCCAGCAGCGAATGCAAAAGCGAGGTTTGGAGCCACCCCTGCCCTGTCTCCCCGACTCTCCCAGACATATCCCTTTGAGTCCCCCCAGGATAACGTCTCCCCTGCCACCTTCTTGTCCTGCCCCCCCCCAATTGCTTCCCAAGAGTCCTGGAGCCTCCAGCAAGGAAGGGTGTTGGCTGCCAAGCCCTGGGCAGGGAGGGGCCCGAGAAGAATTAAGGCTGGAAATCCTCACTCTTTATAGACACGTCAAGGCTGCAAAGCCAGAGCTCCCCCCTGTGTCCCCGAAACAGGAAGGCTTTCCGCTGACACTCGGACCACCCCACTCGTGATTTGCATCTCCCACGGGCCTCGGGGCTGAGAGGCGGCAAGGGAGAGCCGGCTTCCCAGGCCCACTCATCCCTGCCAAACTGTACAGCTGAGACTTTGCCAAGCGCTTTGCAGCCGTGTAGGAAGGCTCCCCGGGCAGAGCCTGGGGACGCCGAATCTCCTGCTTTCCTCCCGGCTTCCTCTTGGGGTGAGGCCCCCCCGGGCCAGCTGCCCCCCATCACCCCCTTCTGCCCTGGGCTGCCGGAGGCTTTCGGGACTTGGAGGGGAGGGGCTCTCAGAGCCGCCTGGTCTGAGCCTTCATTTGCAGCCAGTGAGCGTCTCTGCCCAGCCAGAAGGAAGGAAAGTCTATGGAAGCCGGCTCCCGTCTGGCTGGGAGAGGGGCCTCCGGGTGCCCTCCAGTGGGGAAGGGAGGGGAGCCTTAGGACACCATGGGCGAGTTGGGTTGCGTGCTCTGCCCCCTGGTGGGGACCAGGGGCCAGCACGTTTGGCAGGGAGACAGCAAGACGACCTGGTCCATGGCTGTTGAAAAGCAGAGGATTCAAACCCAGCCTTTTACTCCAGGACCAGCTGTTTCTTGGTCCCTGCCCTACCACAGTCGACTTTCCCCGAGCCGCTGACCTCGAACAGCCGGGGCTGGAGCTTCTCCTTGTGTCCCCCCAGCAGCCGGGGTCAGCACTGGGGCCCAGAGCCACCGGCCTAGCCTCTCTCCGGGCCCCCAGGGGAGGCTGGCAGGGGGCAGGACCAGGAGACAGGCTGAGAGCCCTTCGTGCGCGCTGTTACTGCCCCCTGGGGGCCGAGCCGTGGCCGCAAGAAGAGGGAAATCAGAGCTTCCAGGCAGGAGGCTGCCTCCCCCTGTCCATGGTCCTGGCCAGGCCTTAAGTTGGGCGCTCCTGCACCCGCACGTGGGTGGGACCTCACAGAGAGAGGCCGGTCGTCAGGAGGGTCTCCTAAAGGAGAGGCTGTGCCCCCTGAAAGGAGACCAGGCGTGGGAAGGAGTGTCACGTACAAGGGGGGTGAGCTTCCCTCTCCTTGGGACCAGAGGGCAGAAGTAGGAAGAATGGGGGGGATGCGGGGGCACTCAAGGAGGCGTTCCCAGGAGCGGTGCTCAGGGGGAACTGCCCGACACCGAGGGAAACTGCCCGACGACGACGACAAGGGCCGTCCCCGACCGGTGCTCAGGGGGAACTGCCCGACACCGAGGGCCGTCCCCGACTGGTGCTCAGGGGGAACTGCCCGACAACAAGGGAAACTGCCCGACAGCGAGGGAAACTGCCCGACAGCGAGGGCCGCCCAGACCGGTGCTCAGGGGGAACTGCCCGGCACCGAGGGCCGTCCCTGACCGGTGCTCAGGGGAAACTGCCCGACAAGGGCTGTCCCCGACCGGTGCTCAGGGGGAACTGCCCGACGACAAGGGCCGTCCCTGACCGGTGCTCAGGGGGAACTGCCCGACAACGAGGGAAACTGCCCGACAAGGGCCATCCCTGACCGGTGCTCAGGGGGAACTGCCCAACAGCGAGGGCCGTCCCCGACCGGTGCTCAGGGGAAACTGCCCGACAACAAGGGAAACTGCCCGACAGCGAGGGAAACTGCCCGACAGCGAGGGCCGTCCCTGACTGGTGCTCAGGGGGAACTGCCCGACAAGGGCTGTCCCCGACCGGTGCTCAGGGGGAACTGCCCGACGACAAGGGCCGTCCCTGACCGGTGCTCAGGGGAAACTGCCCGGCACTGAGGGCCGTCCTTGACGGATGCCTCAGTGCCTTGGCTTCCCTCCTCGGGGGTCCGCCCATGGACGTTGGCTGGCCCCTTGTCACACCCGTAACACTCTCACGAGGCCTTCTCAGTCGTGTGCAAGGTAATGGGCGGCTTCTGGGATAGTCACATCTGACACCGGTCAGGAACCCGTGCCCATGAGCCAAAGGTAACCAGATCACGGTGGCCCACGTACTTATTTAACAGCACATTAACCACTTTGAGAAAGGAAGAAGAAAGGTGTCCCGCTGGGATCCTGGACTGGAGCTGGACAGGACCTGCAAGGAGAGGTTGTTCAATTATGAGGAAAAGGGCAGGAAGGGAAGCCATGTGCCAAGATGGGACCGGCAGCCCTGGAACCCAAGCCTTCTCCCTCCAGATTCGGAGCTCTTCCCTGGGCCAGAGCTGCCTCCTAGAGAAAGGGAACAAGGGGTGGGAGCAGCCACCTCCCAAGTCCCTGCCTTGGCTCTTGCTTTGAGTCCTGGCTGTGTCTCCCTTTGCAAACGGCCAAACAATTAGTGTGCTGTTGAGAACTTGTTTTTTCCCCTTTGTCATTCCTAGCCAGAGTGGGCTGTACCCCTCCTGAGCCCCCAGCATGGCGACCCCCCCCGACAGGTGGGGCAGACAGCAGACAGCATTCTCTGCTGGGCGGGAGACTTTGCTTTTTTCCCTGTTAAAAATGTCATTTTCTTTTTTGAGTGCTAAATGAAATGCGATTAACTAAATGACTCTTGGAGCCATTTCTGCAGGGGAATGTGAAAGGTAATCATTTTCCTACTCAGCTCCTAGGGAGCCCCACATCACTTTGATAGAGTGTGAGCTCCCACATGGAACAAGTAAATTATAGTCAGAAATCCCTGGCAGGTAATTGTATGGCTTCAGCATCTGAATTGGGGGGGGAATGCTTCCTCCATGGGATGAGAGATCCTTTCCCCGCTAAGAATTGAAGCTGAAACCAGGCAGGGGGCTGAGAGAGGGGCAGGGAAGGAGTGAATAACATGCTGCTCCCTCCCTCCTTCAACCCCAGCTCTATAATGGCTCTTCAGTAAGAGAAAAACCTGATGAAGTCTGAATACAGATCAAATCATACTATTTTCGCTTTTTGTATTTTTTTCTTTTGGTCTGTTTCTTCTTTCATAACACGACTAATACGGAAACGTATTTTACATGATTGCGTACATATAACCCATGCCAAATTGCTCACCATCTTAGGGAGGGGGGAGGTGAAGAGGAAGGAAGGGAGGAAATTTGAAACTTTAAATTAAAAAATGTTTTAAGTTGTCTTTATGTGTAACTGGGAAAAGTACTCTTAAAAAACTCTTTCCTTGGAGAAAGGGACCCCCCCACCATTGACCTTCAGATGGGCAGCGTGGGGGATGTCAAAGGTGAGAGATAATTGGCATAACTCTTGGGGAAGACGTGAGTTTGGATGTCACTTGACTTGGCTTCTGAACAAGGTCTTTATCTCTTCCCTTCTCACCAGTCTCAAGGGAGGGGCTTCTTGTCTCTATTTCCACTCTTGTTATAGACCTCGTATCCCAGAGACCAGCAGTTTGTGGTAAAGAACTGGAAAATGAATGGATGTCCCATCAAATGGCCGAGTAAGTTATGGTATATGAAAGTAATGGAATGTTATTGTTCTATAAGAAATGATGAACAGGCTGATTGTAGAAAAGCCCGGAAAGATTTACATGCACTAATGCTGAGCGATTCAGAGCCAGGAAAACAAGGAACACAGCGACAGCGAGAGTGTGTGATCAGCTGTGATAAACGCGGTCCTTCTCAGCTGTCCAGCAGCCCCAAGACAATCCCAATAGACTTGGGATGGGAACTGCGCCAGCGTCCAGAGACTGAACGTGGTGGGGTAGGGAGATGGGAGAGGCCATGATGTTCCAGCTGGAGTAGGGCTAACATGGATGGAGCCGGAGGTCTGTGGACAAGGACTGATGAGGTCAGCCTCCTACTGGGGTTGGCCACGAGCCCTGGAGTCGCTGAAAACCAGGCGCAGACTATACCATGAGCCAGGAGCTGACGTCTTTGGTAAAGTCTTCCGATGCCGTGGAAGTCAGGACTTACTGGGAGAAGGCGACCATAGCTTGAGTTCATAGATTTTGTGAGGAAATGCAGTAGAAGGTCAGAGACAAAGAATTGGTATGGAAGTATGTCATGAAGCAAGGGCTGTCCCTGACGGATGCCTCAGTGCCTTGGCTTCCCTCCTCGGGGGTCCGCCCATGGACGTTGGCTGGCCCCTTGTCACACCCGTAACACTCTCACGAGGCCTTCTCAGTCGTGTGCAAGGTAATGGGCGGCTTCTGGGATAGTCACATCTGACACCGGTCAGGAACCCGTGCCCATGAGCCAAAGGTAACCAGATCACAGTGGCCCACGTACTTATTTAACAGCACATTAACCACTTTGAGAAAGGAAGAAGAAAGGTGTCCCACTGGGATCCTGGACTGGAGCTGGACAGGACCTGCAAGGAGAGGTCGTTCAATTATGAGGAAAAGGGCAGGAAGGGAAGCCATGTGCCAAGATGGGACCGGCAGCCCCGGAACCCAAGCCTTCTCCCTCCAGATTCAGAGCTCTTCCCTGGGCCAGAGCTGCCTCCTAGAGAAAGGGAACAAGGGGTGGGAGCAGCCACCTCCCAAGTCCCTGCCTTGGCTCTTGCTTTGAGTCCTGGCTGTGTCTCCCTTTGCAAACGGCCAAACAATTAGTGTGCTGTTGAGAACTTGTTTTTTCCCCTTTGTCATTCCTAGCCAGAGTGGGCTGTACCCCTCCTGAGCCCCCAGCATGGCGACCCCCCCGACAGGTGGGGCAGACAGCAGACAGCATTCTCTGCTGGGCGGGAGACTTTGCTTTTTTCCCTGTTAAAAATGTCATTTTCTTTTTTGAGTGCTAAATGAAATGCGATTAACTAAATGACTCTTGGAGCCATTTCTGCAGGGGAATGTGAAAGGTAATCATTTTCCTACTCAGCTCCTAGGGAGCCCCACATCACTTTGATAGAGTGTGAGCTCCCACATGGAACAAGTAAATTATAGTCAGAAATCCCTGGCAGGTAATTGTATGGCTTCAGCATCTGAATTGGGGGGGGAATGCTTCCTCCATGGGATGAGAGATCCTTTCCCCCCTAAGAATTGAAGCTGAAACCAGGCAGGGGGCTGAGAGAGGGGCAGGGAAGGAGTGAATAACATGCTGCTCCCTCCCTCCTTCAACCCCAGCTCTTATAATGGCTCTTCAGTAAGAGAAAAACCTGATGAAGTCTGAATACAGATCAAATCATACTATTTTCGCTTTTTGTATTTTTTTCTTTTGGTCTGTTTCTTCTTTCATAACACGACTAATACGGAAACGTATTTTACATGATTGCGTACATATAACCCATGCCAAATTGCTCACCATCTTAGAGGAAGGAAGGGAGGAAATTTGAAACTTTAAATTAAAAAATGTTTTAAGTTGTCTTTATGTGTAACTGGGAAAAGTACTCTTAAAAAACTCTTTCCTTGGAGAAAGGGACCCCCCCACCATTGACCTTCAGATGGGCAGCATGGGGGATGTCAAAGGTGAGAGATAATTGGCATAACTCTTGGGGAAGACGTGAGTTTGGATGTCACTTGACTTGGCTTCTGAACAAGGTCTTTATCTCTTCCCTTCTCACCAGTCTCAAGGGAGGGGCTTCTTGTCTCTATTTCCACTCTTGTTATAGACCTCGTATCCCAGAGACCAGCAGTTTGTGGTAAAGAACTGGAAAATGAATGGATGTCCCATCAAATGGCCGAGTAAGTTATGGTATATGAAAGTAATGGAATGTTATTGTTCTATAAGAAATGATGAACAGGCTGATTGTAGAAAAGCCCGGAAAGATTTACATGCACTAATGCTGAGCGATTCAGAGCCAGGAAAACAAGGAACACAGCGACAGCGAGAGTGTGTGATCAGCTGTGATAAACGCGGTCCTTCTCAGCTGTCCAGCAGCCCCAAGACAATCCCAATAGACTTGGGATGGGAACTGCGCCAGCGTCCAGAGACTGAACGTGGTGGGGTGGGGAGATGGGAGAGGCCATGATGTTCCAGCTGGAGTAGGGCTAACATGGATGGAGCCGGAGCTCTGTGGACAAGGACTGATGAGGTCAGCCTCCTACTGGGGTTGGCCACGAGCCCTGGAGTCGCTGAAAACCAGGTCGCAGACTATACCATGAGCCAGGAGCTGACGTCTTTGGTAAAGTCTTCAGATGCCGTGGAAGTCAGGACTTACTGGGAGAAGGCGACCATAGCTTGAGTTCATAGATTTTGTGAGGAAATGCAGTAGAAGGTCAGAGACAAAGAATTGGTATGGAAGTATGTCATGAAGCAAGGGGCCTGCAGCCCTCCCGCCTGGCCCTCAGCCTGGGAGGTGGGGCAAAGACTGCCTGCCAGTGGAAGAGGAGGCAAGGGAGGCTGTAGGGAAAGAGATGCTCATGGTAGACTTTGACGGAGACAGCGCAGAGCTGAGGTGAAACTTAAAATGCCAACTGAGCGATCCGACAAACTGAGTTGCTTAAGTATCACCCCCTGCAGACCGAGGGGGTTAGTGATGCTGCTGGTTTTTTTTTGTCGGATTACACTTGCAGTTTTCTATAGTTAGCATTTCTCTGGGGTATGGGAGATAAATATCCATCCCAGCTTTGGTGCACATGATACATCGAGTGCTTTTTACTTCCTCCTTTGGGGAGACTTGGAGCCAAAGCCAAGAGAAAAGGAAGTTTCTCTCCCCCATTACCACCATCATAGGAGGTCAGGTTCCCCCAGGACTGAGCCTTCTCTGGAAAAGGTGCCTGTATCCAAGGCAGAACCACTCGGGGTTGGAGAGTTCTCCAGCCCTTGAAACTAGCAGGGTTTCCTTCTTGGATGTTTTATTTTTGATTTATAGATAATGGCTGAAATAATGGTGCACCCTAGACCGTAAGGGCACCAACAAGAACAACTCCTGTGCTTTATCATAGTACCCTCTGGCTCCCCAGTTTTAATCACATTCCACAACCCAGATGAGAAAACTGCTTCTGCTTTAGATTTAGTATAAGAAAGTAGAGGAGCAGAAGCTTTCATTTCCCCCTCTCCTTACACTCTCCAGAAACACTTGGCTCTCCACCCAGGGATGGATTCATTTTCAGATGGGTGACTAGAACCCTTTAGAACAAGAACTAAATTCTTATTCCTTCAGTTTCCAGCCCTTGGGCAGAGTGCAGATGAGTGCTCCACCCTTGGCCCAGGAGGTGCCCCGTCGATAGCCATCACAAGAGGCTCCCAACAATCTTAGATGCTGCATAGAAATGGCGAGCCTGCTTTTGTAGAGTTTCAGACAGAAAGAAACAAACTTTGTTTTCTTTTCTCCTGGGAAATCAAGCTCAATTTTCCTAAATAATTTAAGGTATGCTACCCTACTCCCTCCAATGATCACATTCTATTTCCTTCTTTCAGCCCCTGTCCTGAACAAAACGTCCAGATACTCTGGAGCTCAGATTTTAATATGTGGCGCTTCTTCTTGGCAATTTCTGAGATCCCTTGTTGATGCAATTTTAAATTTTGATGAAAATATGTCTGGTAAGTTACAATTCAGACTTGTCTTTTTTGGCCCCCTGTCAGCTCTTTCCATCTGCATGCTTCTACTTGTTTCCAAACCTTGGCAAAAATCTCATATAATTTCCTGAAATCTGAAGAGTTTCTTTCCCCCCTTCTTTGGATTTTTCTGGGAGACCACTGATAATCAATCTAGTTTGGAAACCTTTGTAAAGTTTTTGATTATCCTTCCATTTGTAGATGTTTTATTTTGCATGGACTTTTCTATTCTTTGCACGACTTTATTTTCCATCAGAATAATTTTAATCCTCAGTGAATCCAAGGTTTTATTAATCTTCACTTGGAGTTAGAGGTCCCTCACCTTGTGTGTCACTTGGAGCTCATTGACCCCTCTCTGCTTCATTTTTCTTATTTTTGAAATCAGGGCATTGGGCTTAGTGATCCAAAATGGATCTTCCGACTCTACAGTCTTAGGACAGAAGCTCTTGAACCTAAGGAAACCAAGGACATTTCAGCGGGGTCATGAACTTGGTTGTCTAGAGAATGCATCTTCAGGGTAAATGTTGGAAACTATCTTTGCATGTATTTGGAAAAATAAAAAGCTATTAATTTTTTAAAGTCTCAAAAGAAAAAAGCATCTTCAAATTGTACATCTGTGTCAGTTGCTTATTGTCTTGGGGAGGGGAAGGAGGAGGAGAGGAAGAAAAATTTGGAACCCAAGGTTTTGCACAAGTGAATGTTGAAAACTCTTTGCCTGTATCTGGAAAAATAAAAAGCTATTTTTAAAACAGGACAAAAAATCATCTTCACTTTCTTTCATCTCTAACTGAAATTTCACACTTCCTTCCAGGGTTTCCAAACATTCTCTGAGGACTCTCTTGGGTGCCAGACTGCCACCAAAGGGGTCCGGGATCTGAGAAGTGACAAAGTTTCCACGGGCACCTCCCGCCTCTGGGCCTCGGGGAGGAGAGGGTGGTGGTGGTGTGGGGGAGTGTGTGCAGCTTTGCAACAGAAGAGGCTCTTGGATGCTCCTCCCTAGGAAGCAGAGAAGTCCCGATCTAGGAGCCCGCATCTCACAGTAGGGCAACACTTTGGGGCAGCCAGGAGATGGGAGCTTTAGCTAACACTTTTTACAAACTGGAAGCCAGCCTTGAAGAAAGTCCAAACAGAAGGGAGGCCGAGAAAAGGGGAAGCATCCTGAGCCCTCCCGGCGCAGAGAGGCGAGACCAGAGGAGGAAACGCTCCCTGATGCAGGCGAGAAGATGGCGGGAGCCCTGCGCCCTGGTCCGAGCCCTGCTAACCTCCTGGGGCCTCCATCTCCACCTCCGGCCTCTCCCTGCTTTGGAGACTTAGGTTCCCTGTCAGAGCCCATTCCGGAAGAGACTGGCTGCACAAACCCCGCTTGGAGATCGCTTCTTGGAGAGAAGAGTCGGGAGGGAAGGGTGTTGGGAGGAGGCTGAGACTGAAGCTTGTGTTTAGGGAAGATGTAGGTCTGGGGTCGGGGAAAAAGCTAGGCCTGGGGTGAGGGGATAGACGGCCCACCCTCAGACTCTCCCCGCCGTGCAAGGAGCCCCTTCCTGACACCCACAACCCCCCTTCTTCCTGACACACGTGGCCCTTTCCTTCCTTACACTTACTCAGCTTCCCCTTGGGCTTAATACATGCTCAAAACACGTGTCCTGCCCCTTTACACACACATATGCATACAATGTATATTTGTGCACTGATGCACACACAAGCCCCCTTACACACCTGACCCCCACGCTCACACAGGGACACAGTGCTCCCCCTCACACTCACACACGTACTCACCCCTTACACTACAAACACAGGTGCCCCCTCACACACATATCCAGCCACATACACCCCCTTATGCTCACACACGGGTCCCCCACCTTACACACACACACACACACACACACACACACACACACACACACACACACACACACCATGGAAAAGAAACTACTGAAAGAGGCAAAAAAGCAATCAAGAGTTTTCAGTAGCTTCTCCGTGGCCCCAGGATAATACCCCCCCCCTCACTTTTCAGTCCTACCCCCCCCACTGCCATAAATATTTTGTACACGTAGGTCCTTTTCATTTTTTTTAATCTCTTTGGAATACAAACCTAGTAGTAGTATTGCTAAATCAGAGTTTGCAGTTTTATAGCCCTTTGGGCATAGTTCCAAATTGCTCTCCAGAGTGGTTGAATTGGTATTCAACTTACCAATAGTACATTAGTGTTTTAATTTTCCCATCTTCCCTCCAACATTTGTCATTGTGTTTTTCTGTCATATAAGCCAATCTAACAAGTATGAGGTAGCTCAGAATTCTTTTAATGTGCATTTCTCTCATCAACAAGATTTAAAATATTTTTAATATGACTGTAGATAACTGATTACTTCGTTTGAAAACTGCAAGTTCATATTCTTTGACCATTTATCAACTGAGAAATGGTTCTTATCTCTCTAAATTTGACTCAGTTTTCTTCATGATTGAAAAAGGAAGTCTTTATCTTTATTACCCACTGTATAACTTTTTTTTACAGTGATGATTACCAACTTTTTTTTTTTCACAGTAATGATTACCAATGATTGTCCTTCCATTCTACGTTCCCCCTGTTTATCCTGCTCTCTCTTGTTTTACTTTGTCCATTCTCAGAAGGATTTTGCTTCTGACTTATCTCCCCCAAACTGCCCTCCCTTCTATCAGCTCCACCCCACCCCTTCTCTGATGCTTTTCCCCTCCTATTTTCCTGTATGATAAGAATGATTTCTATAGCCAACTAAGTATGGATATTATTCTTTCTTTGAACCAATTCTGATGAGAACAAGGTTCATGTGCCCCCCTCCCAGTTTTCCCCATTTCTGCCGACATTATAAGATCTCTTTCAGGCCTCTTTTGTGTCAGATAATGTATCCCATTATATCTCTCCTTTTCTTCTTCCAGTGAATTCTTTTTTTTTTATCCTTTAATTTTATTTTTTTTAGATAATCATACCATCATATTCAACTCACACCTCTGCTTTCTTCTATGTATACCTTTTCTAATTCCCCTAATAATTAGAAAGTTTTTAGGGCTTGTAAATATCATTTTTCCATGTAGAAATGTCAAGAGTTTAACCTTATCAAGTCCCTTATGGTTTTCTTTTTTCTCCTTCTATAATTCTTTTCATCTTGCATCTGAAGGTCAAATTTTCTATTCAGCTCTGTTCTGTTAATTAGGAATGCTTAAAAGTCTTCTTTTTCATTGAATATCCATTTTTCTCCCTGCAAGATTATATTCAGTTTTGCTAGGTAGTTGGTTATTGGTTTTAATCCTAGTTCCTTTACCTTGTGAATTATCATATTCTAAACCCTCTGATATTTTAATGTAGAAGCTGCTAAATCTTGTATTATCCTGACTGACTCCACAATACTTGAATTGTTTCTGAATGCTTGCAGTATTCTTTCCTGGGAGGTCTGGAATTTGGTACAATATTCCTGGGAGTTTTCATTTGGGGGTCTTTTTCAGGAGGTTATTGGTGGGTTCTTTCAATTCCTATTTTACCTTCTGGTTTCAGAATATGAGCCTTTTTCCTTGAAATTTTTAAAAATAGATTTAAAGCTTTTTTTGATCATGACTTTCAAATAGTCCAGTAATTCTGAAATTATCTCTCCTGAATCTATTTTTCAGGTCAGTTTTTCTTCATGAGATATTTCAGATTTTCTATTTTTCATTCTTTTGATTTTGTTTGATTGTTTCTTGATGTATCATAAAGTTGTTAGCTTCCACTTGTACAATTATAACTTTTAAGGAATTATTTTCTTTATCAAGCTTTTGTACTTTTCATTTGGCCAATTTTACTTTATAGGGAATTCTTCTCTTCAGTGAATTTTTGTGTTCCTTTTTCTTATTTGGCCAATTGTGATTTCAAGACATTTGTCTCTTCATTGGATTTTTGTGCCCTTATTACCATTGACTCTGTTTTGTTTTTAATGTGTTATTTTCTTCAGGATTTTTGTGCCTCATTTACTAAGCTGAAGACTCTTTTTTTTTTCACTTGTACCACATTCATTTCTCTTCACAATTTTTCTTCTTTCTTGATTTTTAAAATCCTTTTTGAACTCTCCTGTGACCTAAGAGCAATTCGTATTTTGCTTTGAGGCTTTGGATATAAGCATTTTAACTTAGTTGCTATTTTCAGAATGTATGTTTTAATCTCGACACCATAGTAACCTTTTTTTGCTTTTTATTTTCAAAATATATGCATAGTTTTCAACATTTACTTTGCAAAACCTTGTGTTCCAGATTTTTTCTCCTTCCCTTCCCCCACCTCCTTTCTTAAAAAGCAAATAATCCGATATATGTTAAACACGTGAAATTCTTTCATACACATTTCCACAATTATGCTGCACAAGAAAAATCAGACCAAAAAGGAAAAAAATGAGAAAAAAAACAGTTTCCAGTTCCTTGTCAACTACAAGAAAGGCTGCTATAAGCTCTTTTTGTGGTAGCAAAGAATTGGAAAATGAGTAGATGCCCATCAATTGAGGAATAGCCGAACAAGTTGTGGTATATGAATATTATGGAATATTACTGTTCTATAAAAATGATGAACAAGCTGATTTTACAAAGGCCTGGAAAGATATACATGAATCGAGGCTGAAAAAAACAAACAGAACCATGAATACATTGTACACAATAACGACAAGTATGTGAGATGTTCAACTAAGAAGGACTTGGTTGTTCTCAGTGGTTCAGTGATACAAAGCAATCCCAATAGACTTTGGACAGAAAATGCTGTATGCATCCAGAAAAAAGAACTAACGAGGCCAAATGTAAATCACCACATGCTATGTTCATTTCATTTTTTTTTAACCTCTCCCATGTTTTCCCTTTTGCTCTGATTTTTCTCTCCCAACATGATTAGTAAAGCAAAGTGTATTTTTTTTACAAAGGGCAGCTACAAAAATTTTTACACATGTGGATCCTTTTCCCTTTTTTATGATCTCTTTGGGATACAGGCCCAGTAGTAACACTGCTGGATCAAAGGGTATACACAGTGTGATAGCCCTGTGGGCATAGTTTCAGATTGCTCTCCAGAATGGCTGGATGTGTTCACAACTCCACCAACAATGTATCAGTGTCCCAGTTTTCCCGCATCCCCTCCAACATTCATCATTATTTTTTCCTCTCATCTTAGCCAATCTGACAGGTGTGTAGGGGTATCTCAGTTGTCTTAGTTTGCATTTCTCTGAGGAATAGTGATTTAGAGCATCTTTTCATGTGATTAGAAATGGTTTCAATTTCATCTGAAAATTGTCTGTATCCTTTGACCATTTATCAGTTGGAGAACCATAGTAACTTTCTCTATTTAATTGCCACTTAGAACTGGAGCTTAGCATTATTTGACTCTAAATGTTGAATTGAAATTTTGAAAAAATATCCATGTAATTCCTTTAACGACATTTGATTATCCCTATACAGGGGCTTTCTCAGAGTCAAATAAACTCTTCTTTGGGCCACCCACCATTATTTTGTAGCATCCACCCTTTTGTCGTAGCCATTCCTTGGTTCTTGCCACAACTTAGAAATTGAGGGCTGGCTGCAACTACATTTGTGACAAGCTTATGCAGAGCTCCCTGTGTGTAAGGAAGAAAGGGGGGAAACAACGCTTGGTAAGCTCTCAGAGTGTGCCATGAATCGTGCTAAGTGCACACAGAAAAGCACCATCGGGCACCTCGGGCTGCTGGGAACGCTCGCCTTCGCGCTGCTTTTCCGCTTCCACTATGGCGCCCACACGGACGCCTCCATCACTGCTTCGAGTTCCACCAAGAACTCGGCCTCCGGTCTGGGGCAGCCATCAATTACTGCATGGTCGGCGTCCTCTTGGCCGCGGTGTCGGCGCTCTCGGCGCTTCGGCTGCTGGCTCAGACCTCGCACACCAGGAGCTCCGGGCGCACGGCAACCTGGAGGATAAAATACGAGAACTCTGTCTGGCAGGCGAACCAACTCTTCAGCCTCATTACGTAGGATTCCATTTCATTCACTCTCACTCATCCAGAAAAATGAGCTTTTTTGTGATACCTATTTTCTTTACTTTTTTAACATGAAAAAAAGTGAAAAGATTATCCTCCTCAACTCTCCCCCACCAGATCCTTATCTCCACTCTCTAAATTACCATATATCTATTTTGTATCTTTTCTCTAGACTCATATAAAACATGTTATAAAATAAAAGTGTTTTTAGTAATAAATAGTAATAAAAATAGCTACTATGTATATTATACATATTATTAATGTCATACACAAAATACATTTTATATCTTTACATGTGTACATGGAGCTTTACCTACAGAATTTAAGTGCTTTGAAGATATCTTTTTTCTCACATTTTTGGATGGCTTATATTATTTTTTTGTATCCCCAGTACGTAGCACTCTGTCTGGTATCTAGTTGGAGCTTAATAAGTACTTTGCACAAAAACCCAGAAGGGAGAGAATGTATAGGAGGAAAGGGCTGGTCCACAGTATTCAGTGGATACTCCACAGTGGCTCCAGAGAACTCAAGAAGAGTGAGACCCCTGCATTCTGCACTTAATGAGATCACTGGTTGATTGGTGAGGCTGGAAGTGAGCCGTGAAGAGGCTGGGTCATGAAGGAGAGCCAGGAAATGGAGACAGTGAATGTCACCAGAGTTTTCTAGGAGTTTGGCTGTGGAAAAAAGGGGAATATGGGAGGATCCAGGGAGGGTCACCAAAAACCCATTCATTCTTTGTTTCTCTGCATTTCAGTGGACTGAAGTTTACTGAATTAGCCTATACCAGTCTCAGCAAATAGAACTGCAAAAGATGGTCGGTAGTAAACAGGAAGTAGTAAAACCTCTGTTCCTAAACCCTTTTAAACAATGTTCTGATTCTTTTTGCCCCTCTCTGATGCCCCAGACCAACAGTCCTGCTCCTAGCCCAGCCCACTCACCAGCATCCCAGGCTCTTTCCAGTGCTTCCACCTCAGGAAATTCAGGGATTTTATCAATGGAAATGTCGTTGAAGAAGAGACAAGCTGCCTCTTCCCACAGAGCATTCCATGGGGGGGAAAAACCACCTAATGTTTTTAGAGAGGATACAAGAAGTTGGCACAATGACGGATACATTGAAATGTCCAGAAATGATGTGATATGTAAGGCCTTTGCCACCCCCCTCCACGAAGGGGTAGATTTGTTTTTTTGTTTTTTTTTTTTATTTAATTTTATTTAATAATAACTTTGTATTGACAGAATCCATGCCAGGATAATTTTTACACAGCATTATCCCTTGCAATCACTTATGTTTCGTTTTTTTTTCCCCTCCCTCCCTCCTCCCCCCCCCCAAGATGGCAAGCAGTCCTATATATGTTAAATATGTTGCAGTATATCCTAGATACAATACATATTTGCAGAACCGAACAGTTCTCCCGCTGCACAGGGAGAATTGGATTCAGAAGGTAAAAATAACTCGGGAAGAAAATCAAAAATCAAATAGTTCACATTCATTTCCCAGTATTCCTTCTTTGGGTGTAGCTGTTTCTGTCCATCATTTATCCAATGAAACTCAGTTAAGTCTCTTTGTCAGAGAAATCCACTTCCATCAGAATACATCCTCATACAATATCGTTGTCGAAGTGTATAATGATCTCCTGGTTCTGCTCATCTCACTTAGCATCAGTCCATGTAGGTCTCTCCAAGCCTCTCTGTATTCATCCTGCTGGTCATTCCTTACAGAGCAATAATATTCCATAACATTCATATATCACAATTTACCCAGCCATTCTCCAATGGATGGGCATCCATTCATTTTCCAGTTTCTAGCCACTACAAACAGGGCTGCCACAAACATTTTGGCACATACAGGTCCCTTTCCCTTCTTTAGTATTTCTTTGGGATATAAGCCCAATAGAAACACTGCTGGATCAAAGGGTATGCACAGTTTGATAACTTTTTGGGCATAATTCCAGATCGCTCTCCAGAATGGCTGGATTCGTTCACAACTCCACCAACAATGCATCAGTGTCCCCGTTTTCCCGCATCCCCTCCAACATTCATCATTATTTTTTCCTGTCATCTTAGCCAATCTGACAGGTGTGTAGTGGTATCTCAGAGTTGTCTTAATTTGCATTTCTCTGATCAATAGTGATTTGGAACACTCTTTCATGTGAGTGGTAATAGTTTCAATTTCTTCATCTGAAAATTGTCTGTTCATATCCTTTGACCATTTATCAATTGGAGAATGGCTTGATTTTTTATAAATTTGAGTCAGTTCTCTATATATTTTGGAAATGAGGCATTTATCAGAACCTTTAATTGTAAAGATGTTTTCCCAGTTTGTTGCTTCCCTACTAATCTTGTTTGCATTCGTTCTGTTTGTACAAAGGCTTTTTAATTTGATATAATAAAAATTTTCTATTTTGTGATCGGTAATGGTCTCTAGTTCATCTTTGGTCACAAATTTCTTTCTCCTCCACAAGTCTGAGAGATAAACTATCCTATGTTCCTCTAATTTATTTATAATCTCATTCTTTATGCCTAGATCATGGACCCATTTTGATCTTATCTTGGTATGTGGTGTTAAGTGTGGGTCCTTGCCTAATTTCTGCCCTACTAATTTCCAGTTATCCCAGCAGTTTTTATCAAATAATGAAATCTTATCCCAAAATTTAGAATCTTTGGGTTTGTCAAACACTAGATTGCTATAGTTGACTATTCTGTCTTGTGAACCTAACCTTTTCCACTGATCAACTAATCTATTTCTTAGCCAATACCAAATGGTTTTGGTGACTGCTGCTTTATAATATAATTTTAGATCAGGTACAGCTAGACCACCTTCATTTGATTTTTTTTTCATTAATTCGAAGGGGTAGATTTGAATATCTTCTCCTTAAACCCGTTGGATCTCAAGAATTGTGTGACATTTGTTTTTGACTTTTGGGGTGTGTGGTTATTCTTTCCATTTAGATTATTGTAGTTATTATATATATATATAGTATTCTTGGCTTTGATCACTTCATTCTGCATCAGCTCAAAAGTGTTGAAGAGAAATGTTTACACATTGGATTTAGCATATTTTAACATGTATAACATATATTGGATTACTTGCCATCTAGGGGACGGGGGTGGGAGGAGAGAGGAGAATATCTGAAACACAAGGCTATGGAAGGGTCAATGTTGAAAAATTATCCATCTATATCTTTTGAAAATAAAAAGCTTTAATAAAACAAAACAAAAAAAGTGTTGCTAAAACATTTTGGAATATATGGGGGACTTTTATTGGAAAAAGCTTCCTTTGGGCACATACTTAGGAATGGATCTCTGCTTCAAAGAGTGAAGACATTTTAGACACTTTATTCACAATATTCTAGATCCCAGAATGGTTGTCTCATTTCACAGCTCCACCAACAATGCATTAGTGTGCAATTCCACCACCCCTCCAACACTGACTGTTGACATTTTTTGCCTTTTTGCCAATGTGAAAGGTGGGAGGTAAAACCCCAAGTGATGGTCATTTGCATTTCTCTCAGTGATTGGAGCATTTTTTTTTCACATGGTTGTGAATACTTTTCGATTTTTCTTTTGAGAACTGTTTGTTTAAATCCTTTGACTCTTACGGATTGGGGAATGGCTAGGAAGATGGGAAGGAAGGAAGGAAGCTAGGAAGGCAGTATCTGGGACAAGTGGAGGGATGAGAGCGGGGATCGGAGGAGGCCCAAAGATGGTTCAATTGTGGAAGGTCCATTTGAGGAAGGACAAGGATGAGTGTCCAGAGCAGGGCAGCCGGGATGGAGAGAGGCTCAGGGTCCACACCCCAGGGAGTTGGTTGGAATTGGGGTTACAAGAGTAAGGAATGAATCAGGTCCAATTGCAAGGAATTGCCATTTCCATTTTTTCTGGCAATTCTTTTCCATGTTTGCAGGGGATGACGTGGCTCTGAGGTCCCTCGCAGCTCTGAGAGCAGCACTCTGGCCTCCTGTCCACATCTTCACCTCCAGATGGACCAAGCCCCACTATGTGCCCAGCGCCCCTCACCCCTGGGCTGACTGCAGAAGCCTGAGCGCATTAAGGGCCTTCGGGACTCCATGTTGGCGGCATAATGGGACATCGGGCCATGGCTAACTTTAAAGTTCATTGCACCTGGAAGGTAGCCCCACTCTCCACGGCGCCAGCTGAGCCCGACTCCCCCAGGTGACCCCTTGCCAGCCCCCCCTGCCCCCCCGCCCAGCCCCTTTCACTGGGGGAGCGGTCCCTTTGCTGCACCAGCGGTGCTGGGGCTGTGCTCCTTACACTGGCGGATGAATGGACGTGCTTTTGAAAATAAATGGACGTTAGGCAGCAGACGTCACTGGCGTAAGTGTTTGTTTCGCACCCAGGGAGCCCAGGTGACGCGCACGTGGCCGGATTTCCGCGAGGGAGGGCTGGGCGAGGGCACGGACCCCTTCCCCTCCACTGGCCAGGTATAGACCAGACGCAAGGGAGGGAAACGCTGACTGATGCTGGCGGGAAGGGGAGAGAAAACTCGGCCCATCTCGGCCCACGATCTCTCCTAGGGAGGTCCCAGGGGATCTGCTCGTGGCCAGCGCAGGATGGGCAGTGAGGATCGTTTTCTTTCCCTCACCTAACCGTCAGGCAGACCCGAAGGAGTCAGAGCTGAGCGGGACCGCCACCGCTGAAGAGACGGACTGGGGCCAAGGGACTGGCCCGGCCGGAACCGGAGCGAGTCTGTGGCGAGGGGGCAGAGGACCGCCCGGCAGCTACAGTACAGGAAAGGACCGGCAGGTGGCAGCGCTGGGCAGAGAACCGGCCCTTGTCATCCCAATGGATGCTCGCAGCCCCAAGGAGATGGAGCAAAGTAAGCAGGAGGAAAGCAAGACGGATCAGCGGGCTGTGCGCCGGACATCAGCAGCCCCCCCAGTAACGGCCCCCCCCAGAGACACGTCCCCCGGCAACCTCCGCAGAAGCACATTCCCCGGCAGCAGCCCCCCCAGCACCAAACCTCCCAGCAGCAGCCTTCCCAGCAGCAGCATCCCCCTGCAGCAGTCCCCCCAGCAGCAGTCCCCCCAGCAGCAGCCCCCCCAGCAGCAGCCCCCCCAGCAGCAGCCCCCCCAGCAGCGGGCCTCCCAATAGCATCCCTCCCAGCTGGTTTCCGCTGCTTGGACAACCTGGCATTTAGGAGCGAATCAGGGCCCGGATAATCCCGAAGGGAAAGATGCTGGAATCCTCAAACTCGAAGCCGGGGAACTTGAATAAAAAGCATCCCATTAAAGGGATGAGCCGAGAGCATTTAGAAAGAGAACCGTAGAGCCTGTGGATGGATACGTGTTTCCCCGGACTAATCTTTTCTTTTTAAGGAAGGAGCCTGGCCTTTCAGGGGGGTTCTGTGGACACAGGGAGGCTGGGCCTTCTGCAAACCCGTGATCAAATCTCTCCCGTTATCCCTGGGGACTGGCTGGTGGTCCGGGTGGATGGGGTCAGGACTACTCGGATTACTAGCCCCCAAAGTAGTCCGGAAGGGTTGGATAGTACTTGTCTCTAGTGGAGTGCCCCGGGAATCTGTCTGATCCTGCATTGCTTAACATCTTTGATCACTACAGGCTGATTTCAGAGAGGCCGGAAGTGAATAGAACCAGGAGAACCTTGTACACAGCAACAACAAGTTTGTGTGATAATCTGTTCTGATGAACGTTGCCCTTTTAGGTGATTCAGGACAATTTTAATAGACTTGTGATGGAGCGAGGCATCTGCATCCCGGGAGAGGACTGTGGGGACTGAGTGTGGATCACAACAGAGCGTTTTCACCTTGTTGTTGTTGTTTTTTTTCTCACTTTTCGTCTTTTTTGAGCTTATTTTTCTTGTGGGGCAGATAACTGTGGAAATATGTATAGAAGAATTGCACATATTTAACATAGATTGAATTACTTGCTTTCTAGGAGGGGGTGGAGGAAGGGAGGAAGAAAAATTGGGAACACAAGGTTTTGCAAGGGTGGATGTTGAAAACTATCTTTGCATAGATTTTGAAAATAAAAAGCTATTTTTTTAAGTTTAAAAAAAATGATCGATGGACAACTTAGATGAAAGCCTAAATGTCAAAACTTCTTAAATTGCAGGAAGACAGAACTGTCAGGATGGGCAGCCATGTTCTGTGAAAAAGAGTCAAGATCCAAAAAATATATGGACAGGTTAGAATGTTGGTCCATAACCAATAAGGCAAATTTAACAAGATCAGTCTAAGTTCTATATCTGAATCCAAAAAGTCAAAGTTCAAAGTGCAAGATCAAGACTACTCTGAAGAACTTGTGATGAAAAATGCTTTCCACATCCAAAGAACGGATTATGTCTGAATCCAGATTGAAGCATACCTTCTTTCCTTCCTTCCTTTTTTTATACATTATTTTTCTTTTTTTTAATATTTATTTTATTTTATTTAATAATAACTTTATATTAACAGAATCCATGCCAGGGTATACATTATTTTTCTTGATGATTTTTTTGGGGAAATTTATGTTTTCTTTCATAACATGACTTTTATGGAAATATTTTGCATGATTTCACATGTGATTTCTTAATAGGGATTGTGGGGTGCCTTTTCAGTGTAACTCATTATTATGGCAGTTTGAAAGGAGTAAATATAGACCAAGGATACAAGTGTGAGTTGAATATGAAGGGATAATAGCTAAAAGATGATGAATTAAGAGGTGAAAGAGGAATGTCCTGGGAGAAAGGGAAAGGAAAAATGGAATGGTGTAAATTATCTGCCATAAAAAAGAGGCTAGAAAAAGCTTTATTCAGTGGAAAGGAAGAGGAGAAGAGAGGGTGAGTGAGTGAACCTCTCATCAGAATTGGCTCAAAAAGAAAATAACTTACATATTCCATATGGGAATAGAAATCTTACCTTGCAGGGAAATAGGAGAGAATGGGATTCAGGAAAGGGGAGAGTGATAAAAGAGAGGGCATATTGGGGAAAGGAATAGTCTGAGGATGGACAGGGTGAAAGGCTACACAAAATAGAATAAATGGTGGGAAATACAATTAACAATAATAAATGTAAAAAAAAAATTTGAAGCAAGTTTCTCTGATAAGGCTTTATCTTCCAAACATAGAGGAATCTGAGTCATAATTATACAAATATAAGAGCCCTGATTCATATCCAAAGGTTTATAAATTCATGCATATTCTTTGACCTAACAATACCACTACTAGGCAATGAATACCAAAAGAGATTTTTTAAGTAAAAAGACATATATGTTCAAAAATATTTTAGCAGCTTTCTTCTCAGAGGAAAAAAATAGAAATCTAGAGGATGCCCATCAATTAGGAAAGGGCTAAATAAATTGTGGTATGTGATTATTATGGAATATTCTTCTTCTCTGGGAAATGATGAGCAGGATGCTTTCGGAAAAAAATCTGGAAAGTCCTCCATGTATTCAAGTAAAGTAACATATACTATATACAAAAGAATAGCAATGGGATTTCCAGCTGTAAATGACTTGGCTATTCTCAGCAATACAGTGAGCCACGGCTACTCTGAAGGACCTATCATGAAAAATCTTATCCATACCCAGAGAAGAAACTGATCGTATCTGAATACAGATTGATACAATCTCTGTCTGTCTCTATTTTTTGAGTTTTTTTAAAAATCAGAGTGGGAGATCTATGTTTTCTTTCACAATATGACGTTATTGGAAATGTTTTGCATAACTTCACATGGGATTAGGAATGAGGATAAGGAAGAGAATCTGAAAGTCAAAAAGTTTTTTTGTTAAAAGAATTGTTTTAATATAATGGGGAAACAATAAATTTTAATTAAATTAAAAATGTAAAGACAAATGTAAAAAATCATTTTGCATATAACTGGAGGAAAATAAAACATTAAACAGGAAAAAAAATACAGAATCAGGGAGATGTATCTGGTAAACAAAGAGTTGATTTGAAATAGCTCTGGTGGCTCTTGTGGACTCCGGGCTCTGTGTTGGATCAATTGCACAATATGAGAACCACAAAAGTGAGTCAGCTTTAGGCTGCACCCTGAGAAATACAGCATTAATCTCAGGAGGTAACCATTCTGCCATGACTGGACCTAGCTGAAATGCAGCGACCAGTCCTGGGTGACATGATGACATGAGATGGGCAAGTTGCAAAGCATGCTGAAGAACAGTCTGATTTGCTGAAGATCTTCATGCAATGTGGAAGTTCCCTTGAATAACTGGGAGAAGATGTACAGACCCCATATTAGATATCTCCCAGGACTTGGAAAGATGTCATATTGAAGAAAAGGATGAGATGTGATCTGCTTGGCCCCAGAGAGTTTCCCCCCAATTTTTTATTTCCAATTTCTTTTGTCTAGGGCTTGCTTTACATATGTTTGCATGCTATCTCCCCTATTATAATGGTTGTTAAGCTCTGGGAAGACAGGGACTGTCTTTTGCCTCCCTAGGATTTAGCATAGTGCCTGGAACGAAATAGGCACTTAATGTTTATTGAAAGAAAAAATTAAAACTAGGAGCAGTTAGTGGGAAGTGGCAGAGAGACCTCAGGCTCATATTTGAGGTATACAAAAACTTCATTAACACTCAGGGTTACATACAAATGAAATGAGGGGTCCCCATCAGTGTAGATCTTCAAGGGAAGACTGGATGACCACTGGGGAGGAATGAGAGAGATATTTGGATTCTTGTTTAGATTCAGCTGCTAGAGATGTGGTCTTAGCTTACTTCCAACTCAAATTCTGTGAATCTTAGGTTGTAAATAAAGAGCAGCTGGAGTCTTTAAAAAAATATCTAAAACCCACCAAGGTGGGATTTGGGAAAGAGGAAAGGCGTAATTGTGGGCCTGAAGCCAAGATGAGATCATGTAAGTTTGATTTTAATAAATTAGAATTCTTTCCATTTTTGGCTCTGAGGTTATTTCTGGGATAACTGAATAAAAGTGCTGGATTGGGAATCAGAGGATCTGGTTCAAGTTCAGGGGCATTTTTAACTTTTATTCTAGGAACCTATCACTATAAACTCCCCCAGGACTCACCATTTGTCTCAATTGCCACTACATAGACACCTTAGAGAAATGGATAAAATGCCTTTTTATGGCATCTTATCTTGTAGATGCTCAGCAAAAATCTGTTTGATGAATGAATATGGTGTCTTTCAGCTGAGACCATCTTTGGGGTCACAATTGGGGCCAGTTGGCAATTCCCATGATGCTTCATGTTGCTTGTAGATGTGAAATAGAACCAACTCCACCAATCATGGCGTTTTTCTCTCCCAGGAAAACTTGCAGACTGAGCGACAGCTTTCTTCTGGTTTCCTCTATAGTGAGAATGTCAGGATTGATAGTTCCACCTCCTGCAGTATGGCTGCTTGTGGTCATTGGATACGGTCTTGCCCTGGGAGCAGAACCAGATTGGGGGAGGGGGAACAGGCTGGACCGCTTTTGGGAAATCAAGAGCTTTTTTCCAAATTGTGTCACGAGTCACTACGAGATCAGAAAGACCGAGATCACTCTCCAGAGGGGCAGGGGGATATGTTGTGGGCGTGAGCAGCTCTAATGTGATTCAGATGAGCAATGATGGAGGGGAAATTCTGTAAAGAACATCAGCAAATGTCTGAGCCAAGAAGGAGGACGAGTCCTGGATCCTCCATTAGGATCCTAACCTCAAGGGTTTGTGAGGAAGGCCCAGTGCACGGGAGGCAGGAGATCTTATAAGACAGACATGGACAAGAAAGACAGCGGACGAGCCCTATCTGTGTTGTGGGTCAGAACACTGGCCTGGTGGATCCCCAAGCCTTGAATGTTTAGAGTAAAATGCACTTAGGAAGTCTGGACTTGGATTCTGGTTATCTGTGTTCCAGACTAACCCCAAAGTCTACAGGTCAAAGGCCATTTACTTTTTTTCTTTGCATTGTGTCTAGTGAAGCCCAAAGAAAGGGCTGGATAACTAAACAGATGGCCTTTGACCTTGGGATCTTCCTCTTCCAATGAGCCCCCACATTGGAAAGCCCCTCATGCCTTACGTTGGTAGAGAAGACTCTTCATGGAGAGCAGGTGCTCATTATCTCCTCACAATGACCAGAAACTGAGGGCTCTCTCATCCCACTTCCCATCCCACTTCCCACCCATAGAAAGCCTGGATTTGGGGGCCCAGATGAGTGACCCACCACAAGCCCAGGGCCTGCTTAGTTTACCAGCTCAACCAAGCTGAGCTCCTCTATGATTGCCCATCCTGAAGATGCCCACTCAGGGAGCGACTGTTCCACAATCCTGCTACTCCTAAGAATCTGAGGATTTCTGCTCTGGACAGAGAAGAGCTGTTCTCACAGAAGATCCAGCTGGGAAGTTGAGTCAGAAAAAAAATCAAGAGTTAGAAAAGGAGGGACTTTCTTAAGGAAGAAAAATGAATTCTGAAGGTGGAGCTCTGTCAGATCTCAGGAATGATACTGAGGAAAAGGAGCAAAGCTTCAGTGGGAAACCTGGTGTGGTCTGAGGTCTGGAGCAGGAAAACAGGAACCTTGGAGACCAACTGGACACTGGGATGAGCCAGAAGCTCCTCCTCCCCGGGCTGAAGAGGGCCATCTCCCTGTCCCTTCCACTGACATCTATTTTGTGAGAACCCCATTGTTTGCATGGGGTCTCCCTCACCACAGTGTGAGCTCGTGTTTTGGGTTTTTCTCTTCAAGGTATCCACAAGACTTAAGCCCAGTGTCAGGCATGTGATCAATAATCATTTATTAAATGCCAATTATGTATCAGGAACTAAGCATGAGGAAAAAGAGCTCACAGGCTAATGCAGAACACAGCCTGCAAACAATTTAGTACCCGCAGGACAACTGGGAAATGATCAATAGAGAAAGGTACTAGAATTAAAAGGAATTATTGAAGACTTTTTTCTGGAAATTTGAGGGAAGATGGGGAAGTCAGGAGATGGAGATGAGAAAAGAGCATTCCTGCATGGAGGATTGACAGCCAGAGAAAACGCCTGCAACTGAGATATGGAGGGTCTTATGGGCACTCACTAAGTGCTTGTTGAAGCTGGGTAGAGATTTGGGCAAGCCTTCTTTCTTTATACATGGAATTAACAGGAAATTGGGAAGATCTCTCTGAACTGGTACAGAACAAAATAGATAGAAAACAATTTATACAATAACATTATACAGAAAAACAACTTTGAAAGACTTGAGGATTTTGGTGAATTCAATGATTAACCAAGATTCCCGAGGACCAAAGCTGAAGCAGGCTTCTGAGAGAGAGGGGATGCCCCCAAATGCTCAAAGAGACACCGGAACAAAGAAGGCATTTGTCTTTGATTCATCATGTTGATTTGTTAGGAGGATTTTCTTTTTCTTTTCTTTTTTGTGCTCCATCATGGGAGGAAATGAGTAGGAGATGGAATAAATTTTTGTCATCTGGGAAAAAAAGTTAAATTTGCTATTTGATTTTTAAATAGCATGTTTACTTAATAAAGACTCATTCTTTCATGTACATTTCCTTTTTTATTTTCTATTTTACATGTGGAAATATTTTCAATTTTTGCATTTGTCAAATCAGAACAATTAAATAAAAAATTTTAAATATGAGAAAAATGCTCATCAAATTGAAAACAAAGAATTGTAAATGTGCTGAAGTAGACAACTAGAGGCTTTGCTCTTTCTTCCTGTGAAGATCTCATAGCCCACAAAACCCAAGTGTCTCGGCTTACTTACCTACCTACCTCCCTAGTTACTTAGGGACTTACTTTCATATGTGCTCCAGTGTCTGAGTTCATCCGTCTTGATAGTTTTTACTTATTATTTCAAATTAAAGTTTCTTGACATTTTCACTCAACATCGGAGCCCCCATCAGGAGACGCCGGCGTGTCCAAAGAGAGAAGCTTTTCCACTACTGCTGACCAGCAGACGCCCCTTGCCCTGGCTCCCTGAGAGACTTCACAATGGAGGTGAGCTGAGTCTCTTGCATGAGGTAAGTCATGAAGAAAGGCAACTGAAAAGCAGGAGGGCCAAAAAGTTCTGGATGGCGTCCGAGGGAGCAGATTCTGAGTACTTTGCAAAGTCAGGCAGTAAATAAGCTGTTATTAAGTGCCTACTATTTGCTGGGTGCTGAGCCCTGGAGACAAAGGCAAAAACAGACCCTGCCCTCGTGGAGCTTACATTCTTAGGGGGGCAAATAATCCTGGATATACAGATGGGAGGTAGTCCCACCAGTGGGCCATTGAGAAAGGCATCCTGCAGGAGGTAGGATTTCCTTCTTGAAGGAAATCAAGGACTGATTCATGATCTTTGGAAAAACGATTTAGAAAAATCTTTGGCATTGGGAGATGAAGGGTGGGAGGTGAGATTTATTAAGGGAAGCAGTGCATGAAGAAACATTTATTCAAAGCTTCTCTGTGAAAGATCTGATAGCAGATTGAAGCATGCTATTTTTCATTTTTTTTGTGTTTTTTTTTAAACCTTTTTTCTTCTATAACATGACTAATATGAAAATACATTTTGTTTAATTACACATATGTAAGCTACATCAAATTGCTTACTATCTGGAGAGACTGGAGAGAAAGAATTTGGAACTAAAAATTTAAAAAAAAGATTGTTAAGGTTTTTGCATTAACGGAAAAAATTAGGAATTATTCATTAAAAAAAAAACCTTCTCTGTGTCAAACATTGGGATACAAAAGAAAGCAAAGAACGGAACCTGCCTTCTGATAGGGGCGATCCCAAGCAAACAAACATACATGTACAAACAAGCTGTATACAGGAAAAATAGGAAATTGTTAAGAGAGGGAAGGTGCTGGAATTAAGAGAGGTTGGGAAAGGTTTCCTATACAAGGTGAAATTTTATCTGGGACTGAAAGGAAGCTGGGAAGGTGTGAGTGGGCAGGAATGGTTGGGGGGGAGGGCGAGGGAAGGATAGTCAGAAAAACTTTCCAGAGCAGAGAGATGGCAGGTATCCCTTGTGAGATGTCAAGGGAAACAGCGTCACTGCCCTGGAAGGTATGAGTCAGTAAGGTAGGAGAGGAATGGAAAGGGTACTGGGGACTTTATGAAGAGCTTTGAATGCCAAACACAGGATTGTATATTTGATCCTACAGGTGATTGGGAGTCAGCAGAATTAATTGAATTAAGGGTATGATATGGTAAAAGTTAAGTGGTAATGGAGAAAAGAAAAAGGACCCCTCCCCACTTTCTACCTCCTGCGAGAACTGATTCAACTCTGTTTGACCATGTGTCCTGAAGGCCATAATTTTCATTTTTATTTTTTAATTTAAAAAAATTATTTTTAGATAGTCCTTTTATCAGCATTGAATTATGATGAGACAATTTGGCCATTTTATGGAATTTATGATCAGCACATTGTACTCATTGTCATTTTCTCTGCCTTGTGAAATTTGTAGCAATTTGGAGATGGAAGAGACCTTAGAAATCACTAAATCCAAGCCCTTTATTTCATAAACAAAAGGATATGAAAAGTAAATGACAATATTGGGACTTAATGGGAAGACTAGGGAGAGGATGCTTTCTCCTGGACATTGAAGGAATTACTTAACATATGCTAGTGAATTATTGAGTACCACTTTGTAGAATTTATTTTAAAGAAAAATAAGAATTAAATTATATAAAATTTTTAGAGGTAGATTTAACTTAGATTACTTTTCCCCTGAAGAGTGATAGATGTGTTATTTGAATATAATGAAGGAAGGCAGCTAGTTTGTATGTTATCACAGAGGGAAAGGGGGAAAACTGGTAATCAGTAATTTAAATTTATCTGAATCTTAAATAGCTTTTCTTATTAACCCTTCCTTGATCATGAAAAGAGAAAATCTTAAGTCAAAGAGCAACTTTAAAATGAGTAAAATTTAATGAAGGAACGAGAAGAGGGAGGCGACCAGGAATAGGAACATCTTTGGGGAAGCTGTAGTAGAATTTTCAAAGCTTTAAATTACGAAATCCATTATTTAGGTCAATTTTGAAGTAAAGTCATCAAAGAAAATCAAAGAAACCATACATTTATAAGCTCTTAGTAACCCCAAAAGACAAGAGTCTTACAACTAATCAAAACTGTGTAAAATTCTGTGCTAAATTGCAAAGGAGAAATAAAACAAGTGAAGATTAATTTTATAGTTAATTTGGGATACGATTAGGAAGCAGAATACCCTGCCCCAAAGACTATTCCAGGAGCATATTTCCCAGTCTTTAGAATCTGGTGAACTATAAGCAAGGGAACTTGAAGCTGCCTCTTGGACCTTCACCCTACTTTTCCTAGGAGGGGAAAAAACTGAAAAGACTTAAGGAAAGAAAAGCTGGGACTAGGTTAGGGACACAAAAAGGAATTGATTTGATTCTTTGGATGATTTTTGAAAAAAATAAAAAGTTTATGGAAAGGTGAAAATGCTTCTATCGAGCTTTGAAAACCAGCTAATTGTTAATTCTGGGCTCTGAATTTTAAAGAGTAGGTATTTAAAAGCCCTGGGACAATGATGGGTTTTGATGTTGTGGTGATAAATCCAGATTTGATTTCATTGAGAGTTGTCCTATAATTAAATTATAATGTAGTGAAATGTCTTCTTCTATTAATTGTGTCATCAAGTGCAAAAGAAAAAAATCCAGGAAAAATGCAGGAAAATCTGAGTTACACTCTAGTTTTGGAAATTGATTAACTGTGTGATCTTTTAAATTTTTTTCCCTAGAAAGAGCATTTTTTTTTTAGTAAATAGCACCTTTTCTAATTATATGTAAATATAGTTTTCAAAATTCATTTTTATAAGACTTTGAGTTTCAAGGTTTTGTCCCTTCCATATTTTTTTGCCAATATGACAAGCAATCTGATATAGATTATATATGTACAATCATGTAATTATATTGCCATATTGATTGTGTTGTAAAAGAAGACACTAACCTCGATTATAAGTAAGTCATTTCTGTTTACTTCAGCTTCCTGGTCTATAAAGAGGAAAATTATAATGGAACACATGTTTCCAGGTTGCTGTGAGGAGCAAAATAATATAATGATTGTGAAGTGTTTGACCTAGTATCTGGCATACGGTAAGCACCATATAAATGTTAGCACTTGCTATTATTTCTATAACTGGATGGAATTGGTCTGTACAGAATAACCATATTTCAGGTTTAAGATGTGATTAATATTAAACAGTAAAGGTGGAAAAGCAAATGATTTTTTTGGATAGAATAATTTGGCACTCTGATAATTTGGCTGAATTGATACCATTTGACTGGTAATAAGTTTTATTTCATATTTTAAATACATAGTATTGTGTATATTATTATTGTGTTTCTAATTTTTTTTCTTACATTGTGAAATTTGAAAAACTTGAAAATTTAATATTTTGTTCTAAAATATAATAATTTCCTGTTTGGGGAGGAAAGCAGTATAAAGCCTTTAAGATATTTTTCTCATGAGGTCCTTTGAGGATCTATATTTAGGGTTAGAAGACCTTATCAGTCCTACTGACTATATCATGTGCTGCAAAAGTGAAAATATTGAAGTTTGAGAACTTAAAACCAAGAAAAAAGAATACCATCTCCCCCATTCCTTCTCAAATGTAGAGAGAAGATTCACAAGTTTACTATCATAAAGAGTAAGTTTTTACTTTTTTTGGCTTTCACTTATAAAAATGATGAAAATGTATATGGTAGTTTAAAGTTGTAATTTCAATACATTAATATCAGATAATTGTCAGATATTTATGACATGTCTGAAACCCTAGATTATAGTCAGTTTTAATTTAGAAAGAAAGATTTGTGATGCAAAGTGTCATTTGTATCCAGAGGGAAGACTACGGAGACTAAATGTGGATCACAGCATAGTATTTTCATCTTTTTTGTTGTTGTTTGCTTGCTTTTTTTCCTTTCTCTTGTTTTTTTTTTCTTTTTGATCTAATTTTTCTAGTGCTGCATTAACAAATATGGAAATTAGTTTAGAAGAATTGCATATGTTTAACCTCGACTGGATTACTTGCTGTTATAGGAAGGGAGAGAGGGAGAAAAATTTAGAACACAATGTTTTACAAAAGTGAATGTTGAAAACTATTTGTGTGTATTTGGAAAAATAAAATACTACTAAAAAAAGAAAAAGTTATAAAGGAGAAATTAAATTAACTATTAGAAAAACCTGAGAAAATAATATTAAAGCACTAAGTTATGATTAGTAAAATGTTACTACTTGAGGTAAAAATTCTTGGGATTATAATATTGTTTTGAGTTTGGGTTACACTGCCAGTTGTCTGAATTGTCATGAAACCAATAGTAAAAAATGGTATGTTCTGTAGTTTGAGAACTGCTACAGATGGGTGTCTGTCTCTGAGAAAAATTAAGGAAATGACCTTAGCAAAGGTAGGATCCTCTCAGCTCAGTTTCACAATTCTGCTGCTGTTGTTTGCCCTTTGTTCTCAGAGTACCATGACTTCGGGGAGGTGATGCCATGACATACAAGTGAATTGGATCTGAGTGACAGAGCTCTGTGCAAAGTCACCAGCTTCCCTTTCCCTTCCAGAATGGTCTGGGTCCAGGGGAAAGACAACTGTGGAGGTTGACCTTTTTAAGTTAAAGTCTTTCCCATTTCTCACTTTGACTGAGGCAATTCCCATTTAGTGATTAAGGTTAAATAAAAAAAAAAAATGAAGCAAAGAACAGCCTCTTTTATCTAGTTAAAAAAAAATTAATCCGAGAGGGGAAGATCCCTTTGAACAGGCCATTTCTCCAGCTGGCTAATCCTGAACCTTTCTTTTAATACCCTGTGAATAATACGGAGCTCTTCTACTTGATTGACTGTCAGATATGTCTTGTACTTAGAATCAAATAGAGTTAATTTATCTGATATATTCTGCGATAGCATATGTTAGGTCAGCTGTGTCCTTGAGGGAACAAGTCTTGACATTGTTATGTCTCTCCCTTTTTTTTTTTTCATCTTAAAATTCTATGATCAGAGTAGGTGAGCAGTAGTTTTTTAAGCATAATACTAAATCTTTTCATTGATAGATTGATCCTAGAACATCTATGACTGTCTACAAGAGTATATGAAAAATTTAAAATTTTTCTTCCATATTAAATTATAATTATCCTCTAGGAGGAGGATTAGACAAAATAATAAGTAAAAGATGTAATTAAAATTTTTTCTAATTAAATGGAATAGTAAAATTTGAGAAAGCAACAGAATTGGACTGTTTTCTTTAAAAACTATCTACATATGTATATGATTAATATTCAAATGTATCAAATATAGAAATTCAGGCTTTGATTAGATTTTTAGTAATGAGGTCTCAAAATTGGATTAAGGATGTCACATATAAAATTGCATTAATAATGGCGAAGAATGAAATGATTTTCCCATTTTAATATATCTGATAATTTTAAAGAAGAAGAGTTCATTTTACATATTAGCATTTTTTAAAAAAAGATTCTTATATCAGGTAAAGGATTTCAGTAAAGACAAAAAGAAGTGATATATCTTTTGAAAAGCATGTGTTTGGATCAGTTTTCCCCTTTTAAAAGAAATATGAGTCAACAATTTCAGTTCGGTTTATTAAAAAAAAATCTCTGACGTTTCAGGTTTGGAAAACCAAATTTAAGAGATCATACTAAATTGTAATAAGTCTTATCACTGACAACTTCTAACAGAATTATCAGTGACTCTGAACCAAAAAAGAAGAGAAACCTTCTTCACAGCCACCCTAAGGATGAGACCAATTCCATAATGTCTAGGAGAAGCTGTTTCCATGGACCAGTCATGAGATATTCAGGACTCCAGACAAAATGGGATAATTGAATGGGCTTTGGGAATGGGTTACTAGATGGAGACTTGATATTTAAAATTGATGATCTTCAGGATATTTCTGTGGATTTGTGTTTCATGGTGTTTGTTTGTTGGAGATTTTTTGGTAAATCTCCCCTCTCAAAATGAATCCATTAGGAGCCATCTAAGTAGTTTTTAGAGATTCGTAGCCTGACTTAATTTACCTGTATAGTCTATTTAACAAGGTTTGCTTATCTTTATTATTGTTTTTAGACTCTATGTTAGCTGCTGTATGTGAGAGGATGCTTTCCAGTCATCTTTTCTTAGTATATAATGTTGATGGTGAGAAGGAGCACATTAAAAACCTTCTAAATTTGGCTTATGAATAAGTGATATATGGGGGAATGAGCTGGTGTTTTCCCAGAAATCAAAGGCAGAATTAAGGAATTGAGTAAATCATATTGACTCTATTCCCTCAATTATTAGATTTCAATCATCATTTCTGATTGAATATTTTAAATATTCAACATCATTTCTGTGTTGAAGAAGAAATCACTAGGCCACATAATTCATTATTTACTTTTCAATCTAAAATATTCTTTTCCTATATTAGATATTGTATACATGATATAATTTTAATAACAATTACATGGGAAAGAGGTAGCTTGACATGGCCCTGAATCAGGAAACGAGGTTCAGCTACAAGAATTTCCTTATGAGAATGTAACTATATTGATGAAATCAGAGTTTGGGGGGAGAAAAAGAAGTAGAGAAAACAATTAAATAGTATTTTAAAAATATGAACTATTCACCAACAATGAGGCTGGTGGTAGAACCAAACAAATTATGTGGCAGTAGGAGGTTGACTTAGAAATGCAGTTAAAAATTCCATTCTGATATCCATAAGACAGGTCCATTTCATACTCAGAAAAAAAATCTTTGAAGAATCCATTTGTCTGTATTATTAATGTTTTGATCTCTTCAAATATTTTAGAAAATTAAAAATTGCCTGCAACTGAATTTATCCTAGGATTATTTAATTCAAAACTTTTATACCCTTTCCCCGCCAAAAAAAGGGATACTTAAGATTTTTTAAATTATTTTTTATTATAGCTTTTTATTTACAAGATATATGCATAGGTAATTTTTCAACATTGACCCTTGCAAAAACTTCTGTTTCCACTTTTCCCCTCCTTCCCTCCACCTCGTCCCCTAGATGGCAGGTAGTCCCATACATGTTAAACATTTCAAAGTATATGTTAAATACAATATATGTATACATATTTCTACAGTTATTTTGTTGTTGTACAAGAAATACTAGATTTAGAAAGAAGGTAAAAAAAACAGAAGAAAAAACAAAAATACAAGCAAACAGTAACAGAAAGAGTGGAAATGTTATGTTATGGTTCATACTCATTTCCCACTGTTTTTTCTCTGGGTGTAGCTGGTTCTCTTCATTACAGAGCAATTGGAATTTGGATCCTCTCATTGTTGAAGAGAGCCATGTCCATCAGAATTGATCATCATGTAGTAGTGTAGTTGAAGTGTATAATGATCTCCTGGTTCTGCTCATTTCACTCAGCATCAGTTCATGTAAGTCTCTCCAGGCCTTTCTGAAATCATCCTGCTGATTGTTTCTTATAGAACAATAATATTCCATAACATTCATATGCCACAATTTACTCAGCCCTTCTCCAACTTATGAGCATCCACTCAGTTTCCAGTTTCTGGCCACCACAAAAAGGGCTGCCACAAACATTTGTGCACATATGGGTTCCTTTCCCTCCTTTAATATCTCTTTGGGATATAAGTCCAGTAGTTAACACTGCTGGATCAAAGGGTATGCTCCAAAGGGATCAAAGGGATCACAAAATAGAAAATTTCAATTATATTAAGTTAAAAAGCTTTTGTACAAATAAAACTAATGCGGACAGGATTAGAAGGTAAGCAATAAACTATGAAAACATTTTTACAGCTAAAGGTTCTGATAAAGGCCTCATCTCCAAAATATATCGCAATTTTACTCTAATTTATAAGAAATCAAGCCATTCTCCAATTGATAACTGGTCAAAGGATATGAACAGACAATTTTCAGATGAAGAAAATGAAACTATTTCTAGTCACATGAAAAGGTGCTCCAAACCATTGTTGATCAGAAAAATGCAAATTAAGACAACTCTGAGATTCCATTATACACCTGTCAGATTGGCTAGGATGACAGGAAAAGATAATGATGAATGTTGAAAGGGATGTGAGGAAACTGGGACATGGATGCATTGTTGTTGGAATTGTGAATGGATCCAACCATTCTGGAGAAGAATTTGGAACCATGCTCAAAAAGTCAAACTATGCATACACTCTTTCGTCCAGCAGTGTTTTATTTAATTTGATATAATTAAAATTTTCTATTTTGTGATCAGTAATGAACTCTAGTTCTTCTTTGCTCACAAATTCCTTCCTTCTCCACAGATCTGAGAGGTAAACTATTCTATGTTCTTCTAATTTATTTATAATCTCATTCTTTATGCCTAGGTCATGAACCCCTTTTGACCTTATCTTGCTGCATGGTGTTAAGTGTGGGTCAATGCTTAGTTTTTGCCATATTAATTTCCAATTTTCTCAGCAGTTTTAGTGAATTCTTGTCCCAAAAGCTGGGGTCTTTGAGTTTGTCAAACACTAGATTATTCAAGTTATTGACTATTTTATCCTGTGAACCTAACTTCATCCACTGATCAGCTAGTCTATTTCTTAGACAATACCAAATGATTTTGGTGATCGTTGCTTTATAATATAGTTTTAGATCTGATACAGCTAGGCCACCTTCATTTGATTTTTTTTTCATTAGTTCCCTTGAAATTCTTGACTTTTTGTTCTTCCAGATGAATTTTGTTGTTATTTTTTCTAGTCATTAAAATAGTTTCTTAGGAGTCTGATTGGTAATAGCGCTAAATAAATAGGTTAGTTTAGGGAGTATTGTCATCTTTATTATATTGGCTGGACCTATTCAAAAGCACTTAATAAATTTCCAATTGTTTAAATCTGACTTTGTGTGGAAAGTGTTTTGTAGTTTTGCTCATATAGTTCCTGACTTTCCCTTGGCAGACTCCCAAATATTTTATGCTATCGACAGTTATTTTGAATGGAATTTCTCTTTGTATCTCTTGCTATTGGATTTTGTTGGTGATGTATAAAAATGCTGAGGATTTATGTGGGTTTATTTTGTATCCTGTAACTTTGCTTAAATTATAGATTATTTCTAATAGCTTTTTAGTAGAATCTCTGGGGTTTTCTAAGTATACCATCATATCTTCTGCAAAGAGTGATAGTTTGGTTTCCGCATTACCTACTCTAATTCCCTTAATCTCTTTCTCGACTCATTGCAGAAGCTAGCATTTCTAATACAATATTGAATAATAACGGTGATAGTGGGCAACCTTGTTTCACTCCTGATCTTACTGGGAATGGTTCCAGTTGGATACTTAAGATTTTAAAATATTTCTTTTGGTATTCCCTTAGGAGAAAACATGGAGGTAACCATCCAGCAAAACTTCTCCAACGGAAGCTCGGCCCTTTGCAACGAGTACTGCGGGAAGGTCCTGGCCACACTCTATGGCGCGGTCTTGTTAGGGGGCACGGTTAGCTCCATCATGATGGCCCACGTCCTGTCCCAGAGGAGTTCCTGGTCCGCCATCACCATCATCATCACCAACCTCACCGTGCTGCACTCCATCTTCCTGGCCAGCCTCCCCTTCCGCCTCAGCTATTACTTTCTGAGGCAGTGGAAGTTCGGGTGGTTCGCTTGCCGGCTCGTCAGCAGCGCGGTCCATTTCCACACGTACCTCAGCTTTCTCTTCTACGTGGCCATCATCGCCATTCGCCTGCTCACTCACTTCAGGAGGCTCCCAGCGCAGGAGGCGCAGACGGGCGGGGCCGCGGCCCTGAGCATCTCCATCTGGCTGCTGGGAACGCTCACCTTCGCGCTGCTTTTCCGCTTCCACTATGGCGCCCACACGGACGCCTCCCTTCACTGCTTTGAGTTCCACCAAGAACTCGGCCTCCGGTCGGTGGCCGCCATCAATTACTGCGCGATCGGAGTCCTCTTGGCCACGGTCTCGGCGCTCTCGGCGCTTCAGCTGCTGGTGCTCAGACGCCTGCGCAGGGCGCTGGGGCCCGGCGCGCTCGCCCACCAGGAGCTCCGGGCTCACGGCAGCAGCCTCTTCTTCCTGCTGGTGATGGTCGTCTGTTTCCTGCCGCATCACATCTTTCGGGCTTTTTTCATTCACAATTATTCCCGGGACCAGAACCCGGAGCTAATTCTATATGGTGAGATCTGCAAGGCGCTCACGGGCGTCTGCAGCCTGGACATGCTGTGCTTCCTGGGCGGGCTGGCCCACTGAGCGCTCGTCGCGACCAACCTGCATTTTTTCTTAGGAGCTTTTTTGGAGAGAAGTTCCAGGTTGAGAAATGTTCCGGACCCTTCCCCCTTTCTCTTCTCCTTCCCCTTCCCCTTCCCCTTTCCCTTCCCCTTTTCTTTCCTCTTCCCCTTCCCCTTTCCCTTCCCCTTCCCCTTCCCCTGCCCCTAGCCACCATCTCTGTTCCCACTTCCATGTTCATGGAGCAGCCCCCGGTGATTGCTATCATTTGCTCAGCCATTGAAGGTTAGTGGAAGACTTGCTGAAGTCCCAGGATACCAAAAAGAGCAAAAATAGTGCCCACAATCCAAGCCAAGGAAGAAAACGGGGCACAAATGGCTCAGGAAGGAGAAGATTTAGAAGGAAATCTCAGCCGCTGTTCAGGGACCAACAGAGGAGACCGATGCATCCAAGACTGATCCTTACCATAATCCCATCCTGCTGAGCTTTGGGATTTCATTCAGAATGCTCAGATGGATCTGGGCATCCTAGTTTGGAAGCCCTTCTGGGTGACTTTCATCCAGGCCCTTCCATGGGTTCACCCCAAGAGGCCCATCCAATGTGCAGGAGGCCTTCCTTACTTTCTCACGACACCAGGGGAATAACAATGGAGTCCTTGACTGTCGTCCATCTGGCGCTCTTGGCACAAGAACAGTCCATCATCGGGGAACTTAGAAGACAAAACTATTTCCTAACCGACTTTGGGGACCTTGTTCTTAATCCTCCTAGGGTGTCCTTTCCTTCCTCTTCTCTCTAGATTTTTCAGGATACCCTTCCTCTCTCCTGATTCTTCTCCCTCTCTGACCACTTTGTCTCCTTTGCGGAAAATCCCGTTGATCGTGTCCTGTGACCACGAGTGTCCCTTGGGGCTTTGTCTGCAAATTCCAGCTAAAATCTCATCTGAGAAACTTGGGTTTTCTTCTAAATGCTGTCTCTATTTTGCCAAGGTTTGGGTTTCCTCAGAATTTCCTTCTATCTCCAACCTTCATAGAAGAACACATAGTAGAGTTGAATTTCTGTAGAGACTAAACAAGAATGCAGTTATTTAATGTCATTTTGCTTTAGAGAAAATACAAAGGAGACGAAGAGGAGATACATGAGGTAGGCATTATGTTTGTAGCATAAAGGGGAGGTAGCATTTGTGGCCCTGCCGTTTAACTGGGGTCACTACTCTCAGTTCCTTAGTCTGATTGTGGATGCTGGGAAAAGACTTAAGGGTCTCAGAATGGTAGAACAGACAATGTTCCCACATAAAAGCACTCAGCTGGGCCTGGGAAGCACCAAGTCAGAAGACTGGACGATGAGAGTTAACATTTCAGATCTAATTAGCAGCAAAAGCATGCTTCTGATAGGAAGGATTAATGTTGTTAATGTTCATTTCATATTCATGACGATAAAGAACCTGAAGGACTGACATGTTTCGTTCTGGTTTTCTAACCTTAAGTTTTGTTCGTTTCTATTCTACTTTAATAAAATACCTTCTAATCTCAAAAAAAAAAATAAAGTAAAATCTCATTTGAGAAAAGATTTTGTAATCCCTTGTTTTTGCTAGTGCCTTATTTAATTTATCTTGTTTGAACACAATAAGTTTACATATAGTCTCCCCCATTAGAACATAAGATCATTGAGAGCCCCTTTCTCTTTTCTTTGTATCCCCAGCACTTAGGACAGTGCCTGGCTCTTAGTAGGCACTTAATAAATGTTTGTTGACTTCATCTGACCATCCCCGCCCCCACTCCTCAGAATAACCTTGTTTTGTATTCTGTGACTCATAGCAGTGTTGACTTTAGTGGGAGCTTTCTTTCCTAAAGGTTTGACTTTCTATATCTGTCACCAATTGTAATTTTAAAGGGAGGAATTTATGGCCAAAGAAGAATTAGAGAACGTTATAAATGCAGCATTGACAACTTTGATTACATTAAATTAAGATTTTGGACCAAAAAACCCCAACTGAAACAAGATTAAAAGGGGAAGTGCAAACATGTGAAAACATTTATAGGCAGTTTCTGATAAAGGTTTCACTTCTAAAATATATAAAGAACTGTCAAATTTATATGACTACAAGTCATTCCCTAATTGATAAGTGGTCAAAGGATATGAATAGACAATTTTCAGATGATGAAATTAAAGCCAACTGTAGTCATATGAAAAAATACTCTACACCACTCTTGATCAGAGAAATGCAAATTAGAACAACTCTGAGGTCCCACCTCACACCTCTCAGATTGGCTAAGATAAAAGGAAAAGATAATGATAAATATTGGAAGGGATGTAGAAAAACTGGGACGCTAATGCATTGTTAGTGGAGTTGTGAATGGATCCAACCATTCTGGAGAGCCTTTTATTCAACCATTTTCCAATTAATAGGGCTTATATCCCAAAGAGATCTTAAAGGAGGGAAAGGGACCTATAGGGGCAAAAATGTTTGTGGCAGCCCTTTTTTAGTGGCAAAGAATCAGAAAATGAAGAGATTCCCATTACTTGGAGAATGGCTGAATAAGTTGTGTCATATGAAGGCAATGAAATATTATTGTCCTATTAAAAATGATGAACAGGCCCGTAAATTTTAGAAAATTTAATTTGAATTTTAGAAAAGCCCGTAAAGATTTACATGACCTGGTAAAGTGAAACAAGCAGAATCAGGAATGCATTGGACACAATAACAGCCAGAATGTGCAATGATCAACTAGGAAAGATTTAGTTCTTTTCAGTGATTCGGTGATCGAAGGCAATCCCAAGAAACTTTCAATAGAAAACGCCAAAAACCAAAACAAAATTGTAACTTTAGTCTTCAGCTTCTTTCCTCATTTTCTGGCAGATTTTCCCATCGGGGATAAGAGCTGTGAAGCTATTAGCTCTTTTGAGCTTCCCTAAGACACGGTCCCAGGGTGAACTAGGAAGAACCAAACATTCTGTTCTCAAGTTTGTGCTGCCATGAGAGAGACAGGAGAAACCAATATTTCTGCCTTACTACAGTGATTCCCAACAGGACACAGGAAACTACTTCTGTTATGTCAGTGGCATCTGTAAAGCTCCTAAGCTTTGTTTTACTTAGGGCAGCTAGTGGTCTAGTGGATAGAGAATGGGGTCTGGAGTTAGGAGCACCCCGAATACAAATCTGACTTCAGACATTTACTTGTGACTCTGGACAAACCACTCAGTTTCCTCATTTATAAGATGGTCTGGGGAAGGAAGAGGCAAACCACTCCAGTATCTTTGTCAAGAAAACTCCAAAGGGAGTCACAATCAAGATTAAAAAAGACTGAACGATAACAAAAACGTCTTACTTTCATTTCAAGACAGAAGTTACATAGGAAGCCAGCAATTGCCATGTTTCTCAGTGGAATAAAATGGATTAATTAATTTTTAAAAATCCTTTCTAACAAGCTAATTTGGCACTGCCTGGCTTCCCTTATTGAATTTTGCAATTAGCTCAACAATAGATTGTGATGGGGAAAAGGGAGAAACAGTTTGAAAAGCCATTTATTTATTAAAAAAAAAATAAACAAAAGATCAGCTTTTCTGATTCTTAGTTTCTTATCCTTTTCACAGGTACATTATTGGGCTTGGGACTCATTTTGCAGTGGATGGTGAGTGCTTAACCACCTTTCCCCGTGTTAAGCCTCTTTCACCCGTTTAGCCTCAGCCCTGAGTTCTGGCTAAACCCTGCTTGTCTTGGACAGCTGGAGCGGGCAGATGAGTCTCTAATTACTGGGTCACAAGGGGGCTGGTTTTTCTGTACAAGAGGAAGCCACAGACTGGCTTCCTGTCTGCCTGAGAAACACATAACAAAACCATCTCACTAAGTTCTCAGGTGCCTCGGCTGTGCCCTGGGGACCTTGCTGCTGAAACTTCCCAGAATCTCTGGAAGGATCTGGGGCACGGTGTGGTGGGAGGCCACTCTCTCTATATAGTTCACGGCTGCTCCCCACTTCCTCCCCCAACTCAGCAGCTTTTTGGGCAATTAGGCAGCAAACCCCAAGAAGGAAGCCGGCAGCGTCCTTGGCAATCTTTAAGGGGCCTCTGAATCCAGTCCCCCTTGCTGGGGTCTCGGAAATGACGCTTGGCTTCTGACTCATCTCCTAAGTTTGGTTTCTTGAGAGCCTTAATGAGATACCGTGACTGAAAAGTAGGAGGGGAAGTAGGCTCAAGAGGGATGGAAAACCTCCAAGAATGCAATCCTGAAGACACAAATAGAAACAACTTTGTTGAGAGGAAGGAGGGAGTTTGCTAAAGAGAGGGCTGCGATGTGGCTGCACAGGGACCTCTCTGGCGGACTTAGATTTTCAAAAGATGGGCACAGCACGTGGCCCCGAGGCAGGATTAAGAGTGGGAGAGTGAAATGTTCTTGGCGGTTTTCTGGAGGTCTTGGAGCAGCCTTCCTTTCAGTCGATTACTCTCCACGAGAATAGCCAGGGATAAAGTCCCAAAGTCTTCGTTGTCTCCTTTGCCTGGTACTCAGCTAGCTTTCTTGTGGCCTTCAGAGGAAGTTTTAGTGGAGAAAATGCGGGAGGCCAGGCCGGCCACCAAGAGGCTGATGAAGATGGAATGAATGTCTCTCCTTGGCTTGAGCTCCCGCCTCCAGTCCTCTGTCTCCTCTGGCCCCTAGTCCCTGCTTGTATTCTCCACCCTGAGTGTAAACCAATCATTCTATCACCAGGGAACCATTATTTTTTTTAATAACTTTTTATTGATAGAACGCATGTCAGGGTAATTTTTTACAGCATTATCCCTTGCACTCACTTCTGTTCCGATTTTTCCCCTCCCTCCCTCCATCCCTTCCCCCAGATGGCAAGCAGTCCTTTACATGTTGAATGGGTTACAGTATATCCTAGATACAATATATGTGTGCAGAACCGAACAGTTCTCTTGTTGCACAGGGAGAATTGAATTCAGAAGGTAGAAATAACCCGGGAAGAAAAACAAAAATGCAAGCAGTTTATATTCATTTTCCAGTGTTCTTTCTCTGGGTGTAGCTGCTTCTGTCCATCTTTGATCAATTAAGGCTCTCTTTATCGAAGAGATCCACTTCCATCAGAATACATCCTCAAACAGTATCGTTGTTGAGGTATATAATGATCTCCTGGTTCTGCTCATTTCCCTCAGCATCAGTTATGTAAGTCTCACCACCACTAACGAAGAGGAAATTAGAGCAATAATTAGGAGTTACTTTGCCCAACTTTACGCCAATAAATTCGACAACTTAAATGAAATAGAAGAATACCTCCAAAAATATAGCTTGCCTAAACTAACAGAGGAAGAAGTAAATATCCTAAACACTCCCATCTCAGAAAAAGAAATAGAACAAACTATTAATCAACTCCCTAAGAAAAAATCCCCAGGACCAGATGGATTTACATCTGAATTCTATCAAACATTTAAAGATCAATTAACTCCAATGCTAAATAAACTATTTGAAAAAATAGGGATTGAAGGAGTCCTACCAAACTCCTTTTATGACACAGACATGGTACTGATACCTAAATCAGGTAGGCTGAAAACAGAGAAAGAAAATTATACACCAATCTCCCTAATGAATATTGATGCTAAAATCTTAAATAAAATATTAGCAAAAAGATTACAGAAAATCATCCCCAGGATAATACACTATGACCAAGTAGGATTTATATCAGGAATGCAGGGCTGGTTCAATATCATGTAAGTCTCACCAGTCCTCTCTGTATTCATCCTGCTGGTCATTTCTTACAGAACAATAATATTCCATAACATTCATATACCACAATTTACTCAACCATTCTCCAATGGATGGGCATCCATTCATTTTCCAGCTTCTAGCCACTACAAACAGGGCTTCCACAAACATTTTGGCACATACAGGTCCCTTTCCTTTCTTTAGTATCTCTTTGGGGTATAAGCCCAGTAGAAACACTGCTGGATCAAAGGGTCTGCACAGTTTGATAACTTTTTGAGCATAGTTCCAAATTGCTCTCCAGAATGGCTGGATGTGGAACCATTATTTGTTGTAGGATTAAATCACTCATACTGAACCTCGCTAAGCTAGACAACCATTGTCTCCTCCATCCCACTTATCGATTCCATTGCTCAGCACCTTGTAGGAACCCTTGTTTCAGAGTTCTGGCCCGTCACAGGAGAGCAGGGTCTGAGCAGGGTCTGAGCCGGGAGCTCAGGAGCGGTGGCTGATAAAACAAGGAAGTGGTTGGGTTCTGTGGTTTCCTGCAAGACGTCAGGAGACAACGTATCCCAGGGAAGGGCAAGCTGGGCTGGAAGGCAGGAGGCTCCGTCCTGTTCTGACGCCCAGGCTGGGTGACTCAGAGTTATTTAATATCATCTCGATGCCCCCTAGAAACTTCTAGGACGCTGCTGACCTTCCCAGTGAAGAGTTTCCTCTCTTGGGAGTTCCCTGGATCGAGTGAACCTCAGGTCCAGTCCCCATTCCCTGTGAGAGGACAGGGCTGAGAGGAGGGCTGAGACCGCTTCTTGGAGGAGGTAGGAGGACAGTAACAGAGAAGAAGAGAGCGCTGAACGGCTCCACAGACGTTTGTCTCCTTTTCTCTTCCAGAAAGAATGACCTTTGGGTTAAAAGAGTGGAACAAGATGACTGACAGGGATTGTGATGGGAAAAGGGAGAAACAGTCTGAAAAGCCAGCATTTGACTGCCAGTGAGTCCAGACCATGGGGTCTGGGCGAAAACTGCCCCATTGGCAGCTGGGATTGCTGAATTCTCTGGGAGCCCAGAGGATGGGGAGCTGGCCAGGGGTAGGATTGGGGGGTGCCTTTAGAGCTAGGGTTAGGAAGCTTCCAGGGCTGTGTTCACCAGAAGAGACACTCCATGAAGATCAGCCTCAAGCTCCCCAGGCCCACACATAGTCTGGAGGCTGTCTTACCTGCTCTCTAGTGAGGATCACCCCAAATGCTCCAGGAATCCCTACGGGGAGACCGAAGTTACTGAGAAAGCTGCCTGTACCCCCCAACTGCCTCTCTTGCAGCTGCCTCCACATCCTGTCACTAACTGAGCCCTCACAATGCCTCCAAGCAGGGCGGTGATTCTCCCTTCTCCCAGTCAGGCTTCCATCTCCACACCGTACCCAATGCCCAGAGGGCTTCTGGCCCTCCTGCCTCACCCATTTCCAGGTCACCAGTTTCACCCGGGGTCTGGGATCTGCTGCCCCTCTGGTGGTGAGAACCAAGGTCAAAGCCAACTCTCCACCAGGGGAAAGGGTGGGAGGAGACAAAGGCCCTCGTGCAGGAACTTCACCAGGAAGTTCTCTGGATGACTGGGATGGGGCAGGTGCAACGGCTCACTGTGGGAAAGGAGTCAGCATACTCTGGGGTGCAATGGGAAAATCACAGAGTCCGAAGCCAGAGGGCTTGGATTCAAATCTCTCCAGGGCTACTTCCCTCCTGCAGGTCACTACACTGAGGTATCATCTATCAAGAAACAAGAGTGGGGCTCAATGGCCTCTAAGGCTCTCATTTGACAGGGTGGCGTGGAGGCCCAAAGGCTCTCAGGAGCTCTACCAACAAATCCACTGGAAACTACTTTTTCAGGGGGTCCAGGGAGAACATCCCAATGTTGGAGACTTGCAAGTGATTTAAAAGAGCTCCTGAACAGTGACTTAAGGGAGCTTCTGATAAGTGAATTAAGAGAGATCCTGAAGAGTGATTTAAGGGAGCTATTTAAGTGACCAGCACGATGAATACAGAGAGGCTTGGAGAGACTTACATGAACTGATGCTGAGTGAAATGATCATTTTATACCTCAACAACAATATTGCATGAGGATGTCTTCTGATGGAAGTGGATCTCTTCAACAAAGAGAAGCTCTAACTCAGTTTCAATTGATCAATGATGGACAGAAGCAGCTACACCCAAAGAAAGAACACTGGGAAATGAGTGTAAACTGTTTGCATTTTTGTTACAATTAGTTAAAAAAAAAAGGAGAGAAGATATTTAAGGGAGCTCCTAAAGAGTGATTTAATCAAGCTCCTGAAGAGTGGATTAGGGGACTTCCTGAAGAGGGATTTAAAGGACCTTTTGAAAAGATATTTGAGGAAGTTCCTGAAGAGTGATTTAAGCTCCTGAAAAGTGACTTAATCTAGCTCCTGATGAATCACTTTAAGGAAGTTTTGGAAGTGTGATTTAAGGTTGAGAAGAAGGGATTATCTGAAGAGTGACTTAAAGGACTTGCTGAACAGTGATTTAAAGGAGCTTTTGAAAAGAAATTTAAAGAAGTTTCTGAAGAGTGACTCAATCAAGCTCCTGAAGAGTGGCTTTAATGAAGCTCCTGAAAAGTGAGCTCCTGATGACTGAGCCAAGGAAACTCCTGAAGAGTGACTTAATGGAGCTTTTGAGAAGTGATTTAAGGGAGCTCCTGAAGAATGACTTAATCAAGCTCCTGAAAAGTGAGCTCCTGATGACTGAGCCAAGGGAGCTCCTCAAGAGTGACTTAATCTAGCTCCTGAACACTGACTTAAGGGAGCTTTTGAGAAGTGATTTAAGGGAGCTCCTGAAGAATGACAATCAAGCTCCTGAAAAGTGAGCTCCTGATGACTGAGCTAAGGGAGCTCCTGAAGAGTGACTTAATCTAGCTCCTGAAAAGTGAGCTCCTGATGACTGAGCTAAGGGAGCTTCTGAAGAGTGACTTAATCTAGCTCCTGAAAAGTGAGCTCCTGATGACTGAGCCAAGGGAGCTCCTGAAGAGTGACTTAATCTAGCTCCTGAAAAGTGAGCTCCTGATGACTGAGCTAAGGGAGCTTCTGAAGAGTGACTTAATCTAGCTCCTGAAAAGTGAGCTCCTGATGACTGAGCTAAGGGAGCTTCTGAAGAATGACTTAATCTAGCTCCTGAAAAGTGAGCTCCTGATGACTGAGCCAAGGGAGCTCCTGAAGAGTGACTTAATCTAGCTCCTGAAAAGTGAGCTCCTGATGACTGAGCCAAGGGAGCTCCTGAAGAGTGACTTAATCTAGCTCCTGAAAAGTGAGCTTCTGCTGACTGAGCCAAGGGAGCTCCTGAAGAGTGACTTAATCTAGCTCCTGAAAAGTGAGCTCCTGATGACTGAGCCAAGGGAGCTCTGAAGAGTGACTTAATGGAGCTTTTGAGAAGTGATTTAAGGGAGCTCCTGAAGAGTGACTTAATCAAGCTCCTGAAAAGTGAGCTCCTGATGACTGAGCTAAGGGAGCTCCTGAAGAGTGACTTAATCTAGCTCCTGAAAAGTGAGCTCCTGATGACTGAGCCAAGGGAGCTCCTCAAGAGTGACTTAATCTAGCTCCTGAACACTGACTTAAGGGAGCTTTTGAGAAGTGATTTAAGGGAGCTCCTGAAGAATGACTTAATCAAGCTCCTGAAAAGTGAGCTCCTGATGACTGAGCCAAGGGAGCTCCTGAAGAGTGACTTAAGGGAGCTTTTGAGAAGTGATTTAAGGGAGCTCCTGAAGAATGACTTAATCAAGCTCCTGAAAAGTGAGCTCCTGATGACTGAGCTAAGGGAGCTCCTGAAGAGTGGCTTAAGGGAGCTTTTGAGAAGTGATTTAAGTGAGCTCCTGAAAAGTGACTTAATCAAGCTCCTGAAAAGTGAGCTCCTGATGACTGAGCCAAGGGAGCTTCTGAAGAGTGACTTAATCTAGCTCCTGAAAAGTGAGCTCCTGATGACTGAGCCAAGGGAGCTCCTGAAGAGTGACTTAATCTAGCTCCTGAAAAGTGAGCTCCTGATGACTGAGCTAAGGGAGCTTCTGAAGAGTGACTTAATCTAGCTCCTGAAAAGTGAGCTCCTGATGACTGAGCTAAGGGAGCTCCTGAAGTTAATCTAGCTCCTGAAAAGTGAGCTCCTGATGACTGAGCCAAGGGAGCTCCTGAAGAGTGACTTAATCTAGCTCCTGAAAAGTGAGCTTCTGCTGACTGAGCCAAGGGAGCTCCTGAAGAGTGACTTAATCTAGCTCCTGAAAAGTGAGCTCCTGAAAAGTGACTTAATAGAGCTTTTGAGAAGTGATTTAAGGGAGCTCCTGAAGAATGACTTAATCTAGCTCCTGAAAAGTGAGCTCCTGATGACTGAGCCAAGGGAGCTCCTAAAGAGTGACTTAATCTAGCTCCTGAAAAGTGAGCTCCTGATGACTGACCTAAGGGAGCTCCTGAAGAGTGACTTAATGGAGCTTTTGAGAAGTGATTTAAGGGAGCTCCTGAAGAATGACTTAATCAAGCTCCTGAAAAGTGAGCTCCTGATGATTGAGCCAAGGAAGCTCCTGAAGAGTGACTTAATGGAGCTTTTGAGAAGTGATTTAAGGGAGCTCCTGAAGAATGACTTAATCAAGCTCCTGAAAAGTGAGCTCCTGATGACTGAGCTAAGGGAGCTCCTGAAGAGTGACTTAATCTAGCTCCTGAAAAGTGAGCTCCTGCTGACTGAGCTAAGGGAGCTCCTGAAGAGTGACTTAATCTAGCTCCTGAAAAGTGAGCTCCTGATGACTGAGCCAAGGGAGCTCCTGAAGAGTGACTTAAGGGAGCTTTTGAGAAGTGATTTAAGGGAGCTCCTGAAGAGTGACTTAATCTAGCTCCTGATAAGTGAGCTCCTGATGACTGAGCTAAGGGAGCTCCTGAAGAGTGACTTAATCTAGCTCCTGAAAAGTGAGCTCCTGATGACTGAGCTAAGGGAGCTTCTGAAGAGTGACTTAATCTAGCTCCTGAACACTGACTTAAGGGAGCTTTTGAGAAGTGATTTAAGGGAGCTCCCGAAGAGTGACTTAATCTAGCTCCTGAAAAGTGAGCTCCTGATGACTGAGCCAAGGGAGCTCTTGAAAAGTGACTTAATAGAGCTTTTGAGAAGTGATTTAAGGAGCTCCTGAAGAATGACTTAATCAAGCTCCTGAAAAGTGAGCTCCTGATGACTGAGCTAAGGGAGCTCCTGAAGAGTGACTTAAGGGAGCTTTTGAGAAGTGATTTAAGTGAGCTCCTGAAAAGTGACTTAATCAAGCTCCTGAAAAGTGAGCTCCTGATGACTGAGCCAAGGGAGCTCCTCAAGAGTGACTTAATCTAGCTCCTGAACACTGACTTAATGGAGCTTTTGAGAAGTGATTTAAGGGAGCTCCTGAAGAATGACTTAATCAAGCTCCTGAAAAGTGAGCTCCTGATGACTGAGCTAAGGGAGCTTCTGAAGAGTGACTTAATCTAGCTCCTGAAAAGTGAGCTCCTGATGACTGAGCCAAGGGAGCTCCTGAAGAGTGACTTAATCTAGCTCCTGAACACTGACTTAAGGGAGCTTTTGAGAAGTGATTTAAGGGAGCTCCTGAAGAATGACTTAATCAAGCTCCTGAAAAGTGAGCTCCTGATGACTGAGCTAAGGGAGCTCCTGAAGAGTGACTTAATCTAGCTCCTGAAAAGTGAGCTCCTGCTGACTGAGCTAAGGGAGCTCCTGAAGAGTGACTTAATCTAGCTCCTGAAAAGTGAGCTCCTGATGACTGAGCCAAGGGAGCTCCTGAAGAGTGACTTAAGGGAGCTTTTGAGAAGTGATTTAAGGGAGCTCCTGAAGAGTGACTTAATCTAGCTCCTGAAAAGTGAGCTCCTGATGACTGAGCTAAGGGAGCTCCTGAAGAGTGACTTAATCTAGCTCCTGAAAAGTGAGCTCCTGATGACTGAGCTAAGGGAGCTTCTGAAGAGTGACTTAATCTAGCTCCTGAACACTGACTTAAGGGAGCTTTTGAGAAGTGATTTAAGGGAGCTCCCGAAGAGTGACTTAATCAAGCTCCTGAAAAGTGAGCTCCTGATGACTGAGCCAAGGGAGCTCTTGAAAAGTGACTTAATAGAGCTTTTGAGAAGTGATTTAAGGGAGCTCCTGAAGAATGACTTAATCAAGCTCCTGAAAAGTGAGCTCCTGATGACTGAGCTAAGGGAGCTCCTGAAGAGTGACTTAAGGGAGCTTTTGAGAAGTGATTTAAGGAAGCTCCTGAAAAGTGACTTAATCAAGCTCCTGAAAAGTGAGCTCCTGATGACTGAGCCAAGGGAGCTCCTCAAGAGTGACTTAATCTAGCTCCTGAACACTGACTTAATGGAGCTTTTGAGAAGTGATTTAAGGAGCTCCTGAAGAATGACAATCAAGCTCCTGAAAAGTGAGCTCCTGATGACTGAGCTAAGGGAGCTCCTGAAGAGTGACTGAATCAAGCTCCTGAAAAGTGAGCTCCTGATGACTGAGCCAAGGGAGCTCCTGAAGAGTGACTTAATCTAGCTCCTGAAAAGTGAGCTCCTGATGACTGAGCTAAGGGAGCTTCTGAAGAGTGACTTAATCTAGCTCCTGAAAAGTGAGCTCCTGATGACTGAGCCAAGGGAGCTCCTGAAGTTAATCTAGCTCCTGAAAAGTGAGCTCCTGATGACTGAGCCAAGGGAGCTCCTGAAGAGTGACTTAATCTAGCTCCTGAAAAGTGAGCTTCTGCTGACTGAGCCAAGGGAGCTCCTGAAGAGTGACTTAATCTAGCTCCTGAACACTGACTTAAGGGAGCTTTTGAGAAGTGATTTAAGGGAGCTCCTGAAGAATGACTTAATCTAGCTCCTGAAAAGTGAGCTCCTGATGACTGAGCCAAGGGAGCTCCTAAAGAGTGACTTAATCTAGCTCCTGAAAAGTGAGCTCCTGATGACTGACCTAAGGGAGCTCCTGAAGAGTGACTTAATGGAGCTTTTGAGAAGTGATTTAAGGGAGCTCCTGAAGAATGACTTAATCAAGCTCCTGAAAAGTGAGCTCCTGATGACTGAGCCAAGGGAGCTCCTGAAGAGTGACTTAATGGAGCTTTTGAGAAGTGATTTAAGGGAGCTCCTGAAGAATGACTTAATCAAGCTCCTGAAAAGTGAGCTCCTGATGACTGAGCTAAGGGAGCTCCTGAAGAGTGACTTAATCTAGCTCCTGAAAAGTGAGCTCCTGCTGACTGAGCTAAGGGAGCTCCTGAAGAGTGACTTAATCTAGCTCCTGAAAAGTGAGCTCCTGATGACTGAGCCAAGGGAGCTCCTGAAGAGTGACTTAAGGGAGCTTTTGAGAAGTGATTTAAGGGAGCTCCTGAAGAGTGACTTAATCTAGCTCCTGAAAAGTGAGCTCCTGATGACTGAGCTAAGGGAGCTCCTGAAGAGTGACTTAATCTAGCTCCTGAAAAGTGAGCTCCTGATGACTGAGCTAAGGGAGCTTCTGAAGAGTGACTTAATCTAGCTCCTGAAAAGTGAGCTCCTGATGACTGAGCCAAGGGAGCTCCTGAAGAGTGACTTAAGGGAGCTTTTGAGAAGTGATTTAAGGGAGCTCCTGAAGAGTGACTTAATCTAGCTCCTGAAAAGTGAGCTCCTGATGACTGAGCTAAGGGAGCTCCTGAAGAGTGACTTAATCTAGCTCCTGAAAAGTGAGCTCCTGATGACTGAGCTAAGGGAGCTTCTGAAGAGTGACTTAATCTAGCTCCTGAACACTGACTTAAGGGAGCTTTTGAGAAGTGATTTAAGGGAGCTCCCGAAGAGTGACTTAATCTAGCTCCTGAAAAGTGAGCTCCTGATTACTGAGCCAAGGGAGCTCTTGAAAAGTGACTTAATAGAGCTTTTGAGAAGTGATTTAAGGGAGCTCCTGAAGAGTGACTTAATCAAGCTCCTGAAAAGTGAGCTCCTGATGACTGAGCTAAGGGAGCTCCTGAAGAGTGACTTAATCTAGCTCCTGAAAAGTGAGCTCCTGATGACTGAGCTAAGGGAGCTCCTGAAGAGTGACTTAAGGGAGCTTTTGAGAAGTGATTTAAGGAAGCTCCTGAAAAGTGACTTAATCAAGCTCCTGAAAAGTGAGCTCCTGATGACTGAGCCAAGGGAGCTCCTCAAGAGTGACTTAATCTAGCTCCTGAACACTGACTTAATGGAGCTTTTGAGAAGTGATTTAAGGGAGCTCCTGAAGAATGACAATCAAGCTCCTGAAAAGTGAGCTCCTGATGACTGAGCTAAGGGAGCTCCTGAAGAGTGACTTAATCTAGCTCCTGAAAAGTGAGCTCCTGATGACTGAGCCAAGGGAGCTCCTGAAGAGTGACTTAATCTAGCTCCTGAAAAGTGAGCTCCTGCTGACTGAGCCAAGGGAGCTCCTCAAGAGTGACTTAATCTAGCTCCTGAACACTGACTTAAGGGAGCTTTTGAGAAGTGATTTAAGGGAGCTCCTGAAGAATGACTTAATCTAGCTCCTGAAAAGTGAGCTCCTGATGACTGAGCTAAGGGAGCTCCTGAAGAGTGACTTAATCTAGCTCCTGAAAAGTGAGCTCCTGATGACTGAGCCAAGGGAGCTCCTCAAGAGTGACTTAATCTAGCTCCTGAACACTGACTTAAGGGAGCTTTTGAGAAGTGATTTAAGGGAGCTCCTGAAGAATGACTTAATCTAGCTCCTGAAAAGTGAGCTCCTGATGACTGAGCCAAGGGAGCTCCTGAAGAGTGACTTAAGGGAGCTTTTGAGAAGTGATTTAAGGGAGCTCCTGAAGAATGACTTAATCAAGCTCCTGAAAAGTGAGCTCCTGATGACTGAGCTAAGGGAGCTCCTGAAGAGTGGCTTAAGGGAGCTTTTGAGAAGTGATTTAAGTGAGCTCCTGAAAAGTGACTTAATCAAGCTCCTGAAAAGTGAGCTCCTGATGACTGAGCCAAGGGAGCTTCTGAAGAGTGACTTAATCTAGCTCCTGAAAAGTGAGCTCCTGATGACTGAGCCAAGGGAGCTCCTGAAGAGTGACTTAGTCTAGCTCCTGAAAAGTGAGCTCCTGATGACTGAGCTAAGGGAGCTTCTGAAGAGTGACTTAATCTAGCTCCTGAAAAGTGAGCTCCTGATGACTGAGCCAAGGGAGCTCCTGAAGTTAATCTAGCTCCTGAAAAGTGAGCTCCTGATGACTGAGCCAAGGGAGCTCCTGAAGAGTGACTTAATCTAGCTCCTGAAAAGTGAGCTTCTGCTGACTGAGCCAAGGGAGCTCCTGAAGAGTGACTTAATCTAGCTCCTGAACACTGACTTAAGGGAGCTTTTGAGAAGTGATTTAAGGGAGCTCCTGAAGAATGACTTAATCTAGCTCCTGAAAAGTGAGCTCCTGATGACTGAGCTAAGGGAGCTCCTGAAGAGTGACTTAATGGAGCTTTTGAGAAGTGATTTAAGGGAGCTCCTGAAGAATGACTTAATCAAGCTCCTGAAAAGTGAGCTCCTGATGACTGAGCCAAGGGAGCTCCTAAAGAGTGACTTAATCTAGCTCCTGAAAAGTGAGCTCCTGATGACTGAGCTAAGGGAGCTCCTAAAGAGTGACTTAATCTAGCTCCTGAAAAGTGAGCTCTGATGACTGAGCTAAGGGAGCTCCTGAAAAGTGACTTAATGGAGCTTTTGAGAAGTGATTTAAGGGAGCTCCTGAAGAGTGACTTAATCAAGCTCCTGAAAAGTGAGCTCCTGATGACTGAGCTAAGGGAGCTCCTGAAGAGTGACTTAATCTAGCTCCTGAAAAGTGAGCTCCTGATGACTGAGCCAAGGGAGCTCCTCAAGAGTGACTTAATCTAGCTCCTGAACACTGACTTAAGGAGCTTTTGAGAAGTGATTTAAGGGAGCTCCTGAAGAGTGACTTAATCTAGCTCCTGAAAAGTGAGCTCCTGATGACTGAGCTAAGGGAGCTCCTGAAGAGTGACTTAAGGGAGCTTTTGAGAAGTGATTTAAGGAAGCTCCTGAAAAGTGACTTAATCAAGCTCCTGAAAAGTGAGCTCCTGATGACTGAGCCAAGGGAGCTCCTCAAGAGTGACTTAATCTAGCTCCTGAACACTGACTTAATGGAGCTTTTGAGAAGTGATTTAAGGGAGCTCCTGAAGAATGACAATCAAGCTCCTGAAAAGTGAGCTCCTGATGACTGAGCTAAGGGAGCTCCTGAAGAGTGACTTAATCTAGCTCCTGAAAAGTGAGCTCCTGATGACTGAGCCAAGGGAGCTCCTGAAGAGTGACTTAATCTAGCTCCTGAAAAGTGAGCTCTTGCTGACTGAGCCAAGGGAGCTCCTCAAGAGTGACTTAATCTAGCTCCTGAACACTGACTTAAGGGAGCTTTTGAGAAGTGATTTAAGGGAGCTCCTGAAGAATGACTTAATCTAGCTCCTGAAAAGTGAGCTCCTGATGACTGAGCTAAGGGAGCTCCTGAAGAGTGACTTAATCTAGCTCCTGAAAAGTGAGCTCCTGATGACTGAGCCAAGGGAGCTCCTCAAGAGTGACTTAATCTAGCTCCTGAACACTGACTTAAGGGAGCTTTTGAGAAGTGATTTAAGGGAGCTCCTGAAGAATGACTTAATCTAGCTCCTGAAAAGTGAGCTCCTGATGACTGAGCCAAGGGAGCTCCTGAAGAGTGACTTAAGGGAGCTTTTGAGAAGTGATTTAAGGGAGCTCCTGAAGAATGACTTAATCAAGCTCCTGAAAAGTGAGCTCCTGATGACTGAGCTAAGGGAGCTCCTGAAGAGTGGCTTAAGGGAGCTTTTGAGAAGTGATTTAAGTGAGCTCCTGAAAAGTGACTTAATCAAGCTCCTGAAAAGTGAGCTCCTGATGACTGAGCCAAGGGAGCTTCTGAAGAGTGACTTAATCTAGCTCCTGAAAAGTGAGCTCCTGATGACTGAGCCAAGGGAGCTCCTGAAGAGTGACTTAGTCTAGCTCCTGAAAAGTGAGCTCCTGATGACTGAGCTAAGGGAGCTTCTGAAGAGTGACTTAATCTAGCTCCTGAAAAGTGAGCTCCTGATGACTGAGCCAAGGGAGCTCCTGAAGTTAATCTAGCTCCTGAAAAGTGAGCTCCTGATGACTGAGCCAAGGGAGCTCCTGAAGAGTGACTTAATCTAGCTCCTGAAAAGTGAGCTTCTGCTGACTGAGCCAAGGGAGCTCCTGAAGAGTGACTTAATCTAGCTCCTGAACACTGACTTAAGGGAGCTTTTGAGAAGTGATTTAAGGGAGCTCCTGAAGAATGACTTAATCTAGCTCCTGAAAAGTGAGCTCCTGATGACTGAGCTAAGGGAGCTCCTGAAGAGTGACTTAATGGAGCTTTTGAGAAGTGATTTAAGGGAGCTCCTGAAGAATGACTTAATCAAGCTCCTGAAAAGTGAGCTCCTGATGACTGAGCCAAGGGAGCTCCTAAAGAGTGACTTAATCTAGCTCCTGAAAAGTGAGCTCCTGATGACTGAGCTAAGGGAGCTCCTAAAGAGTGACTTAATCTAGCTCCTGAAAAGTGAGCTCTTGATGACTGAGCTAAGGGAGCTCCTGAAAAGTGACTTAATGGAGCTTTTGAGAAGTGATTTAAGGGAGCTCCTGAAGAGTGACTTAATCAAGCTCCTGAAAAGTGAGCTCCTGATGACTGAGCTAAGGGAGCTCCTGAAGAGTGACTTAATCTAGCTCCTGAAAAGTGAGCTCCTGATGACTGAGCCAAGGGAGCTCCTCAAGAGTGACTTAATCTAGCTCCTGAACACTGACTTAAGGGAGCTTTTGAGAAGTGATTTAAGGGAGCTCCTGAAGAATGACTTAATCTAGCTCCTGAAAAGTGAGCTCCTGATGACTGAGCCAAGGGAGCTCCTGAAGAGTGACTTAAGGGAGCTTTTGAGAAGTGATTTAAGGGAGCTCCTGAAGAATGACTTAATCAAGCTCCTGAAAAGTGAGCTCCTGATGACTGAGCCAAGGGAGCTCCTCAAGAGTGACTTAATCTAGCTCCTGAACACTGACTTAATGGAGCTTTTGAGAAGTGATTTAAGGGAGCTCCTGAAGAATGACTTAATCAAGCTCCTGAAAAGTGAGCTCCTGATGACTGAGCTAAGGAGCTTCTGAAGAGTGACTTAATCTAGCTCCTGAAAAGTGAGCTCCTGATGACTGAGCCAAGGGAGCTCCTGAAGAGTGACTTAATCTAGCTCCTGAACACTGACTTAAGGGAGCTTTTGAGAAGTGATTTAAGGGAGCTCCTGAAGAATGACTTAATCTAGCTCCTGAAAAGTGAGCTCCTGATGACTGAGCTAAGGGAGCTCCTGAAGAGTGACTTAATGGAGCTTTTGAGAAGTGATTTAAGGGAGCTCCTGAAGAATGACTTAATCAAGTTCCTGAAAAGTGAGCTCCTGATGACTGAGCCAAGGGAGCTCCTAAAGAGTGACTTAATCTAGCTCCTGAAAAGTGAGCTCCTGATGACTGACCTAAGGGAGCTCCTGAAGAGTGACTTAATGGAGCTTTTGAGAAGTGATTTAAGGGAGCTCCTGAAGAATGACTTAATCAAGCTCCTGAAAAGTGAGCTCCTGATGACTGAGCCAAGGAAGCTCCTGAAGAGTGACTTAATGGAGCTTTTGAGAAGTGATTTAAGGAGCTCCTGAAGAATGACTTAATCAAGCTCCTGAAAAGTGAGCTCCTGATGACTGAGCTAAGGGAGCTCCTGAAGAGTGACTTAATCTAGCTCCTGAAAAGTGAGCTCCTGCTGACTGAGCTAAGGGAGCTCCTGAAGAGTGACTTAATCTAGCTCCTGAAAAGTGAGCTCCTGATGACTGAGCCAAGGGAGCTCCTGAAGAGTGACTTAAGGGAGCTTTTGAGAAGTGATTTAAGGGAGCTCCTGAAGAGTGACTTAATCAAGCTCCTGAAAAGTGAGCTCCTGATGACTGAGCCAAGGGAGCTTCTGAAGAGTGACTTAATCTAGCTCCTGAAAAGTGAGCTCCTGATGACTGAGCCAAGGGAGCTCCTGAAGAGTGACTTAATCTAGCTCCTGAACACTGACTTAAGGGAGCTTTTGAGAAGTGATTTAAGGGAGCTCCTGAAGAATGACTTAATCTAGCTCCTGAAAAGTGAGCTCCTGATGACTGAGCCAAGGGAGCTCCTGAAAAGTGACTTAATGGAGCTTTTGAGAAGTGATTTAAGGGAGCTCCTGAAGAATGACTTAATCAAGCTCCTGAAAAGTGAGCTCCTGATGACTGAGCCAAGGGAGCTCCTAAAGAGTGACTTAATCTAGCTCCTGAAAAGTGAGCTCCTGATGACTGAGCTAAGGGAGCTCCTGAAGAGTGACTTAAGGGAGCTTTTGAGAAGTGATTTAAATGAGCTCCTGAAAAGTGACTTAATCAAGCTCCTGAAAAGTGAGCTCCTGATGACTGAGCCAAGGGAGCTCCTGAAGAGTGACTTAATCTAGCTCCTGAACACTGACTTAATGGAGCTTTTGAGAAGTGATTTAAGGGAGCTCCTGAAGAATGACTTAATCAAGCTCCTGAAAAGTGAGCTCCTGATGACTGAGCTAAGGGAGCTTCTGAAGAGTGACTTAATCTAGCTCCTGAAAAGTGAGCTCCTGATGACTGAGCCAAGGGAGCTCCTGAAGAGTGACTTAATCTAGCTCCTGAACACTGACTTAAGGGAGCTTTTGAGAAGTGATTTAAGGGAGCTCCTGAAGAATGACTTAATCAAGCTCCTGAAAAGTGAGCTCCTGATGACTGAGCTAAGGGAGCTCCTGAAGAGTGACTTAATGGAGCTTTTGAGAAGTGATTTAAGGGAGCTCCTGAAGAATGACTTAATCAAGTTCCTGAAAAGTGAGCTCCTGATGACTGAGCCAAGGGAGCTCCTAAAGAGTGACTTAATCTAGCTCCTGAAAAGTGAGCTCCTGATGACTGACCTAAGGGAGCTCCTGAAGAGTGACTTAATGGAGCTTTTGAGAAGTGATTTAAGGGAGCTCCTGAAGAATGACTTAATCAAGCTCCTGAAAAGTGAGCTCCTGATGACTGAGCCAAGGAAGCTCCTGAAGAGTGACTTAATGGAGCTTTTGAGAAGTGATTTAAGGGAGCTCCTGAAGAATGACTTAATCAAGCTCCTGAAAAGTGAGCTCCTGATGACTGAGCTAAGGGAGCTCCTGAAGAGTGACTTAATCTAGCTCCTGAAAAGTGAGCTCCTGCTGACTGAGCTAAGGGAGCTCCTGAAGAGTGACTTAATCTAGCTCCTGAAAAGTGAGCTCCTGCTGACTGAGCTAAGGGAGCTCCTGAAGAGTGACTTAATCTAGCTCCTGAAAAGTGAGCTCCTGATGACTGAGCCAAGGGAGCTCCTGAAGAATGACTTAATCAAGCTCCTGAAAAGTGAGCTCCTGATGACTGAGCTAAGGGAGCTCCTGAAGAGTGACTTAATCTAGCTCCTGAAAAGTGAGCTCCTGCTGACTGAGCTAAGGGAGCTCCTGAAGAGTGACTTAATCTAGCTCCTGAAAAGTGAGCTCCTGATGACTGAGCCAAGGGAGCTCCTGAAGAGTGACTTAAGGGAGCTTTTGAGAAGTGATTTAAGGGAGCTCCTGAAGAGTGACTTAATCTAGCTCCTGAAAAGTGAGCTCCTGATGACTGAGCTAAGGGAGCTCCTGAAGAGTGACTTAATCTAGCTCCTGAAAAGTGAGCTCCTGATGACTGAGCTAAGGGAGCTTCTGAAGAGTGACTTAATCTAGCTCCTGAACACTGACTTAAGGGAGCTTTTGAGAAGTGATTTAAGGGAGCTCCCGAAGAGTGACTTAATCTAGCTCCTGAAAAGTGAGCTCCTGATGACTGAGCCAAGGGAGCTCTTGAAAAGTGACTTAATAGAGCTTTTGAGAAGTGATTTAAGGGAGCTCCTGAAGAATGACTTAATCAAGCTCCTGAAAAGTGAGCTCCTGATGACTGAGCTAAGGGAGCTCCTGAAGAGTGACTTAATCTAGCTCCTGAAAAGTGAGCTCCTGATGACTGAGCTAAGGGAGCTTCTGAAGAGTGACTTAATCTAGCTCCTGAACACTGACTTAAGGGAGCTTTTGAGAAGTGATTTAAGGGAGCTCCCGAAGAGTGACTTAATCTAGCTCCTGAAAAGTGAGCTCCTGATGACTGAGCCAAGGGAGCTCTTGAAAAGTGACTTAATAGAGCTTTTGAGAAGTGATTTAAGGGAGCTCCTGAAGAATGACTTAATCAAGCTCCTGAAAAGTGAGCTCCTGATGACTGAGCTAAGGGAGCTCCTGAAGAGTGACTTAATGGAGCTTTTGAGAAGTGATTTAAGGAAGCTCCTGAAACGTGACTTAATCAAGCTCCTGAAAAGTGAGCTCCTGATGACTGAGCCAAGGGAGCTCCTCAAGAGTGACTTAATCTAGCTCCTGAACACTGACTTAATGGAGCTTTTGAGAAGTGATTTAAGGAGCTCCTGAAGAATGACAATCAAGCTCCTGAAAAGTGAGCTCCTGATGACTGAGCTAAGGGAGCTCCTGAAGAGTGACTTAATCTAGCTCCTGAAAAGTGAGCTCCTGATGACTGAGCCAAGGGAGCTCCTGAAGAGTGACTTAATCTAGCTCCTGAACACTGACTTAAGGGAGCTTTTGAGAAGTGATTTAAGGGAGCTCCCGAAGAGTGACTTAATCTAGCTCCTGAAAAGTGAGCTCCTGATGACTGAGCCAAGGGAGCTCTTGAAAAGTGACTTAATAGAGCTTTTGAGAAGTGATTTAAGGGAGCTCCTGAAGAATGACTTAATCAAGCTCCTGAAAAGTGAGCTCCTGATGACTGAGCTAAGGGAGCTCCTGAAGAGTGACTTAATGGAGCTTTTGAGAAGTGATTTAAGGAAGCTCCTGAAAAGTGACTTAATCAAGCTCCTGAAAAGTGAGCTCCTGATGACTGAGCCAAGGGAGCTCCTCAAGAGTGACTTAATCTAGCTCCTGAACACTGACTTAATGGAGCTTTTGAGAAGTGATTTAAGGGAGCTCCTGAAGAATGACAATCAAGCTCCTGAAAAGTGAGCTCCTGATGACTGAGCTAAGGGAGCTCCTGAAGAGTGACTTAATCTAGCTCCTGAAAAGTGAGCTCCTGATGACTGAGCCAAGGGAGCTCCTGAAGAGTGACTTAATCTAGCTCCTGAAAAGTGAGCTCCTGCTGACTGAGCCAAGGGAGCTCCTGAAGAGTGACTTAATCTAGCTCCTGAAAAGTGAGCTCCTGATGACTGAGCCAAGGGAGCTCCTGAAGAGTGACTTAATCTAGCTCCTGAAAAGTGAGCTCCTGCTGACTGAGCCAAGGGAGCTCCTGAAGAGTGACTTAATCTAGCTCCTGAAAAGTGAGCTCCTGATGACTGAGCCAAGGGAGCTCCTGAAGAGTGACTTAATCTAGCTCCTGAACACTGACTTAAGGGAGCTTTTGAGAAGTGATTTAAGGGAGCTCCTGAAGAATGACTTAATCAAGCTCCTGAAAAGTGAGCTCCTGATGACTGAGCCAAGGGAGCTCCTGAAGAGTGACTTAATGGAGCTTTTGAGAAGTGATTTAAGGGAGCTCCTGAAGAATGACTTAATCAAGCTCCTGAAAAGGGAGCTCCTGAAGAGTGACTTAAGGGAGCTTTTGAGAAGTGATTTAAGGGAGCTCCTGAAAAGTGACTTAATCAAGCTCCTGAAAAGTGAGCTCCTGATGACTGAGCCAAGGGAGCTCCTCAAGAGTGACTTAATCTAGCTCCTGAACACTGACTTAATGGAGCTTTTGAGAAGTGATTTAAGGGAGGTCCTGAAGAGAGACTTAAGAATTAGGGTTAGGGTTGGAGCCCCCCAAGAGATAAGAGCCTGTACCCTCATGGGGGCCTTTCTAGTTGAGTGGAAACCAATGCTAGCAGTTCCTTTTACCTCTAACATTCCAAAGCAGAAAGAATGAAAGGAATTCTATAGCCTCCAGAAGAACAACTGCATTTTCTGAAACTCAGCTGGGGCTGGAACATCCCAGCATGGCAATCTCTTGGGACACAGAGCCCAGGGATCTCCAAGATAGGGCATGTTGAAATCAGATTTGTTGTGAGCCCATTTGCTTTTTTTTTTTTTTTTGATGTCTTTGTCATGCCATCTATTTTTATTTTATTGCTTTAGAAATTTTTTATTTTTTATTTTTTTTTAAATATTTTTTGATTTTTATTCATCTGAACCCAAGAAATGACAACAAATGGTAATATTTCAATATACAAAGAACAGAAAATAAAGATTAGAAATGAAACGAATCTCTCGTATATAGTTTCTTTAAAATACATACATAGATATATAATAAACAAAAAAATATTCATTTCTTCTTTGTTTTTGTCTTCCTTTCAACTTCCCGTTCTCTTCTATGCATTTTGAAAATTGCTTCAATGAAATTCTTTACTTTTTTCTTTTTAACGCCATCATTGCTATCATCTTCCTGCAAATATACATACACATATGATATCTGTACATATACGTGTGTGTGTGTGTATATTTCATTTTTCAGTTACGTCCAATTCTTTGTGACTCCATTTGGGGGTTTCTTGGTAAAGGTAGTGGAATGGTTTGTCATTTTGTTTTCCTGTGTCTCCATATTTACATCTGAGGAACTGAGGCAAATAGGGATTAAGGTACTTGCCCCAACAACACAGATAATAAGTGTCTGAGGTGGGATTTGAACTCTGTCCACAGCATCAATTAGCTGCCAATTGATGGATACTAGGACAGCAGTAAATGTTTTGTAGATATGGGGCATCTCCCTCTTTCTTCCCCCCTTTAATTATCTGGCTCATAGTGATGTTATTGGAGCCCATTTGCTTTTAAGGCCAGAAAATAAGCCCTGCTTTTTGTGGCGTAACCGAGGGAGCCTCCCCCCAGGATTCCGAGGCCCAGCTGGATTTTAAGGCACAGAATTACTCGGGCGTGAGCTCAGTGCAGACTTTCCGGGCTGGGGGACCGGGCATTTTCTTATCTGTGAAATAGAGATGCTAGGACCTGAAGCACTCGCCTCAGAGGAGAACGGACGGAATGTGGGGCGTCGCGGGCGCTGCAGACTTTAAGCTCCCAAGCGAGGTCACTTGTTCGGACCTCATAGTGACGCCCTTGGGCCCTCAGCCCCCCAGAGAGCCTGGCACTCGGGAAGCCCTTCTGGGGGATGACACTCCCCAGGCCTCTTCACCTTGGACACGACGACAGTACCGCGGGGATGACCGTGCCCCTTGCCCCCTCACAGCCTCAGCCCCGAGGTAAAGGGGCCCTGTCTGGGCCGATGGAACCCTAACCCCAAAGATGGCAGGGGACAGTCCGGGCATCCAGGCCCTAGGAGAGCCGCCATGGTCACCACTGCCCCCTGGTGGCAGCTCACCCTCACTGCCGTTGGCTGCAAGAACCCAACCAGAGAGCCCTACACAGCGGGGAGCGCCATTCCCTTTGCCGTGGAGGTCATTTTGGGGAAATCTTTAAAAGTCCCATTGACTCTCGTTTGCCATTTGAAGGTTCTAGATTCTCTATATCAGCAAGTGCAGAGGGAAGATATCGGGGCAGTCTGCAAACTTAGGTCCACCAGGTAATTGTGTGTATTTTGTTTTATATATTTAGAGAGGGAGCCCACAAACTTTGTCAGACAACCTGTCCGGGAAGCAAAAAGGCGCAGAAGAGCTGGTTTAGAGAGAGCAGCGAGACTCTAAGTCAAGGATAAATGCTTAGAAAGGCTCTCTGAACTCGGGGAAGAAGCAAGACCAAGTGATAAAGAACAGAAAGGAACAGTGAGTGGGGAAGGAGGAAGACTAGGAGAATAATCCAGGGGGTCCTGAAGCCGGCGGGGCTCAGCTCTGAAGAAGCAGCAGCTAAACTCTCAGCAGGAACACGGAGTGCTCAAATCAGCAAACTCTTCCAACTGGGGCTTGGTTTGTAGATGTATGCACTCACACACACAAACTCATCACACACTCACACATACACACTCACACTCACACACATTCACACTCATACACAAACTCATCACACACTCACACATACACACTCACACTCACACACATTCACACTCATACACAAACTCATCACACACTCACACATACACACTCACACTCACACACATTCACACTCATACACACAAATTCATCACACACACACATACACACTCACACACATTCACACTCATACACAAACTCATCACACACTCACACATACACACTCACACTCACACACATTCACACTCATACACAAACTCATCACACACTCACACATACATACACACTCACACTCACACACATTCACACTCATACACAAACTCATCACACACTCACACATACATACACACTCACATACATTCACACTCATACACACAAACTCATCACACATTCACATATACACACACTCACACACATTCACACTCATACAAACTCATCACACACTCACACATACACACTCACACTCACACACATTCACACTCATACACAAACTCATCACACACTCACACATACATACACACTCACACTCACACACATTCACACTCATACACAAACTCATCACACACTCACACATACATACACACTCACATACATTCACACTCATACACACAAACTCATCACACATTCACATATACACACACTCACACACATTCACACTCATACAAACTCATCACACACTCACACATACACACACACTCACACACATTCACACTCATACACACAAACTCATCACACACTCACACATACACACTCACACTCACACACATTCACACTCACACACACAAACTCATCACACACTCACACATACACACTCACACTCACACACATTCACACTCATACACAAACTCATTACACATTCACACATACATACACACTCACACTCACCACACTCGCACATATACACACATTCACACTCATACAAACTCATCACATACTCATACATACACACACACATTCACACTCATCACACACTCACACATATACACACACATTCACACTCATACACACAAACTCATCACAAACACATATACACACATTCACACTCATACATATAAACTCATCACACACTCACACATATACACACACACATACACACAAACTCATTACACACACACATATACACATTCACACTCATACACATACTCACACACACATACACTGTCACACACACACACACCACATTCACACATACTCTGCCGTCCAGTCAGCCTGGTCTTCTCCCTGTTGCTGGAGGACCACTCCATGTCCCAAACCCGACCCCTGTGGCTGGAACGCCCCCTCCTTGGCTCCACCTGAAGCCCCCGTCCCGGCAGGAGCCTTTCCCTGTCCTTGGTGCCCCCTCCCTTTGCCACTTGCACCACCGCTGCTGGTGGGGGGTGTCGCCATTACCCAGTGAGCGCTTTGAAGGCAGGACCCTCCTTTGTGTCTCGGGCGCCGGGCAGAGTGTAGACAGTTAGTGAACGTGAGGGACTGACTGGCTGATCTAAAACGAAGCCCCCTCATCCGGCATCCTCTCGGCGCCTCATTGTTCAGGGGCCTGATGCTCCCCTGCTGCTTTCCGTCTTCCCCGGCCCCTGTTCCTTACAGGCTGATGTCCACAGTTCTTGCTCAGCATTTCGTAGCCTGAATTCCAGCCACTTTTCCCACTTCTGTTCCATTAACGTTACGGGTTGGACTAGATGTTCTCTGGGGACCTTCTAGCCTTTCCGTTCCGGCCTCCTGGATTCCTGGTCCTCCCCGGCTGCCTCCATTCCAGCCCGCCCGGCCCGCTGGCTGCCCTCCGGACACACCTTCTGCGTTGATACCATTTGCCTCATGGGGAAAGCTCTGCTCTATCCTTACCTTCATCTGAATTCTTTCCATCCTTCAAATCCCATCTCCTCCAGGAAACGTGGAACCTCATGGGCGTAGTGGAGTCCCAGACACGGAGTCAGGAAGACCTGGCTCCCAAACATTCGTCACACTCTCCTTGATCCAGGTCCTGGGCAGGAGCTCCTTGCTGGACCGCACCTGCCTGACCAAGGGCACACGGGGGAGGCTTCCAGAAAAGGAAGTTAAGGAGTCTGTCCCCTGAGGGAGTTGTTGTTGCTCCCCGGGGTCTTTGGTCAAGAAGAGAAATAACCCAGAGGCCAGAAGACTGATTCCTGTCCTTAAGGTGCTGATGACTTGGGGCAAAGGGTTGGGTTGGATAGACCGATTGGTCCCAGACTTTCCCATCTGCAAAATGTGGGAGTGAGCTCGGCCGAGCTTGGAAGTTTGGATTGCTGGGATTCTGGGCTTAAGGCTCTTGCTTTGTCCTGCTCTCCCAGAGCCCCTGAAGACAGAGCAGGGCTGGGCTAAGGCTGTGTGTGGGGGGGGCTGAGACGCCGACGTTTAAGCGCACACTATTGCTCCCCTGTTCTGCAGGCCCCCAGTGCTGAGCTCAGGGTCTGGGTGACTTCTTGGGGCCACCACGTGCGCCCCATCTTTAGGGCTGTCATTCCCAGTTTTGTTACAAAAGGGACATGAGGTGCTTAGAGCTGTCCCAGTGCCCCTGGTGTCCACTGGCAAGGACAAACCACGTGGGCATTTCCTCCGGGGCTCAGGGTGACCTGCAAGCATCTCCCCATTCAAGGGCATCATTCAGCAGATACTTATTAAGCACCTCCTGTTTGCCGGGTAGTGTGCTAAATGCTGGGTTACAAATACAAAAAGCCAGTGCTAATGTTAAAGTTTACAGTCATGAAAGCAGACAATGCACAAGAAGACCCTGATGAGAGATGAGGAGCCGGGGTGCCTTCCTTAATGGAGTTGGAGGAGGAGCTCTTTGCCCCCCCCCCCACCACTCTGCAACGAGAGGGCAGAGGATGAAGCTGAAGAGCTGATGCTGGAGGCTCCACCCAACACAAATAGGAGGAGGTCTCTCCCAGGCCCTTAACGGAAGCCTCCTAAAAGGGGCCCCGCAGCTGCCAGATGTGTCCTTAATCCCCTGAAAACCCTTCTGCATTTAGGAAAAACCCAGGCAATGGGGGGGATCATGACTAGCAGGCTGCTCTCCCCCACCCAGGGCCCTTCTCTGCTAGCAGAGACCTTCGGCCTTAAGGAAGAGACTCCTTGTGGACAGCTCAGTTACTATAAAAAACCATGTCTCCCAAGCAGTGTCAGGTGGAACCCAGAATCTCTGACTCCGAAGTCAGGCTCTTACTCCCATATGAAGATCACATTAGAAGAGAACGGAACCAAGCAGGGGAGTCAGAGATGGTGGGGTTAATTAGAGGCAGGCAGGGGGTGGACAGATGTGGCCCCAGATACTGTCTATGTGACCATAAACACTTCTAGGTGCTTCAGTTTCTCAATTTGTACAATGGGGATTATCAATGACCTGTGGTCCAAACGCTGCAGAGACAACGATTCCCTCCTCTTCCGATTGCCCCGGCACTCAGCATCTCCACTCTCCCAGTCACTTTGCCTGTGCTTTGTATCTAGTTTGAAAACTAGTAGTAAACATGCTCTTTCCTCCCAGTAGACTTGTGATGGAAACCACCATCTGCATCCAGGGAGAGAACTATGGACACCGAATGTGGATGGGACCCAGTGTTCTCTCTCTCTCTTTTTTTCTTTTGATTTTTCCCTTTTGTTCCGATTTTTCTTTCCCGAGTGGACTGAAGTGGAAATGTGTTTAATATGATTGTACATGTAAAACCTATATCTGCTTGATGTTTTGGGGAGGGAGAAGAGAAGGAGGGAGAAGAATTTGGAACTTAAAATCTTACAAAAATAAAAAAATAAAGATGTGCTACAAAAATAAAAAAAAATGCTTGTTGACTTGGTTGCGCATAGAATTTCTGCGTCTTGTGGTTGATTCGGCTGAACGATCAGAGGCTGCGGCTATGGGACTCTCTCTGTCCCTCGTCAAAGGAAGAAAAGTACCTTGAATTCAGAATCCAGGTGTTTGCCTTGGTTGGGATAGTGTTTATCCAGGGGGTGGGAGAGATTGTCTGATTTATACATGAAGGTCAGCCCTGTCACTCCAAGTTGTGCAGAAGGAAGTCTGTAAACATGGTAGTCAGCACCTCAGTCAGAGCATGATCGAAGGATCAGCTTCCCCTCTCCAATCTTCCTTTTCTTGCTTGAATTCTTTAGTGGATGCTACGGATCAGTGAAATGGCCCAGGGATAGGTGGAGGAAAAGCAAAGAGAAGGAGGGATCAGGAGAGGCCGAAGGCTTCCAGAGGCCACCCTGAAGGACCGATATTTGGTCAGCTGTCCCTGCCTGGAGGGTCTGGGACTTGTCAGGAAATTCCACCTTGAGCAAACAGAAGGTAAGAACCAGTCTTGTTTAACTCATTCTCTGTCTCTCTCTCTCTCTTTTTTACTCTGTCTTTTTCTCTTTGTCTCTGTGTCTCTGTCTCTTTCTGTCTCTCTGCTTCTCTCTTTCTATCTCTCTCCCTTCACTCTCTTAGATAAACAGCAATATTTTTTATTAGAAATCACAGAATTAGGCTTGTAGGAGTCAGTCTTACAAGTCATCTTGTCCACTTCTCATTTTATAAAAATGGAAGGTTCGGTGATTTGCTAAAGGCCACGTAACTCTCTCCTGAGAGAGCCGGGAGCGATCATTCATTCCACAGGTATGTATTAATTACCTCTCTCGTGGGACTTGAATTAGAAACTTTCAGGGATGAAGTGACTCAGCTCTTAGGCCCCGGAGAGAGAGTTCACGTCTCTGCTGCTCTGGCCAGGCAGGGTTTGCTGCTTTGAGCTAAGAATCCTATTGGGTAACAAACCAGAAGAGCTGGTCTCTCGGTAGATGTTGAAAGGGGATGGCCCCCCCTTAACGATTCTCTTCCTTTTTGGCTTCAGATCCTATCAAGACTTTGAAGAGTGGAGGAGGGACCCCCTCTTACACACGAAGCCCCAAGTGCCCAAGGGGCTGCCCCTTTTGTATTTCTTCCTGGATCCTAGGAGGGTGAGGATCTCTACAACAAGGGGTGTAGCCAGGCTTAGAGTGAACCTTGTGAATTCGAGAGGCCTTCAAGAAGCCCTTCTGGTTAGGGCGGGAGTGGGCAAACAAGTCCCCAGTGACCACTGCGGCGTCCTTGGAGGAAATGTCCACCACCGAGAGGGCGGGCCTAAGCTGGGCCTGTTTTACCAGTAGACAAGAACTGTTAGGACAGCAAGAGCCAACGGGGACATCTGCCCGGCAGCCCCGTACACAGCTCGATGTTCAGTGAAGTTCCCGAAGGAAGCCATTAGGAACTTTACGTTTACTTACTGAATCCCAGCTGAAGCTTTTCTGTCAACGTGTCCTGTAAGTCTCTGGGGTCCATTAGCTTTCTTTGTGTGTCACCTGTCCGAAGTCTGATAATAACTGGTGGTGATGATGATGTCAAGGATGATGGTGATGGTGATGATGATGTCAAGGATGATGGCGATGATGATGGTGATGGGAACAGCATTAGTGTTAATACTATGTGCAAAGCATGGCCACAACCTCAGCATCCAGACCCCCCCACACACACTCATGCACCAGTGCCCATGTACACTCACAAGCAGGTGCATTGTGATCCCCAAAAAGGAGCGACTGCACCCCGTCATCATTCCCTGGAGAGACCACGACCCCTCTGAACCCAGACCAGCTTGTGCACTGTTTGTGATGTTTAGAAGCTAAATGATGGGACTCATCAGTTCTGTTGGGGAACACGCTGGTTTTCTCTCCCTCGTTCCATAATTTAACAAGTGGAGGAGCGGAGAATAGATGCCTGGGAGGGGGATAGACCCCGAGTCACAGCGTGGGAGCTTCTGTCCGGCCTCAAACCCGGAGACCCTAGCCGAGTCACCTCCTCAGTGCCAGGGTCCTCACCTGGACAACGGGGACAAGAGCAGCGTCCCCTCCCGCTGTGAGGTTATCTCTGTAAAGTGTTTCACAAACCTGAAGCCCACAGCAATGCGCCATCCGAACGGCTTCCCACTCCTTCCCCCTACACGCTCCCGAGGCTCCCCTCCGAGAACCAAACAGGCCTGGAGATTATCTGGAAACCTTGGACTTTCCCCCTCCGTGTCTCTCCATGTTGCATCACGTTTCAGTTCTTCCAATTATGGATCAGTTTATCAGTTTGGTGTCACTTTGGGTATCGACAGTGAAATAAGATGTTTCTGGGTGGTCTCAAGCTGTGGGAAGGAAAAAGAAGAGCTTACTTTAGGAAAGGCCCGTAAGCAGCGGGTTTCTGGGACGTGGTTCTTCCCGGCCCGGCTCCAGCTCCTGAGAGAAACACAAGAAATTGTGATTCAATGTATTTCATTCCATGCATTTAAAAACATAATTCTGAGTAAGGGGCTCCAGGTCTCACCAGCCTGGGTTAAACCCCCGGACTCAGGAGCCCGTCAATGGGAAGGTTTCCTAAATCTTGTGCTTGCCCGGCATTAGAGTCAGTCCTTTCATGATTCTGCGATGGGAAGAAGCCGATGGCACTGCCATCAGGTGGTGCCCGAGATCAACGGCTCTTCCCTGGCCGGCGTCTTTTGGGGTCAAGTTGGTCATGAATATGTAGGAAGCGGACATGGGAGGAGGGAACAGTTTCTTCAAACAAACACCCAACTTTTTCCTCCAACAAATAATAATTTTTTTCTTTCTTGTTCAAGCAAAAAGGCCTTGGAACAAATGGACCCCGTGCTGTTCTCAGAGCTGCCCAGCAGGTGGGCTGCCTCGGGGGCTCCGTCCTTGGTCATCTTCCAAGCCTGCTTGGAGGGAGGGGAGAGGCTGGCCCCTGAGCGCCCGCCCCCTCTGCCCCCTCTTTGATGATCTCGTGATCTCTTTCTTTTTCATTTACAAGTAGAATTCTCTGTGTTTCCTCTGACTCATCTTGGCGTGCCAGTGACCCTGCGGCTGAGGAGACAAGGCTGGCTCTGACAGCCTCTCCACGAGGGAAGGTCTTCAGTCTTATCCCCTTGTAAGGGCCAGCCCAAGGAAGCTGTGGCCGGGAGGGGGAGGGGGGATTCTTTGTCTTTGGTCCACGGGAAACAAAGAAAACATGCAAAATGGTGACTGGTGGGCTTTAAAACGATCCAGATATAGATACTACATCTCTCTCTATATAATGTAGGTATTATAGATATATTCTGATGCCCGTATTGTAATATAAGTGGTTTCCTTTGTGATCCAATGTATTTTACTTTATGCATGATTCAGAGTAAGGCAGAGTAAGTCACCAGCCTGCCGTAATACAGAAAAAGTGAAGAGCTTTAAAGGAGGCTCCCAGAATCCTGGAAGGGTTTTAGGAGAACATAATCAAGAGTGCCCCAGGACGGGTGGCAATCTGCCCCCCCCCAGAGGGTCCGCTCACCTCAGGGAGACCACATATCCATGGAAACCCTAAAATAAAGGGCTAGATAATTGGTGGTGGGTCTCCAGGACGGAAAGGAAAGACAGCTCAAACGCTCTCAAGCCCTGGAGTTTACGGAGCAGAAGCCTGACCTCCTCCCTCACGCCCAAGGAATTCCCGACATATCCTCAAGCGCCTGTGGTCCCAGACTCAAAGGCAGCGCGGGTTTTGCCAGGATGGCAGTTACGATAAGCTAATTAGGAGCCGGAAGGTTCCCAGCTTTCCAGAGATGGTCTGGAAGACACGCCCAGAGCTTCCTCGGCGCCCCCTCCACCAGGTGGGCACCTTCTGCTGCACAGCAAGCGGTCCTGCCCGCAGCCCGGGCCCTGGTTCCCGCCCGCAGCCCGAGCCCTGGTTCCCGCCCGCAGCCCGAGCCCTGGTTCCCGCCCCTGGAACAGAGCTAGCCAGGAGACACCCGGGGACAGGGAGAACCCCGCCTGCAGCAGCCCAGGGAGTAATAACTACTCGGAGGGAAAAGGCCTCGCCTTCGCAAACACCCGCACATTAACCCTGCAGATCCCACGGTCCCCCTCCCCCAACTGCCATCATTAGCAGCTCTGTAATTAATAAGGTGAATAAGGACTTTTAATGACGTCTTAATAAGCACCTCAGTTCTGAGGGAGAGGGACGTTGCTGCTTTGGGAGTTCCCACGGGGCACCGCGCTCTCCTCCCACGGCGCTTCTGCCACTGGAGATCTCCCATGGAGGCTGGACACCGCAGGGCAGACTCGAGAGGGCGGGGCTCTTAGGAGCCAAGGAATACTCCCCCAGCCCACTTTGGGAGGAGCCAAAACGAGCCAACTGTGGCCCCTTCCCCCCAAGCCACAGAGCAGCCCCTCTTCCCCTACATAAAAACAGGACTGAGGAAATGGAGATTCCCCAGAGAATGCTGCGATGAGGTGGACGACCAGGTGACCTTCAGGGACATGAGTGGACATCCAATCATATCCAGCCGGCAGCCCTTGGTTACTAGGAAGGGCTGCTCTTTCTATCAGTGGTCTGGGGGCCTTGGAAATGGAGACAGAGGATGCCCAAATGACCAGATCTTAGCCCACCCCTAACACCCTTTCTTCATCGGGAGCTTGATGGCGCAATCTTGGTTGAACGTGACTCGAGATCTTGAGCTAGAAGGGACCCTCACTCCCCCTTGCCTAAGTTCCTGATCAGGGCAGTCCCATTATAAATATCAGGAGGAGATTGGAGTCCACCCAGCTCTCTCCACGGCAGAATGTCTGCTTATGGAGGGGTTCCAGTCCTAAGAAGTGTCCCTCTTGGGGAAGCTTCTACAACTATCTTCTGCTTTGCAAATCTCAAAAGTTTGGAGCTAGGATGAATGGGGAGCAAGTCTTGGCCATCCTAACAGATGAGAGATTTTTGCACCTACAGGGGTTGGAGGGGTCCCCAAGAAACCGCTTTATGAGCCACATTTGAGCACGCTTGGGGCCTTGGATCCTGGGACCAAGCCATACTCCTTCTCTTGCTGCTTCTCTGGCTCAACCTCATTCTGAGCATTTCTTTTTAAAAGGACCGGCAGCCATGGGGGGGGGGGGGGAGGGGAAGAAGGGGGAGCAGGGGAAAAGTTGGAACAAAAGGTTTTGCAAGAGTCAATGTTGAAAAATTATCCATGCGTATGTTTTGTAAACAGAAAGCGATAAAAAAAAGATAGCTGAAACAACTATTTCGCTTACAGGAAGATTTCAGTTGCAAATAAATGCTGCAAAATGGATGAGCAAAAAAGATAAAATAAATAAAATAAAATAAAAGGACACAGGTGGAATTGGGCAAGGAATAGCCAGTGAAGTTTTAAGACCAAGAAATAATAAAACAGCATACAATGAAAAACTACTAGAGAATCTGAGCCATAAGAAACAACAGATCTGGAGAACAGATCAGAAAGAGAAAAGAATAATTGGACTCTCTGAAAGCTATGGCCAAAAAAAGATCCTTGACACAATAATGTAAGAAATAATGGGAAAAAATGTCCTGAGGGCAGGGGATAGAACAAGAGGATAAAGTAGAAAAAGAAAAAAGAGATCCACCAATCACCACCTCAAAAAGATACTGGAGGGAAAACATAAGAACATCACTGCTAAACTTCAAAACCCCCAGAGCAAAGAGAAAGTTTTACAACCAACAACCACAATTCAAATGCGCTGGAGCTACAATTAGAGTTTCACAAGATCTATCAGCAGCTACAATAAAAGTTGACACCACCTGGAACACGGTATATCAACAGTCAAAAGAATTAGGCTTGTGCCAAAAATGTTACATCTAGCAAAATTAAATAACGGAGCATAATATTTTAAATGGTCAATCGACGAACTGTCAGATTTTCAAGATTTTTGTTGCAAAGAAACCAGAACTCAATAGAACATTTGACATATACCTGCCATTATCAAAAACTAATTTCAAGGGATTCAGTAAGGACAAATGATATGTTTTGCACATGGAGTTGTAAACTACGTGTCCTACGTTGTCATTAGTGATTGAGTAGTCCATTAGATAGATAATTATGCTATATGAATGAGCTTTAAGAGTAAATACCAACACAGGGAATTAGATGGGGGACGAGGCTGGTGGTTCTGAAATCCTACTCACATTGGGAATGGCTTAAATAAATACATACATACATATATATATAAAACAAGAAGGATATAGCATTCTCTAAAAATCTATAAAGAAATAAGGAGAGGGAATAGAAGAAAAGAGAGGGATCCCTGGGGAGGAGGAGAATTGAGGAATAGCAAGGCAAGTTCGAGGGTAGAAGCAAACCAGAAGAGTTGGTAGGGAAGGAAAACCGGAGATACACACAAACACACTAACAACGATCTGGAGTAGAATTTATTAGAAAAAAGTAGGGATATTAACCATTGATCTCAGACAAAGTCAAAGTTGAAAAGGATTTGATCAAGAGACAAATCTATGTTATATGTCAATCATATTGGTATTGCTTAAAATATTTGTGTATATGTATGTATGTTTGTAGGTGTATATATGTAGATGTGTGTGTATTTATGTCCATGCTTAACTGTAGTCTACTTGGGAGGAGCGAGAGGGAAAGGGGGAAAAGAATAAAGTACAGAATGCACAGCAGAGAACAAAAGAAAACCTACAAGGAAGCAAAGAAAAGATGGACGGTTCTGAACACAATGGCTTCTGTTTTATATAGACTTTCTTGACATGGAAATTTATCGTTACATATTTTGAATTTTCCCTGATGCTCTGCGGGGCACATGAATGTTTCTTTTTTTTTTTCTGTCCTTTTTTCTTTTTCTATTTTGTTATTTTCTATTTAAGTTTTCAATAAATGAGAGGACACATGAGGGGGAAACCTTTTAAAACCCCACGGAATGTATCCTGGATGAGGAAGAGCCAGAAGCAGGTTCTTTAAACTTCCTGGAGTTTTCACCCAGTGACCAATCCTGCTGCCAATTTGAACAAAGGCTTTTCTCATGGAGGTTTCTACTGCATTAAGAAGACAGTTGTTCCCATTTCTTCTAGCTAGATGGTGCAGTGAAAAGAGTGTTGGGTCTGGAGTCTGGAAGGCCTGAGTTCAAATTCTGCTTCAGACACTTACTAGCTGGGAGACCCTCAGTTTTCTCATCTGTAAAATGAGATGGAGAAGGAAATGAGCAACCACACCAGTGTCACTTCCAAAGAAAACCCCAAATGTGGTCATGAAGAGTTTGGATGTGACTTAAAAACAACTGAACGGCGACAATACATCTTTCTATGCTTTTCATACTGTTCAGAAACTCACGTGTTTGGAAATGGAAACGCCACCTTCCTTTTCTTAATGACTCCCAGCCTCCAGATGCTGCCCCCAGGTACCACCCCTGGGTCTCCCTCATTTTCCGGCCCTGGCCTCCGACAGAGTCTTCCTGTGTTGATAACCCATTAATGTTTAAGTAAGAAGGAGGCAAGGTTCCCCACGGAGTTGTGTAACCTTAGCAGGAGTCCTCAATCTTTTTAAATAGGGGCCAGTTCCGTATCCCTCAGACTCTTGGAGGACCCAACTATAGTAAAAACAAAAACTTTGTTTTGGGGGCCTTTAAATAAAGAAACTTCATAGTCCTGGGGGAGGGAGATAAAGGTCCTCAGCTGCTGCATCTGGCCCGCAGGCCGTAGTTTGAGGACCCCTGCCTTAGAGTCTTCGGGAAGGGAAGGGAGCCCCTCCTGTGCTCCGGGAGAGGCTGGAGACAGAAAAGATAGAAATACAACATGGTCCTTCCCATTCTACTGGCAAAGATGAAAACATAGGAAAATGGGAATATGATGGGGGGAAACAGTCACCCTGATGCATTGTTGATGGAGCTGTAAATGGGAACAACCATTCAGGAAAGCAATTTGGAATCATGCAGAGGACAGGACATATCTCCGACCCAACTATACCACTGGAAAGCCAGAAACCAAAAGAGATCAAAGAAAGATGAAAAGCTCTCATATCTCATATCTAATATATATGTTATCTAAACCTAGAATATAACTATATTTATTTATCTATATGTATCAACCCTTTAAAGCAGGGTCCTCAAACTTTTTAAATAGGGGACCAGTTCACCCTCCCTCAGACTGTTGGAGGCCGGACTAGAGTAAAAACAAAACCTTTGTTTTGTGGGCCTTTAAATAAAGAAACTTCCTAGCCCTGGGGGAGGGGGATAATCGTCCTCAGCTGCCGCATCTGGCCCACGGGCCTTAGTTTGAAGACCCCTGCTTAAAGCAAAGAGATGCCCATCAGTGGGGGAACAAATAAGCCATAGCATATGAATGCAATGGCATATGATTGTGCTTCAAGAAATGAGGAAATGAATGGTGTCAGAGTCTTAGATGAAATGATGCAGAGAAGTCAACCCAGAAAAACAAGGGATTATCACATTAATATAATCAAATAACAAAAATGTATAATGAGATTAATATAAAAATAAAATTTTGAGGAATTTGAGAAATTGAATATCAAAATCAGGCTTGCGTGGTCTCTTTGCCCCCCTCCCCCCCCATTAATTGCTTTCAGCTGGGCACTAAGTCGGCCACACCCATCCCGATCTTTCCCCAACAGATCCTCGTTGCTCCTCCCAGACCTGGTGCTTTCCATCCATAGGACAATGCATTCACCTGCATCCCACGGGCTTAGCCTGTTAAGAGTTTCGATTCCCCACTCTACCAAAGTCATCATCTTTCCCCCAGTTCCTTTCTCCTTCTACTTCCCCTATTACTGGAGAGGGCACATCTTCCTCCCACATCCAAGACATCATCTCCCTAATCCCCCTTCTCTCCTCTGACAGTCCCCCACCCTGGAGTAGCCCCTGATCGCCTCGGACGCTGGTGAGTCGGCCTGCCTCTGCCTCTCCCCACTCCACATCCTTCATTCAGCCGCTAAAGTGATTTCCCTAAAGCTCGGCTCTGACCGTGTCACCCTCACTCAATAGACGCCAGGGGCTCCCTGTGACCTCCAGCAGCAAGCACAAGATGTCTCTTTGCCCTTCAGAGCCTTGCATGATCAGCCCCCTCCTCCCTCTCCAGGTTTCTCCCCAACACCAGCGACCCCGACCGTCTGCTGTTCCCCAAATAAGACACTTCATCTCTGAGTACCAGGCATTTTCTCTGGCCCTCCCACAGGCCTGGAATACTGACCTCCAGGCTTTCCTTAAGTCCCAACTAAAATCCTCCCTTTTCGAGGAAGCTCCCCATCTCCTCTTAATCCCCGTGCCTCCTCTCCTAATGATTCCCTCTTTATTTCTTTCTCTTGTTTGTGGATACCTGTTGGCTTGACGTCTCCCTCATCGGAGTATAAGCTCCCTGAAGGCCAGGGCTGTCTAATCTGCCTCTTTCTGGATCCCCGAGGCAGCGCACAGTTACTACTTAATAAATGTCGGTTCATTGGCCGGCTGAGTTGGGGAGTCATTCTTCCCTGGCCCGAGTTACCTGCAAATTCAATAATGTCACCACGGACGGCTTCCTCTAGGCCACTCGCTTACCAGTCGGCCGCCTCTCCGCTCCTCCCCCTTCCTTTTGCTGCAGCTTGGGAGTTTGGGACCAGTTCCTTAGCACAAAAGAGATTTACAAGTTAGAGAGCACCCAGCTGCTTTGGTCTTCCTGGCAGACGTCCAGCTGGTCGTGGGCGCCCCTCCTCAGCCTCCGGAGGGCCATTAGCCTTCCCGGGAGAGCTTGGGCTAGCTGCCTGCCCTGCCCGGGGGGCCCTGCTCATGGGATCGCTTCCTGGGTGACTGAGCGTTCTCATGCTTCAGCCACCAGGCACATTACTTTGTCAAAGTTTTTTTTAATTTCTCTTATTCACTAGCACCCCTCAGGGTTCTTTTAAAAGATTTCTGTGGTGGGTTTTGTGTTTCTAAATCTAGTTTGTTGGTTACTACTTCGAAACCTTTTCCCTGAACTAGAGAGGGAACAATAAATAGGAATGACACTGTTTTTCATTTCTACTTTAATCTATCAGTTTGAAAGGTCAAAATTTTCATCGATGAAATAAAACTATCAACCTATTTTCCACTTAAAAAAAACCAGATGAAAGGTTAAAAAGGTTTTTTTGTGTTTTTGTTTTTTCCCCAGAATGACCCCCAAGGGCTTTTGTTGATGTTGCTGCTGGTGGTTTGGCAAAGGGATCACCACAAGCTACTGGAAAGGTCTCCTTTGTCTGGGTGACTCTGGACCATGGAGGGACTAGTGGCGGGACAATGGCCTAGACACATGTTTGCAAATCTCACCTTCCGCTCCGCAGAGTGGGGAGAAAGAATGCTTTGGAGAGTTTGTCTCTTGAAAGGTTGGAACCCTCAGGTACCTAACTATCAACTTAGCCTGGGAAGAGTGAAACACATTCTGGAGAGAGCTTGGCAAGGTCAACAATTCAGCTCATTTCTCCCTCCCCCCCCCCAATTTTTAAAAAACTTCAGTTTTCTTTTATTTCCAGTTCCAAATTCTTTCCCACTCCTTCCCCCTCCCCAGTCTATTGAAAAAGCAAGAAAAACAAAATTCATTACAAAAGTGGATAGGCTAGTCATGCAAAATAAATGTCTACATGAACCATTAAAAAAAGAAAAAAGAGAGGAGAGAGAAAGAAAGAAGAAGGGAGGAAAGAAGGAAGAAAGGAAGGAAAGGAAAGGGGAGGGAGGGAAGAAGGAAGGAAGGAAGGGTGTTAAGGGACAGGTCAATTCTCCAAGAGCCTCCACAGCTGTGGATCATAGAAATGAAGGAGTTGCAGGGCAGCCTTTGCTGACGCAGGTGTTGAGGACCGGGAATGAAATGAACTGGAGTCAGAGGGACGAGGAGAGAGGTCAGACAACACCACTGCCTCTCAGTGGGGAGGTTAGAGAACAGCAACGGCCTCTCAATCTCCTTGTATCATCCTCTCACAAGAGGAGATCCATTCTGGGTTAGATCGCCAGCAGCCACTGGCAGGTGGCTCCCGTGTATTCTAGCAGAAGGGAGGAAGGAAGGAAAGGAGGAAGGGAGAGAGGAAGGACAAGATCAAGATGTGTCTCGATCTGCCCTCTGGGTTCTCCAGTTCTCTACCTGCAGTTGGATGGCATCTGTTATAATTAGTCCTTTGGAAGTGTGGCTGACATGGATCCACACTTAACACCACATACCAAGATAAGATCAAAATGGGTCCATGACCTAGGCATAAAGAACGAGATTATAAATAAATTAGAGGAACATAGAATAGTTTATCTATTCTATAGGAGAAAGAAATTTGTGACCAAAGATGAACTAGAGACCATTACTGATCACAAAATAGAAAATTTTGATTACATCAAATTAAAAAGTCTTTGTACAAACAAAATTAATGCAAACAAGATTAGAAGGGAAGCAACAAACTGGGAAAACATCTTCACAGTTAAAGGTTCTGATAAAGGCCTCATTTCTAAAATATATAGAGAACTGACTCAAATTTATAAGAAATCAAGCCATTCTCCAATTGATAAATGGTCAAAGGATATGAACAGACAATTTTCAGAGGATGAAATTGAAACTATTACCACTCATATGAAAGAGTGTTCCAAATCATTATTGATCAGAGAAATGCAAATTAAGACAACTCTGAGATACCACTACACACCTGTCAGATTGGCTAAGATGACAGGAAAAAATAATGATGAATGTTGGAGGGGATGCTGGAAAACTGGGACACGAATGCATTGTTGGTGGAGTTGTGAACGAATCCAACCATTCTGGAGAGCAATCTGGAAGTGTGGCTGATTACTGAATTGATCATGGTTGCTAAGTTCCTCAAAGTTGATTATCTTTACAAAATCACTGTGACTGTATAGTTTTCCTGGCTCTGCTCACTTCACTTAAGTGAGTGGAGGGAAGTTCATCCAAGCCTCCCCAGGTTTCTCTGAAACCGTCCTGTTTCCCATTTCGACAGCATTTCATCACCTTCGTAAAATATAAATTGCTCAGCCATTTCCCAGCGGATAAATATTCTTTCTGTTCCCAATTTTTGTCAGTACAAAAGGAGCTGCTACAAATGTTTTTCCACCTCTGGTCCTTTCCTTTCATTTCTTTGGACGACAGCTCTCGTAGTGATGCTGCTGAGTCCAAAGGTACACACGGTTCGATGGCCCTTTGGACATAGTTCCAAATTGTTCTCCGGAATGGTTGGACCCCTCCACAACTCCACCGACAAGACATCAGTGTTCCTATTTTCGCACATCCCCTCAGGACTTGTCATTTTTGTTTTTTTGTCATATTAGTCGATCTGAGGTGTGAGGTGGTTGTTTTAATTTGTAGATCTCTAGTTATGGATGATTTAGAGCATTTTCTCATGTGGCTATGGGATTCAACAGGAATTAATTAAGCTCCCACTGTAGGCTGGGCTACAATCCCAAAAATGAAACCATCTCTGCCTTTAAGGAACCTACACTTCACTTGGGTGAACTAGCATGATCGCAGATCAATACAGATAAAACCTATATAAATTAATGGAAAGTTATTTCAGCGGAAAAGCCCAAACAAGAGCACAGATGGGAGATAAAAGCCTGGGTCGGGGGTCAGCAAGGAGACTAGATAGAAAGAGATGAGGAGGAGTCCTATGAAATCTTCCCAGAAAGGTAGATTAGAGGAAGTCTTCAAGAGCCTGGAAATCAAACTAAGAAATTTGTATTTGATCCAAGAGGGGAACCATAGGAGTTTACGGAGTGGGGGAATGACCAATTCTTCAGGTCAGTGGAGGATGTCCTGGAGGGAGGGGTCATAATCTGATCTTTGCCCAAAAGGAGACTGGAGCTACAGGGTCTTAATCTTTTGGTTGATTGTCTGGACTTTAGAAAGTGAAGGAGATCCAAACCATTCTCCAATTGATAAATGGCCAAAGGATGTGAACAGACAACGTTCAGATGAAGAAATTGGAATCATTTCTAGTCATATGAAAGAGTGCTCCAAATCGCTATTGATCAAGAAGTGAAAATTAAGAGAACTCTGAGGTATCACCTCCCGCTTCTCAGACTGCTAAAGTGACAGAAAAAGAGAATGACAAATGTTGGAGGGGATGGAGGAAAACTGGGACACCATTACTTTGTGGAGTTGTGAACAGATCCAGCCATTCTGGGGAGCGATTTGGAACTATGCCCAAAGAGGTATCAAGCTGTGCATGCCCTTTGATCCAGCAGTGCTACTAGTGGGCTTATACCCCAAATAGATCTTAAAGGAGGGAAAGAGACCTGCATGTGCACAAATGTCTGTAGTGTCCAGAAACTGGGAACTGAGTGGATGCCCATCAGTGAGAGAATGGCTGAATAAGTTGTGGAATATTATTGTTCTGTAAGAAATGACCAGCAGGAGGATTTCAGAAAGGCCTGAGGAGACTGACAGGAACTGATGCTGAAGGAAATGACAGAACCAGGAGCTCATGGTCCACACCAATATCAATATTATAGGACGATCAATGCTGATGGACCTGGTTCTTCTCAAAAATGATCAGTTCCAATGATCTTGTGCTGGAGACAGCCATCTGCACCCACAGAGAGGACTGTGGGAACTGAGTGTGGACACAACATACATTTTCACTTGTTTGTTGTTGTTTGCTTGCATTTTGTTTTCTTTCTCATTTTTTCCCCTTTTTGATCTGAGTTTTCTTGTGCAGCAGGATAATTGTAGAAATATATGTATATATAGGTTTTAACATATATTTTACTATGTTTAACATATGGATTACTTGCCATCTAGGGGAGAGAGTGGGGGGAAAGAAGGAGAAAATTGGACACAAGGTTTTTCAAGGGTCAATGTTGAAAAAATCCTTGCATGTATTTTGAAAATAAAAACTTCAATTAAAAAAAGAAAAAAAAAAAGAAAAATTATCCTTGCGTATGGTTTGAAAGTAAAAAGCTTTACTAGAAAATAAAATAATTTAAATAAAAATTTAAAATAATTTTTAAAAGAAAGTGACGGAGTAACGTGAATAATGAAAATTTCCCTAGCGTGTCCTGAGTGTGAGCACACACACATATACCACCCCCACTACTATGAGAGCCGGTAGTTAAACATTTACAAGCACACCTCCTCTTTGTTTAAGCAAGATCACTGGGGGGCGGAAGGGGGGCCGGGAGGATGGGAGCAGGGGGGCCTGGGGCCGGCATGCTGCTATTCCGGTGCTTTCTCGGCCTGGAGGCTGACCCTTTCATCCCAGAGAGCAAGCCGCCTTGCTTGTTTCTGAGGTGAGAGCGAGAAGTAGGTCGCCCCTTTGATTCCAGCCCGGGCATGTGAGCCGGGTCTCGGCTGCCAGGTCCCCGCCCTCTCCGCCCCTCCCTCCCTTCCCCCCCTGCTCCCGGCTTCGCTTTTTCTCGGCACAGATTTCCAGGCCTCCCGGAGGAGTGAGCGCCCAGCAGATCCTCACTGGGCGCCCTCGTCCCCCTCCCCAGACCGGAAACTCCCGGAGGGCAGGGATGCTGACTGACTATGCGGGACACGGAGGGCGGCGGGGATGCTGACGGACTATGCGGGACACGGAGGGCGGCGGGGATGCTGACTGACTATGCGGGACACGGAGGGCGGCGGGGATGCTGACTGACTATGCGGGACACGGAGGGCTCACTGCCGCCCCTCCCTTGGCTCCCGCAGCCCCCCCCCCCCCCCCCCTCTAAACCACCCCGGCAGGGGAGAGAATCCAGCCTCGCTCTTAGTCTCAGAAAGAGCCTCAGGGACACTGGGCCACGCGAGCGCCTTCTAACGCCTTCGTCAGTATTTCCGGGGGCCTGCCACAGACCGGGCGCCACAATGAGGAGCGCCAGAGCCCTGAAGCCCAACAGGAGCAGCTGCCGCCCTCAGGGAGCTCGCGTTCTTCTGGGGCAGAAGTAAAATAAATGCAAATAAAGCAGGTGCTAGAAAACGGGGGGGGGGGGGGAGAGGGGCTGGCCGCTGGTGCTTGGTTGGGGAGGAGAGCGGGGAAGCTTCAGTCAGTGGATGGCGCGGGGAAGGGAGCGCATTCCTGGCGGGGGAGCCGGCCGCTGCAAAGGCCGGGGGGCGGGAGATGAGCCTTATGTGGGCCAGGAACAGCAGGATTGCTTTTGTTTGTTTTTTTAGAAATAACAGAATTCTCTTTTCTGTCTCTCCTCCGCTCCTGCCTCCTCAGGCTCCGGGCCCCCGAGCGGAACTGGCCGTCGCCCTCCCCTCCAAACCCATATCGTCAGCTGGGGACCGGGAGACGGCTCCCGAGTCCGCCCCCTGCTCCGCGGGCCCCAGGAGCCCCCCGGCCACTTCAAAGCCCGGCCTCGGGGTACGGGCCTCCGCTCAGTGCCCGTGGCTCCGCTTTGCAACAGCCTTTCCGGCCTTCCAGGCTGGCTTCTCGGCCCTGGGCCCACCAGAAAAACCGGTCTGGCGAGCGAGCGGCCTGGGGCCGGCGCCCCTTCTGCGGCGCCCAAGGCCCGGCCCCTCCTCCCCGGCTTCCCCCCAGAAAGGGGCATCGGACGGGAGTGTTCCTGGCCTTCAGGGCTGGCCCCATGGGGAGGGGTCTGCACTGGCTGCCCCTCCCCCTGTTCCCCGGGGCATTAGGAGGGAGTGGCCCTGGCCCTCAGGGCTGGCTCCATGGGGAGAGGTTGGTACTGGCTGCCCCTCCCCCTATTCCCCGGGGCATCGGACGGGAGCGTTCCTGGCCTTCAGGGCTGGCCCCATGGGGAGAGGTTGGTACTGGCTGCCCCTCCCCCTGTTCCCCGGGGCATTAGGAGGGAGTGGCCCTGGCCCTCAGGGCTGGCCCCACGGGGAGAGGTTCTCACTGGCTGCCTCCCCCTCCTCCTTCTCCCCCCCCCCCCTTCCGCGGCCTTGGGCAGGAGGGGCCGAATGCAGGGATCGTTTCTAGGGTGCCCTCCTGCCCCTCCTCAGGGCGGATTCACATCTGTCCCGCCAGGTCCGATGGGCATCTGTTAAAATCCAAGGGAGGAGGTGCTCTGGAACGGATGTCGATTCCGGGGTCGAGGCCCTCCCCAGACAGGAGGGCCGCTGTGACCCTCGGAGCTTCCCTCCTTTGTAGAAGTAAGGGCTTAAATGAAGCACCCTTAGAGGTCCAGGTTCTAGGGCTATGCTTAGGGCCCCTCTGCCCCACAACCTGTCTGCCCTCGAGTAACCCCTCGGCACCTCAGTTTACTCATCTGAAGAATGAGCCGAGGGGCTCTCAAATTTCAGAGGCCTTTGTGACCAAACCGAGGGATCCCGAGATTCCCAGCAAGCCAGGCGGGCAGCCTCCCACAGCTGCAGGAAAGCCCACGGCTGGATTTCTGGGGCTTGAAGTGGGACCCTTGGACCTCGGGGACCTCTCCTTCTTTGCCAAGCTTTCTTCCTACCTTTGGGGCCCTGGGCCTCTGCCTTCATTGATGTGGAACCAGCCCCGGGAATTCTGGGGGCATTTTGGGGTGAAGGCACCGGCAGCTGGTGTCACAGGCAGCTCTTCAGCAGGGCCCCTGGGCCCCTGTCCGGACTCTTCCCCACTTTGCCTGATGGTTACTGCTCGATGGATGTTTGTATTCACACAACACACTTATACACTCATTTTTACACACTCACATACACACTTATACACACAACCTTACATATATACACATACATATTCATACACACATTCTTAAGCACGTGCACATATTCTTTCACATTACACACATTCATGCACACTCACATACTCATGCACACACTTATACACACATTCTTATATACACATGCACACTCACATATTCATATACACTCACATGTTGTTACACACTCACCTAAACTCATGCACCTACACACTCATACACTTGTACACACATGCACTCACGTATTCATATACACACTCACATTCTTACACACTCACGCACACATACTTATACACACACTCTTACATACACACATTCATACATATTCTTACACACTCACATGCCCACACATGCATTCTTATATACACATATGCATCCTCACACTCATACACATATTCTTACACATGGAATACACTCACACACACTCACACCCACAAACCTCCATGTTTTATCAGCAGGAGGCTTTCTGTTTTGATGCATTTCAAGTTTGGGGGGCCAGCCCTGCGGTCTCCTGTAGCCTTATCAGTGTGTGATTCACGCTCTTCAAGAGCTAAATGGGCCATGGAGGAGTTCAGGGACTTACTTGGGTCAGGGTATATTAGAAATGGAATCAGAGCCCAGCTTCTGCTGCTGAAGTCGGTTCTTTTTTGCCCCCCCTCCTGAGCCTCGGATCCTATACACACAGACTAGAATGTTTCCAAATGAACCCAAATCCTTCTTTAGGAAAAGGTGGCTTTCCCAAGGTCAGCCTGTTTTCATGATCACAGATTCCCCCAAAGTCAAAACAATCTCTCTTGGGCCATAAATGAATGAAAGGCAGTTAGTGAGCATTTGTGAAATTCTGTGTACCAGACACTGTTAAGCACTTTCTCAGCACAAAGAAAGGGAGGGGAGCCCCCGCTCCAAAGAAACGTATAATTTACCGAAGGTAATAACACACATAAAGCATCTACGAAGGACAAATATAAAGAATAACTTGGAAATAATCCACTGAGGGATTGGGAAAAGGTGGGATCCTGTTTGGGACTTCAAGGAGAGCAAGAGGGGGACAAGTGGAGGCAGAACATCCCAGGCATGAGAAACAGCAGTGGAAATGACAGGGGGGAGTTGGGAGACGGGAGTGTTTGTTGCAGGACCGACAAGAAAGCCAGTATCATATTTAATTCGCCAAATAAGAATTCTCCTTAGTATACAAATGAGAAAATCAGAAGTTTTGTCACCTCTTGTGTGTGTATGATAGAGAATCAGCCTCGGGGTCCAGAAGACCTGGATTGAAAATCCCACTTTTGATACTGACTAGCTGTGTGACCACAGCCAAGTCACCTAATGTCTTAGGTAAGAGTATAAATTATATATATATATAAATTATAGATGAGTTACACATCTTTTGCATTGATAGAGGGAATTTCCACACTAGAGCTTCCTTCCCTCGATAAAGTGATTCAGCGTGAATCCAAAAACTGTGTGCATGTGTGCATCCTTCCATTCACGTCCTTCTCTTGGGCCTTTATTTGCCCTTTAAGCCCAGCTATTCTTCCGGGAGAATTTCCCCTTTCCCAGATGTACCTTCTGAATTTATCACTTTAAGAAAGAGATAGCTTCAAGATGGAGAACCGAGCTATCATGGCTAGGGGACTTAGTTTTTGCATCTGGGAAATGGCCCAACAGAGTGAGTGTGAGAACATCAGCACTCTCTTTGTCGCAGTGTTCCCTGCTCGGACAGCTCCGATGATTTGCCCACTGTCACACAGCCAGGAAATGTCGGAGACGGAGCCTGCACCCTGGTGCTCCTGACTGGGCATCCGGCGCCCCCGCCCCGTGCCCCTCACCATTTATTGACCGAGCCTTGTGGCTCTTGGACCCACATCCTGCTTCGGGGTCTCCGGAGGCCTCGGAGGAAGGCCTGCCCCCCGCATTGCCAGCAGGCCGTTTTCCTGCGGATTGTTCCTGACCTCGTTCCCCTTCTCAGCGGTGGGTGAGTTGAGGTTTCCAGCCTTTCTGTTCCCAGAGGCCTTTCTGTTCCCAGAGGCCTTTCTGTTCCCAGAGGCCTTTCTGTTCCCAGAGGCCTTTCTGTTCCCAGAGGCCTTTCTGTCGGGGCCAGCCAAGAGCCCGGAACTTGAAAAGCCCTGTGGGTGGGAAGCGGAGAGTTGCCAGGCGAGGGACGCCGGGCCAGGGATGAGGTCATTCCTTCGGCGGCCGGGGGCCCTGGAGCGGGCCAGTTCTTAACTAAACACCGAGCCGGACCGCAGCCAAGGGGAAGGAGGGGAAGAGGGCGGCCTCGATAACAGGAGGCGGCCGATTAGTTTCGCGGGGACCCCGGGGCGTGGCGGCTCCCGACCCCATGAGGTGCGAGGCGCCCCGCAGCAGAGCCCTACTTTCGCCCTCTCCTCCCTCGTCCTTGGGGCGGCAGGCACGCCCCAGCTTGGGAGCCGCTCCCTGTTGGGGACCAGTACGTCCCGCTGCTCAACTTTGGGGAGCCTTCCCGAGGGTCCCCGCTGCACCCCCGCCCCCCATCCTCTTAATCTCGTGGGCAAGCATCGGCCGTGGAGCCGGCGGCCCGCTCCCCGGCTGGAAAAGTACGGGCGACCCTGGGCAGGCGGCTGATTCGTGAATTCCCTGACCTGCGGAGGCCGGGGAGGGGCCCCGGAGGCCCGGGAGGGATTAAGTGTCCTCGGCGCGTTCCCCTCCCTGGCTTCTTTCTTCCTCGAGTTCACCGGAGCAAACAAAGCCGAGCCCCGCGGCCAAACGGAGGCCCTTCGGCGAGCCCTCGGCTGGCACAGCTGCTGGCACTGCAATCTCTTCTCTGAAGCAGCCGCCCCGGCCGCCCCGGGCAGGACGCGCTTCAGTAGAAACTCCTGCGGGGGGAATCTCTTCCCGGGCTCCCGGGGGCCAAGCTGGCTTCCAGCTACATCAGCCCGTCCCCCTTTCACGGTTCCTTTCTTCTCCTGGCTGAAGGCCAACTTCTCAAAACAAGGAACACTTAATCCGGAGGAATCATTCAGCCCCAGAGTCTTTGTCAGTGAACCGGGAACGTCGCCCGGGGTCCCCCAGGGCGCTGGGCTGGTCCTTCCTTCCTCCACCAGAGTGGAAACAGGGCAAGGTGGAGGCCGGCAGCTTGTTTATTGTGGCCCCGATGTTCCCGAAGCCAAAGGCCTGTGTTCACACAGTAGCTGTGTGACCCCACTCAAGTCCCTCAACCTCTCTGAAACTCAGTTCTTTTCTCCCTGAAATGGGGGCGATAAAGCGTCTTCTTGGCCGAAGGGCCTTTGATAGAGAATGATAAAAATAAAGCTGACAAAAAGCGCTCAGTTCCCCCCCCCACACACACACACACTATTATTGTTTGTAGACAGTAAGATATTTAAAAATATGTATTTGCAAGAGAAGGATGGGAACCATTCCTGCATGGCCTCTGTTCATATAAAAAGACAAGAAAAAGGTGTTAATGGTAGCCAGTCACCATAACTGGCACGTATGTAATGGGTTCTAGTCTTTAAAGCCCATGATCTCATTTGAATCCCAGAACAACCCTGAGATATCCACTTGATCAGGGAGAGGAACTGAGGCTCAGAGAGGATGGGAATTTCCCGGAGGCAAGATTTGAAGGTGGGACTTCCTTACTCTAAATCCTGTGCTCTCTCCACTATGATAGGCTGGATTGGCCAGAAGGGCTCCCTAATACCGTAGGATTTCTTGTCTCTTCATGAAGGCACCATTTTTATGCCTTCCATTGGCCTGCTTAAGTATAAAATGATGACGTCAAAGACAGAGGCCTCAGAGACTGCACTTTCCTTGTCTTGTCTTCCTGACTCAGCTTCCCTTCTTTGAGGCAGTGTGTAGAACAGAAGACATGGCTTGGAGTCTCAGTTCTGCTGTCTAGGACCTTTATAGTCTTGAGAAAATTATTAAAACTCTCCTGGCCTCGGTTCTGTCATCTTTGGGGATGAACTTAATGACTTGTAAAAAGCTACCTGGATCTAAATCTATAATCTTATGATTCTAAGCAAGAACTTAGGAGAGGACCTTCCAAGTCAAGTATGAGAAAATCCCATTAGGACTCTCCAAGGACTCTTACTCCTAGGTGATAACAGTGTCCCATTTCTATGACCCACTCACCATGGGTCTCTTGTTGCACGGGGAGAACTGGATTCAGAAGGTATAAATATCCCATCGGTGAATTCGTCTGGAACACCCCACCCCCATTTTGTGAAGGGGTTGAGATTATCCTGCTTTCATTCTCCTGGCTTCCGTTCATGATCTCAGAACCGTGATCTACTCTAGGCACTTTCATCCTGTTCTGTCCCCAAGCCTTTTTTGTATGTTGTCTTCTCTCATTAGAATGGAAGCTCCTTGAGGACATGGAGTTTTTGCTTGTATTTGTATCCTCAGCATTTAATGCAATGCCTACCATACATTAAGCACTTAATATTTTCCTTTGTTTAAGTGGATTTCTTCTTCAAAAAGATCTAACTCAGTTTCAATTATTAATGATGGACAGAAGCAGCTACACCCAAAGAAAGAACACTGGGAAATGAATGTAAACTGTTTGCATATTTGTTTTTCTTCCCGGGTTATTTCTACCTTCTGAATCCAATTCTCCCTGTGCAACAAGAAATCTGTTCGGTTCTGCAACATATATTGTATCTAGGATACTGTGACATATTTAACATGTAAAGGACTGCTTGCCAGCCGGGGGAGGGGGTGGAGGGAGGGAGGGGAAAAATCGGAACAGAAGTGAGTGCAAGGGATAATGTTGTAACAAATTACCCAGGCATGGATTCTGTCAATAAAAAGTTATAATTATGAAAAAAAAATAAATAAATAAAATATTTTCCTTCCTTTAATCAAGAAGCATTTATTGACCATTCTCCAATTGATAAATGGTCAAAGGATATGAACGATTTTCAGATGAGGAAATTAAAACCATTTCTAGTCATATGAAAAAATGCTCTAAATCACTATTGATCAGAAAAATACAAATTAAGACAACTCTGAGGTACCACTACATCCCTCTCAGATTGGCTAAGATGACAGGAAAAGATAATGATGAATGCTGTCCACACTGGGACACTGTATGGACTGAGTGAAGATACTCTCATGGGAATTAAGATTTCCTCCATTAAAATGTAATCCCAGACTCCCCCAAACAATGGAAGAAAAGGGAGGGGGGCTTATGCATTTAAGCTATTTAATCTTGTGTTTTGTAGTTTTTACTTTTTACTTCTTTTACTGACAATTTGTCAGATGAGAGATGCCCTTTCTTTCAAGATTGTAATAACTTCTTTGCTTTTTCCTTCTGAGAGTCTCTAATTGTTTTTGTGATCTATACTGTCTCACACAACACTAATTCTTTATTGGGAGAATTATGAACTGATCCAGCCATTCTGGAGAACAATATGGAACTATGCCCAAAGGGCTATCAAACTGTGCATACACTTTGACCCATCAGTGTCTGTACTGGATGTTATGGAATATTATTCTTCTATAAGAAACTATTTTTTGGATGATTTCAGAGAAGCCTGGAGAGACTTACATGAACTGATGCTAAGCGAAGTGAATAGAACCAAGAGAACATTGTACATGGCAACAATAAGATTATACAATGATCAGTTCTGATCTTTTCAACAATGAGATGATTCAGGTCAGTTCCAATCGTCTTGTGATGGAGGGAGCCATCTGCATCCAAAGAGAAGATTGTAGGGACTGAATGTGGCTCAGAACATAGTATTTTCACTTTTGTTGTTGTTTGCTTGCATTTTGTTTTCTTTCTCATTTTTTTCTTTTTGATCTGATTTTTCTTTTGCGGCATGATAATTGTTGAAGTATGTATAGAAGAATTGCCCATGTTTAATATATATTGGATTACTTGTCATCTAGGGGAGGGATGGAGGGAAGGGAGGGCAATAAACATTTGGAACATAAGGTTTTGCAAAAGTGAATGTTGAAAATTATCTATGCATATGTTTTGAAAATAAAAAGCTTTTTAAAAAAAAAGCTTTTATTGAGCACCCATAATGTGTCTGTCTCTGCACTGAATACAGGGAATAGAAGTACAAAGAATAAAACATCCCTGCTTTAGAGTTACTTATCTTCTCAGTCTTATTGAAAAAGCATGGTCATTTATGGATCAAATGGCAATTTATTAACTTTTTTTTCTTTGAGGCTTCTTCAAAAGGCAACAAAATCTCTCTTTTCTTTCCTTCCTTTCTTCCTTCCTTCCCAATGCCAAGATGTTTTATTTTTAAAACTTTTTTTTATTAAAAGTTTGGGGTTCCAAATTCTATCCCTTACTCTCTCTCTTTCTCTTCTTGTTCCATAAGACAATAAGCAATCAGATATAGTTTATACATGTACAATTATGTAAAACATTTCCATAGTCATTTTGTATAAGAAGACTCAAATAAAAGGAAAAAAATTGAAAGACAGAAGGTAAAAAATGACAAGCTTCAGTATTCAAGCAATACCAGTTCTTTCTCTAGAGGCAGATGGTAAGCTTCATCATCAATCCTTTGAGATTGTCTTGAATTATTATACTATTGCTGAGAATAGCTAAGTCATTCACAGTTCTTCCTCATACAATGTTGCTATTACTATGTACAATGTTCTCCTTGTTCTGTTCACTTCCCTATGGAGCAGTTTAATGTAATTTTTTTCAGCTATTTCTTATAGAACAATAATATTCCATTACAATCACATACCACATCTTGTTCAGCCATTCCCCAATGGGTGAGTATTCCTTTGATTTCCTATTCTTAGCCAGCACAAAAAGAGCTGGTATGAATATTTTTGTACAACTAGGTCTTTTTTCCTTTTTGGGGTAAATTTTTGGGATATAGACTGAGGTATGCATAGCATTATAGCCTTTTATACATAGTTCTAAACTGCTTTCCAAAATGATTGGAGCAGCTCACAATTCTACCAACAAGGCATTAATGTCCCAGTTTTCTCACATCCCCTCCAACATCCATCATTTTATTTTTGGCATGTTATCTACTTTGATAGTTGTCAGGTGATGCCTTGGAGTTGTGTTAATTTGCATTTTTCTGATTAGTAATGATTAGAGCATTTTTTCATATGACTATGGATAGCTTTGATTTCTTTGTCTGAAAACTGCTTTTTCATATATATCCTCTGACAAATGTATCAATTTGTATTTTTTGTATCGTATTTTTGTAAACGTGACTCTGTTCTCTATGTATTTGAGAAATGAGACCTTTATCAGAGATACTTGTAAAAATTTTCCCGTTTTCTGCTCTCCTTATAATTTTGTTGCATTGGTTTTGTTTGTGCAAAACCTTTTTAATTTTATATCATCAAAATGATCAATTTTACATTTTGCAATGTTTTCTGTATCTTCTTTGGTCCTAAATTCTTTCCATATCTGACTGTATCCCATAAATTTTGATATGTTTTCTTATTACTGTCATTTTCTTTAACGGAATTATCAATTGTATGATATGTTATTTGACCCACTTGTTTTTTTAGGATTAGATTGTTTAATTTTCAATTAATTTTTACCCTCCTTTTCCATCGTCTGTCATTGTAATTTTTATTATATTATCATCTGAAAAGGATGTGTTCATTATTTCTACTTTTCTACATTTAGTTGTGAGGTTTTTTGCCCTAATATATGCTCAATTTTTGTAGAGGTACCATGTACTGCTGAGAAAAGATGTATTCCTTTCTATTGCCACTCAAATTTCTCCAGAGATCTCCAGGATCTAATTTTTCCAGAGTTTTTTAATTCACCTTCTTAACTTCTTTATTGTTTATTTCTTGGTTAGATTTATCTCATTCTCCTATAGTTTTATTATCTATTTTTTCCTGTGACTTATTCAAACTCTTCTTCAAAAATTTAGATGCTATACCATTTGGTGCATATATTTTTAGTATTGATATGACTTCATTGTCCATGATATCTTTCAATAAGATATAGTTTCCTTCTTTATTTCTTTTAATTAGATCTATTTTTGCTTTTGCTTTGTTTGAGATCATAATCCCTACTTCTGCATTCTTTGCTGCAATTGAAGCATAATAGATTCTGCTCTAGTCCCTTATTTTTAGCCTCTGTGTATCTCCCTGCTTCACATATTGTAATATGTAATATTTGAAACGACATATTGTAGGATTCTGTTTTCCACTTCTGTTTTATGGGTGAGTTCATGACATTCAAATTTATACTTAACGATAACTGTGTATTTCCCTCCATGCTATTTTTCACTTTTCACCCCCTTACCTCTACCCTTTCCTTCCTAACAAGTGTTTTGCTTCTGAAAACTATTTTCTACAATCTATCATCCCCTTTATCAGTTCTTCCCTCCCTTTCTATTATCTCCATCCCTTTTTACTTCCTTGTAGGATAAAATAGATTTCTATATCCAAATGAGTAGATATGCTATTCTCTCTTTGAGCCAATTTTGATGAGAATAAGATTTAAACTTTCCTCTCTATCCCAACTCCCCCCCTCTCCCCATCTCTCCCTCCATTATAATAGTTGCTTCATAAGTTTCATAAGTCTTTTAGATGGGATATTTATCCCCATTTAATCTCCCACCTTTTTTCAGTGCAATTTTCTTTCTTAGCCTTTTATTTTCTTTTGGGGATTTATAATCCTGTCAAAGTCACTTTATCTCCTCTGGCTACATATACTCCTTCTAATTGCTTTTATAGTAACAAAGTTCTTAAGAGTTATAAATAATATCTTATCATATAAAAATATAGTTTAATCTTATTGAATTTCTTATGCTGTCTCTTTTTTTCTTTTTCACCTTTTTTTTGTTTCCCTTGCATCTTGCATTTGGAGGTCAATTTTTTTTTTTCAGCTCTGGTCTTTTAGTTGGACGTATGCAAGTCCTCTGTTCCCCATTTCTCCTCTTGAAAGATTATATTCAGTTTTTCTGGTTAAGTGATTCTCTGTTGTAATCCTAATCCCTGTCTTCTGGCATATCATATTCCAAGCCTTCCAATTCTTGAATGTGGAAGTGACCAAATCCTGTGCAAACCTGAATGTGGCTCCATGATATAAAGGAAAAAGTATTGCAAACAGCCAAAGACAAGCACTACTTTTTCCTTTATCTGTGAGATCTGGAATTTGTCTATGATGTTCCTGGGAGTTTTCATTTTGGAATCTCTTTCAGGTGGTGATCAGTGGATTCTCTCAATTTCTATCTTACCATCTGGTTTTAATAGATCAGGGAAGTTTTTTTTTTTTGATAATTTCTTAAAAGATGGTATCTAAATTTTTTCTGTAATCATGGCTTTCAGGAAGTCCAATAATTCTTATATTACCTCTCCTGGATCTATTTTCTAGGTCAGTTGTTTTTCCAATGAGAAATTTCACATTTTCTTGGTTTTTTTTTTTTTTTTACTTCTTTGATTTGATTGTATCTAGAATTCTCATTGTGTCATTAGTTTCCACTTGCTCAAATATAATTATTTTCTTCAGTGAGATTCTGTTCTTCCATTTCCATTTGGTCATTCTATATTCTAGAGAGTTATTTTCCTTGGTAAATTTTTGTATATCTTTTCCCATGCTATTAACAGCTTCTTCATGATTTCTCTTGCTTTACTGTCATTTTTTCTCATTTTTCTTCTGTATCTCTAATTTGCTTTATAAAATTCTTTGTATGCTTTTCCAGGAACTCTTTTTGTAGCCTGAGAACAAATTGAATTTTTTTTTTTGAGGCTTCACATGTAGCCATTTTAACATATTATCCTCTTTTAAGTTTATCCTCCCTACCACCATCTTAATATTAAATAATTAAGCTCTTTTTTTGCTCGTTTTTTCTACCTTTTTTTGTGACTTGTTTTTTGTTTGTTTGTTTGTTTTGTGAGTTGGGCTTTGGTTCTACACAGTCCCAGGCTTTTTGTACTGGGGCTCTGAGTCTTAGTGCTGCCTCTCGTTGGGTTTCAGGGCTTAGCTGTTTACTTTATCTGGAAGGTGGGCTTCCCTTCTGGCTTGTGCTGGAGGATGGGGCATCCCTGTGGCCTCTCCTGAGTGAGGGGTTTAGCTGTGGGCCTGATCCAGAGGTGGGGCCTTGCTGTTGGGTTGCTATGGAGTGCCTGACCGTGGAGGAGGGTTCTTATTGCTGATATGTCCTAATATTGGGGTCCTGCTTCAGCTTCTCTCCACTAACACCCCTCAGGGATGGGGTATTGCTACTGGCTGACCCCTGGGGTGGGGCTTCACTACTGGTCAGCCACGAGACCAAGGCTTTGCTGGTGACTTGTGCTGGGGGTGGGATTGATGGAGTGGGGACTTGCTGCACTGCACAGATTGCTGACTTGTCTAGGAGGGTGCTGGTTTCAGGAGGGTGGAGATTTTAGACCCCTACCGTGAGGCTGACTGCTGCTGTTCTTGGCCCCCATTCACCTCCTACCCAGTAAGACAGTAGGAAAGGTCTGTCTTTCCTACCATGCTCCTAGACCAAATGCTGAGGGTTTTCTAGTTTTTTGGAGGGGAATTTGGGAGCGCTTTGAAGGGTCCTTTCTCACTCCACCATCTTGACACTGAAAGTCCCTCCTGCCTCCCCTTCCCTTAACTGCATCTGGATGAGGGGAGGGACTGTAAGGACTATGGAGTGGATCTTCTAAGGGGATCTGATACGCTGTGGGAGAGCTTTGAAGGGTTCCTTTCTCACTCCATCATCTTGACACTGAAAGTCCCTTCTGCCTCCCCTTTCCTTAACTGCATCTGGATGAGGGGAAGGACTGTAGGGATTATGGAGTGGATCTCCTGAAAGGATCTGACATGCTGCTGGCTACTTTGTGTTGGGACCATGCTGCTTAGAAACAATGATAACAGATCATGATGTGGACCACATACGGAGAAAGCTTCTCCCACTCCCCTTCCCCACCGAGTGCTTTATCCAAGATAAAAACATGGCCTTGGGTCTGCAGCCAGTCAATCAACAAGTATTATTAACAAAGCACTTACTCTGTTCTAGACATTCTGCTGAACAAAAGGATACAAAGGTCCCTAAGATGAAGACGTCTCTGCCCTCAAGAACTTCCATTCCATGATGATAATTCCAGCATATCCTAGTGAAGAGAAGGACAACTTTTTGGTTCCTACTATTTGTCTAGGGAATCCTTGAGATGCTGATTAGTGGATTAGAAGGAGGTGTTTGACGCAGACTCCTGTAATTATCCCTGGGAAGGACCAAGTGCCCCAAGCATGTCCTGGTTTAGTTCAAGGTAAGAGGGAACCTCTGCAGCCATCTGGTCTACCTCTTCACAAGAGCCTCCCTGCCTGATCTGAATACCTGCCACGAAGATGCTGAAGATGGAGCCCATTCGAGTTGGGCCAGCCAGCATTGTGAAGGAGATGTTTCCACACACCTGACCCAGTTTCCCTTTTTCATCTTCCTAGTTAGACTAAGGTCCCCATCACTCCAGATTTCCGGCCCTAGACCGAGATCTCCTCTGGTGAGTCACAGTGGAGGGCTCTCCAGCAATGGGCCTCCCCTCTGGGCAGAACTGAAAGCCCCTTAAAGGCTTTTTATATAAATCCCTCATTTGACAGACAGTGGAAGTGAAGCCCAAGGAGAGGAACAGGCCCATTCCTCAGAGGAGGGACCAAAGCCCAGAAAACGGAAGGGGCTTCTGCATTGCTGCCAACGGTGCCTCTGTTGCTCACACAAAAAAGTCAGCAGGCCGCTTGACGTACCTCGGGGGACACCGAAGTTGTGTCAAGAGTCAGGCTTTAGCAGAAAAGTAGCCAAAAGCTGGGGTGTGTGCTGAAGGAACACCCAGTGGATCTCCCCTAATTAAGTATTAGTAATGGTGAGGAAGGGAAAGAGTCAGCCTCTACATTCCTTCAAGGCTTCTCCACCTCCCAGACTCACTTGGTAATCTCGGTGTAATTTCTGGAGCTCTGGCTCTGCCCAAATATAGAAGAGCGAATGATGTCTTGACATGCCTTAGTGATGGTTCCATCCTTCAAGAAGTGGACAAACCGACACGACAATGCTCCTATGATCTGATTCTTACTAACAGGGAGGGACTGGCTGCTTGGGGAATGAAGAAAGTTCCGGGAAAATGAGACTACGGTCCTTCTTAGAAAGCTCTCTGGTTTCAGAGCCTTCAGAGGAAAGGCCTCAAGACCAAAATGCTGCAAGAAAAACTAGCCCAGGAGGGAGAGGAGATACTCAAGAATAAAAGTGGGAGGGTATGAAGGAAGATCTCTGGGAAGGCTTGAGCATTTTTTTTGGAGAGGGCATTAGCTTGTTGTCTCTCCATTAGATTATAAGTTCCTGGACTCCTTGGTTTCTCCAGTGCTTGGCACACAGTAGGCACTTAATAAATCTTTCTTTGAATTAGAAGATTTAATAAGGAATTGGTGCACAAAAGTGTGTGTGTATGTGTGTGTGTGTGTGTGTGTGTGTGTGTGTGTGTGTGTGTCCTGGAAGAGTCCCCACATCCCTGGCTCCTGTCAGAGGGGGCCACTGTGACTGAAAACCATTGGTGGGGGCCTTGGAGAGATCATGGAGGACCGATGATTTCAGAGGCTTGCTGAAGGACAAATGATACCTTGATACCCAAAATGGGAGCTGTGAGCTGCAGGCAAGAGAAGTTCTAGACTCTATCTAGAGCCCCGGGGAGGTAGAGCAGGAGGGGATCTGTGAGGTCATCCACTTAGCAGAGGAAGAAAGTGTGTTTAAACTTGTTAATGACTGGCCGGGCCTTCCCGGGCAAAGCTAGGATTTGAACCCGGCTCTAAGTGCAGGGCGCCACAAGCCACCCTCCCCAGCATTTGGACAGTGCAAGCACTGGACAGAGCGCCATCGCCGTTGAGGACTGCCAGGCTTCGGGGTTTCTGGGATGGGGCTTTCCCCTTTCCTGCTTATTCAGTCTCCCACTGGCTGCCGGACAAAGTGAAGGCTGTTTTTCTACTTTCTAATGAAGGCCCCGGGACTAATTAAAGCATTCCTCTCCCTTTTAATTGGGATCAAGTTAGGTGGAAGCTACAGCCGCACAATCCCACAATCCCACAATCCCGTCAGAGTTGCCCCCCGCCCCGCCAGGCGCCCTCTCCCACGTTTCAGCAGGGAAGCTCTGTTTCCGTGACTGGCTTCTTGAATGCCAGAGGTCAGAGCTTGGGGCTCCCTCTCCGTGGGGCTGTTTTCTCAGACGGACCGAACAGCTTTAGAATCACAGGAAGCTTGGGGTTCTTGCAGAGGGTTAAGGGAGCAGCCCATCAGCCCTACTGTGTGCTAGCCAGGTGCCAGCAAAGCACCAAGTAGTCTCTGCACATTCTACGTGGCCAAATGCGAGGGAAGTTGGGATTGGGACTGGATTGCGTCAATCCCAGGACTCCCAAGGGAGGAATCCCTCCGCAGAGGGTCCCGGGGGCTTCTCCCGGTTTACCGAGTTGCTTCCGGCCCCCAAAAGGCGGCTTGCCCAGAGCCACACGTCCCCTGTGTCAGGCTCCTGGGACCCAGGTGGGCCTCGGAGTCACGCTTGGCTCTCTGGGAGCGGACAATGGAGGGCTGGGAGACTGTGGGCCGGGAGGGAGGGATGTCTGCTCGGAGCCCCGAAGGAGGCTGGGGCTCCTGAGGGCCGGGGAGGGCAGGGACTGAGGGCCCCGGAGTTCTGGGGCCGGACAGCGACTGGGAGAGATGGGAGCCTGGCCCACGGTCCCCAGGGAGAGAAGGCCCCGAGCAGCTCACCTCCGGCAACCGTGTCCCAGAATCTCACCTCAGAGTTCCGCGGGGGCATCCCGTCCATCCCCCTCCTCCCGAGCTCCCAGAAAGCCCCGGGGGAACGCGCCGGGCGGAGCCCCCGGGGTCCCAGCACCTTGGGAACCTTGGCCGTCCGACCTTCAGGGCAGCGGAGCCAGCGCCGGGCTCGCTGGGAGGCGAGAAATTCCCTCGGGTGACACGGGACGAGTCCCTCGAGGCCTCTCAGCCTCCGCTTTCTCCCGTTACTTTGGGCCTCTGGGCTCCGTCACCTCTGACCCCAACCTCCATCTTTGCCTCTGCCCGTCTGACAAGGGCCGGACAAGCCCCGGCGAGAGATGAGCCTCCCGTGACTAACCCGGCAGGGCCGGGCGTCGAGGAAGCGCTGCCCTTGACTCAGGCTTTAGTCACGTCGCACGCCCTGGAACCCGCGCTTCCCACCCCCTCCTCCCGCCCCAGGCTGCGCGCGGCCCCTCGGACCGGGAACCGAGTATTCGGGGGCCGCTGGTGTTTGTTCCGCCTTAATTTAATTTAACCAGACTTGGTTTTCCCCGCCTCCCAACCGGGCCGCGGGCAGGCCTCCGGGGGCCGCCGGAGACCCCCCTCCTCCCGGGCTGGACCCGCCAGAGCCCCCTCCAGGGCTTCGGCTTGGGCAGGGGGAGGAGGGAGGGGGGAAGTGACCCGCCCACAGTCTCCCAGCCCCTTCTTTCAGCCCGACACCTTTAAGGAGCCTCCAGTGAAATCCCGGGGCAGGTCCCGCCGCGGGCTCTCCGTAAAGAGCAGCCACAAAGGAATGCTCTTTTCACTGGAAAAGTAAATACGGGCGTCCCTGACCCGGAGGGAGACGGGCGGGTCGGCGCCCTGGGGCCGTGGGGGTGGGGAGGGATGGCCTTCTCCCCTCCCCCTCCTTAGCTCAGGGTTCTTGTTTTTGTTTTTGAAACGGGACTATCTGGCTGTTGGCAGTAGGCGCAGCGTCAGTCAGCTGTGAATGCTCATAAGATCCTGCCCCTGCCCCGACCACGAACGTGGAGGAAACCGAGGTCCCAGGGCCGGCTTCTGGGGGTTCGGAGCTCGCCTCCCCGCGCGCCCCCAGACAGAGCCCCCTCCTGCCGGAGGCCTTTGAGGGCTTCGGGGAAGGGGTGCGGCCCCCCAAGCCCTCAAGCCGTCCCTTTGCACACACACATCCAGAGGAGGGGGGTTGGGCCCTGAGCCTCCTTGGGGGGTCAGTAATAGCACTAAGACACCCCCACATCCCAGGCCCTTCGCTGGCTCCAGGAGGAGCCCCAGGGCAGCCCCCCACTTTTACAAGAGGGTGACCAGCACAGCCCCCCCCCCAACAGAAGTTTCAAGGGAGCCTGGAAGCGTCCTCGTCTCATCTCAGAAATCGGCTGAATTAAGAAAGAATCAGTCTAGAGTATTTATTAAGTGCCTACTGTATACCGGGGGCATAGTATGCTCACAAAGAAGCTACAGAGAGAAGTTCCAGGGGCAGCGCGGTGGTGTGGAAGAGAGAGCCCTGGAGTCGGGGGACCTGGGGTCCAATATGACCTCCGACACGACACCGGCAGGATGACCCTCTGCAAGTCTCTTAACCCGCCGGAACAACCAAAAAGCCATGTGGGGCATCCACGGAGCTCACCACGGGGTGACTGCGAGCGAGCGAGCACACACGGAGCCACAGCCGGATTAATGAGCAAGAAGAGGATGGGGACGGGATGGAGGCCACGAGGTTTTAGTTGGGACTTGGTGGGGGAAGCGGAGGTGGAGATGGGGAAGGTCTGGGAGAAAGCGCAGAAGCCAGAAAGGGGGCCTTGTTGTTGGGCCGGCCTCGGGTGCCCCCGGACCAAAGAAGACCAGAGAGGAAGCGGGGGCTGCCGGGAAGCGAATGCCGAGCAAGATTCTGGCTCTGATCTTGGAGGAGGAAGGCTGGACTTGGGGGGGGGGGTGGCCGCTCCTGCATTAAGAGAAGTCCTTGGGGGCTGAGTGGAGGTGGCCCAGTGGGGAGAGCCCGGGGCGGACCCCGCAGCTACTGCCCCGAGGGGCCGTCGGAGAAGGGGGCGCAACCTGTGAGATGACCGACCTTGGGAGGGGTCGAGAATAGTCCCTTCATCGGAGCCTGGGGAGTGGGGGTGACTTCTCTAGTGGGGGGAGGGAGGGCAGGGAGAGTCTGGGAGGAAGGTACTGGTTCTGGTTCAGACTCCTGAGCTGAAATGCTTCCTGGAGGCCCAGTTCAGGATGTGCGCGGCCACCGGAGCGTCAGGAGAGAGACGGACGCATGCGAGGATGAGGGTTTCTCTGGGAAGCCCGGGCGGCTGGTGGGGAGGGGGAAGGAGGATGGGAGCTAGAAGGAGGGGGCTGGGGGCGGAGGAGTGGGTTTGAATTCAGGGTCACTGGGAGAGAGGGCGTGGCCAGGCGGGGTCTGTCAATTATCAAGTGAAAGGGTTCCCTCCCCTTCCCGGAGCCCAGGGACCAGGCAGGAGACTCACACAGCTCGAGGTGGAGGGCAGCCCAGTCACTGGGACCCCGGCTCCTCTCCCCTTCCCAAAGAGCCCAGAGACCAAGCTGTAAAAGTTGGCCCCAACATGTACAAACAAGCACAAATCCGGGATCCTTTGGGGATGAAGGAGGGGGGAAGTGTTCCCTCACCGACTGGGGTGCTCCAGCTGGGAGGGAAGGGGGCAGGAGCATCTCCAAGGGATGACATTTCCACCCGCTTCCTGCCCCCTGGGAGATAAGGACTATGGTGACTCAGATCCTCTTCATGTGGCCCCAGGGTCTGCTCTGGCAGAGGAAGGACTAGGGAGACTTACTCCAGACGGCCTGGAGGGGACTTTGGGGAGGTCTCCTCTGCCCGGGGTCACAGGTCTCAGACTCAGCCGGAAGCAGCCTCAGTCTGTCCACACAGAGATGACAAGGATGGCCCAGGGTCATCAGGTGACCCTAGGGTCAGAGGCCAGACCCAGGATTCACAAGAGGCAAAGCTGAGATTTGAATCCAGGCCCCGGGGTCCGACTGCACCTTGGCAGCAGGCCACCCTGATGCACCGTGTGGAGGGAGAGCCCCCAGGCTGAGTCAGGAGGGTTTGAGTTCCCATTCAGCCTCCAATACTAACTGAAGCCACTTCAGCTGTGTCTCCCTCAGTTTCCCCCTCTGTAAGATGGAAATCATAAAACATTTACATCTTAGGGTTATTATGAGGATGAAATGAGATATTTGTAAAGTGCTCAGCACGGTGCCTGGTATACAGTGGGTGCTACATAAATGCTAGCTCTTGTTAGTGCTACTGTTATTGCCTTTCCCATGAGGGCCCCGAGAGGCTTCCTTAGGGCCCGGCTGGAAGGCGCTCTCCTCCTCCTCCCCCGCTGGCTGCCAAGGGCGCCTTACGGCAGCAGAAACAGGCCCCCCCTCGGGGTCGCCCCAGCCCCCCCAGCCCACAGTAGCACCTCCTCGGGGAAGGTTTTCTGTCCTGAGACAAAAAACAAGGAAAAGTGCTCCCGCGCACCAAGGTGTGTATAGAAGCTCTTTTCCAGGAGAAAGAATCGGAGATTGAAAGGATGCCCCCGCTGGGGAAGGGCCGCACACATGGGGGGGCGATTATGGTGGGATATTATCATGCTACAAGAAACAGGCAGGGTCCCAGGAAAACCCAGAACGCCCCAGGAGCCCGGACTGAGGCAAAGGGACCCCAGAGCGTCAGCGATGCCGGGAGACAGCTCCGGTGTTCTCAGGAACACGACGGGAGAGAGAGACAGAGAGAGAGACATAGAGAGACAGAGACAGAGAGAGACAGAGACAGAGAGACAGAGACAGAGAGACAGAGACAGAGAGACAGAGACAGAGAGAGAGAGAGACAGAGACAGAGAGAGAGACAGAGAGAGAGAGAGAGACAGAGAGAGAGACAGAGAGAGAGAGAGACAGAGACAGAGAGACAGAGACAGAGAGAGAGACATAGAGAGACAGAGAGAGAGACACAGAGACAGAGAGAGAGAGACAGAGAGAGAGAGAGAGACAGAGAGACAGAGAGAGAGACATAGAGAGACAGAGAGAGAGAGACAGAGACAGAGAGAGAGACAGAGACAGAGACAGAGAGAGAGACAGAGACAGAGAGAGGTGGCGGCTACTGCGAGGAGCAGAGGCTCACGTTGCAAGCCCAGTGGGGCTGGGCGGGCCGGGAAGTTGGGCCTCTGCCCTCGGTCCCTGGCCTGTGACTGACCCCCAAGAGGAACTTTTAAAATGCCTCTTAATTGGAGCTGCCTTAAGGCCCCTCTGCTGCAGAATGCTCGGGACCCCACCCAGGAAGGAGGGGAGAAGGAGCCGTTGCCAGAAGCCGTCCCCAATCCCGGCCTTTGCACCTGCTTCCTGCCTGGTGCTGGCCGGCTCTGTCTCCTCACCTGTACGCTCACCTGGGACAGGTAAGTGAGTCAGGACGCCCACTTCCTGCCCTCACTTGGCTTCGTGATCCCCAGAGGGTGGACCCGCTCTAAGGCCTTGCAGCCTCACCCACCCGGCCGGTCCGGTTCCTCCCTTGGCTTACTGAGGAAAGTGACCCTTGGCCAGGTGGGCATCGAGGTTCTCCCGCCCCGGGGAGAAGGTGCCCCTGGCAGCCTGCCCGGGAACCAGCCCCAGGAGGCTCCGGATCTGGCTCCACCCCGGCCTGACTCACGGCTTCTCCGGGCCTGCTCTGGCCGTGGCCAACGGGAGGCAGCGCCCGGCCGCCTGGCTCTGGATGACTTTACCTGAGTAAACATCCTGCCTGCCCAAACCTCCCGGGGTGACCTCACCTGGCTCTGGGTCGGGGTGAGCAGATGGAGCATCCCCTGAAGGCCGGGAGCCTCTGTGGAAACTCCGGGGCCACTGGCCTGGCAGGTCAGGGGCAGGCCGGGGTTCAGCTTGCCCAGAGGTCCTCAAGGCCTCATCCCCCCCGCCCCCAATACTTTCTTAGCTTTGGAAATGGGAGAATGGCCAGACCTGGAGGAGTCCAATGGCTGACACTGCCCCTGGGAGGGTCGCCTTCTGGCCAGGGCCCTAGAGGAAGGAATGATGGCGTCTTTACACACTGACAACAGACCCTACCCTGAAAGAGCCAGATGGGGGCGAGAGAAGGCAGGGTCTCGACAGGCAGGACCCCTGGCCGGAATCGAGTCGGATGGTGTGTATTTGGGATGGCTATGAATCAAGTCGCAGAAGTGGGAGCCCGGCCGGGCCCTCCCCTGCCCACCTGTGAAAGGGCATAAGCTCCCTGGGCACAAGCTCAGGCTTTTTGTTTTTGTGCCCCCAGCTCTTGGCTCCATGCTTGGCACACAGTAGGCACTTAATTAATGTTCACTGGGTTGAACTGATGTGAGAATGTTTGGGATGAAGAAATTCTCCATTATCTGAGGGCTGCCACGTGGGGGGGGGGATGCTCCGCCTGGTCCCCAAGGGCAGATCCAGAGCCCCCGCTGCTGTTGTTGGGCCTTCACTTTTTTTTTTTTTTTAATTAAAGCTTTTGACTTAAAAAACACATGCATGGATAATTTTTCACCACTGACCCCTGCAAAAGCTTGTGTCCCAAATTATCCCCTCCTTCCTCCCACTCCATCCCCCAGATGGCAGGGAGTCCAGTGTGATGAGCGCGTATTTAAAATCAGCCGGAGTCAGGAATTGAGGTTAAGGGGAAAATCTTCAATCTTTATTCTCAGTAGAAGTGAAGAAGGATTGCGACAGCAACATGGGCAGCTGCGACAGGAAGCCAGCCAGCAGAGGGGGGTCGGAGGTGAAGGGCGGGCCCGATAACAATGCGAGCAACTGTGACAAGACGCCAGCCAGCAGTCTCTCCTTCCGCTTCCCTTCCCACTCCCCTGCCTCCACCCACCAGAATCGTCATTTCCTATACAACACATCAGGACTTGCACAAAGAGTGAGCGGGGGCCATTCTTTCTCCAAGCTTATATATTAATAGATTATGGTCCAATGACTATTTAGCCTCATGTGCTTGGGACCTCAGTGCATCAACTCGAGCCTCAGCCCATTACAGTCCAGTACATGTTAAATGCGTTAAAGTCTATGTTAAATCCAATATATGGATACATATTTATACAATTCTCTTGCGGCACAAGAAAAAGCAAAAAAAAAAGAAATGAAAATGATAAGAAAACAAAATGCAAGTGAACGATGACAAAAAGAGCGAGAACGCTGTGTTGTGACCCACACTCAGTTCCCACAGTCCTCTGGGGGCAGACGCTCTCTCCAGCACGAGTCTATTGGAACTGGTTTGGATCATCTCATTGTTGAGAGGAGCCGCGTCCATCACTGTTGATCCTCACGTGATCTTCTAGTTGCCGAGTACAATGATCTCCTGGTTCTGCTCCCTTCCCTCAGCATCAGTTCCTGTCAGTCTCTCCAGGCCTCTCTGTATTCATCCTGCTGGTCGTTTCTTACAGAACAACAATATTCCATAACATTCATACATCATAACTTACTCAGCCATCCCCCGCTGAGGGGCATCTGCTCAGTCTCCAGTTTCCCGCCACCATAGAAGGGCCGCCACAAACTTTCTCGCACACGTGGGTCCCTTTCCCTCCATTAAGGTCTCTTGGGGATATAGGGCTGGGCCTTCGTTCTTGAAGAAAACCAATGACATCATGGGGCGATGTCCCGGCCTGCCCGGGCTGCCGCCAGCCTCCCTTTCTCCTCCAGTCATCAGAGGCCCCGGCAGGACGAGGCGGATGGCCGGCCACATCCCTGCCTTTGCTTGTAGTGGATGTTTAATAAAGTTGTTTGTTTTTAATATTTTAAGGTCTCCTTTGTTCTGAGAGTGAGCCGGCCAGCTTTTGGGGAGCTGTTCCTCACATTCAATATGACTTCATCTTGTTTATTTCCATTTTGACAGACTTCTGCTGAAACCCCTCTCCTGGACCTGGGGGCACCCAGGCTGGCTCTCAGACAGAAGACTGAGCCCCAAGGTCCTGGGGCAGCCGGTGACAGAGCTGGGCTTCACATCCACGCTCTTGGATTCCAAACCCAGTGTTCTTATTTTATTTCATTTTAATTTATTTGTATGTTATTTTTATAATAAATTATAAAAGAATTTATTTTATTATAGGTTTAATAATAATGGAAAACTACAAATATTTCAAAACTTCCAGAGCAGAACAGGCTTGTGTTCTGAACTGTGACTCTTACAGACAGACGGGCTTTTAAAGGGTCTATTCGGTTTAACCGAGTGGTTCACAAATGTTTTGTTCACATCCTTTCTTTTTAGTTTTCTTCTATTTTCCAATGTTTTATCATTTGCCTTTTCCTTCTTTATTTTACATTTCTATCACTCCCCCAACTCATCCTCTCCAAGATGCCTTTGTCGCCCAAGCCCTTTCAGGTGACAAAGAATGATAGTCAAGCAAAATGTCTCCATCCCGGTGTCACCCCCAAACCTCTCCTCATTCGTTGTTTGCCAAGAGGCGGCAGTGGCCACCGTTCCCGGTCACCACTGGCCTGCTGCATTCCTGGGGTCCCCACTGGTCGGCTGCATTCCCGGGGTCCCCACTGGTCGGCTGCATTCCCGGGGTCCCCACTGGTCGGCTGCATTCCCGGGGTCCCCACTGGTCGGCTGCATTCCCGGGGTCCCCACTGGTCTGCTGCTCAGAGCCGGAAAGGAAAGTCTCTCAAAGTTCTCTTCCTCCCACCATTACGAGAACCATGTGGATGTTCTGTTCCTACGAGTCTTCCCAGGTCTCTCCGATTCCTTCTTATTTGTCATTCCTCATGAAGCCGAAATGCTCATCCCCTTCCCCTGCCCCACAAGGCCTGGAGTGTGACTGACTGTGCAGGAAACAGGCAGATCTGCCCCACTTTGCCTGTTCCTTGTCCTCCCTCCCCGGGGAGCTCCTGGATGCTCTCTGCAGGCTTGTTCCCCCTCCTCCCCCCGCCTCCATCATGGCTTTTTTACGCTTCGAGCTCCCGCTCCCCTGATCTTCCCCTCTCCTGGACGGGCGCTGTCCCTGCAGAACCCAGCGGTTCCTCTCCGGGCCCTCCCAGACAAGGCCGCCCCATTTCCCAGCACCCCCATCGGAGCCTGCCCCACAGGCCGGCTCTGAGAAGACCACGGAGCTGGATGCTCCCACTGTTTTTCAGCTTCCTCGAGAAGCAGGAAGAAAAGACCCCGTTTCTGGCCCTGGCCCCCTTGGGTTCATTCACTCTTTGGCCGGGGGGAGAGCATCGGTCTCCCAGAATCCCTTCCCCCTCCCTGAGCTTTCTTCCTTTGCCCTTTCTCCCTGAGCCCCAGAGCCTCTGGGGGAGGTCAGTTTGTCAGACACTAAGCCTTGTGCTCTCGCTTCTGGGTGCCCACTGCTCGGGGGGGACATGTGGCCCTTCCTTAGGTGGGAGCGGGCGGGGGCGCGCCAGGGGCCGGGGCACTCCTTTCTCAGAAGTTATGGGGGCAAAGGGAGTTTCTCTCTCTGGAAAGGCCTTCAGGACAATGTTTTGCATGACTTCATCTGTACAATGGGTATTGTATCTTTTTCCTTCTCAATGGGTGGGGGAGGGACCGAAGGGAGGGAAAGAATTTAGAACTAAAAATAAAAATCTTTAAAGCAAAGAAGCTCATTTCCAGCCTCAGCAAACCGCCTGACTCAGCTTCCCAGTGGAAACTTTCATTCAGATACCAACAGTCACAAGGGGAGCCTCATCCTGGATCAGTCCACGGCCACGCTCCCACTTTCTGGGGATCTGACCTTATCGGATGCTGCAGCTTCCCCGGATGGGGGCCGGACCCCTGGGCCCACGGCACGGGGAGCTCGCTGGCATGCGGAGCCTCGGATTCATTTGGAGAACAGGGAAAGCCGAGAAGGGAGAGATTCTCATTTCGCTGCCCAGCCAGGGCTTCCCCTGAAGGGGAGGGAAATTCAGGACTCCGGCCAACTCCCGGGGTGGGGAGAAAGTGGGAGGTTGCCCAGTCATTCTTTAATTGGGTTGGGGATGGCGTCACGGCGGCTCTCTGTGCCAGCAGGCCGGCGGCTTCCTGAGCGAGGCTGCTGGTGGCTCTCTGTGGCCAAGTCCACCAATGCGGGGCTTGGGAGGTCATTCTGGGGCAGGAAAGGCAGCCTCTCCTTTGCTCCCCCAGGGACAGAGGGCTTCCTCGGTCAGACTCTGAAATGATGGCAGAGGCCTGGAAGGCCGCAGGGAGGAAGGGGCTAGATCGGGGCACCCCTCTTCCTCTCTGACCTCCCGTGACTTCCAGGGGCTGATCCGGTCCTGCCGGGACCAGGGATCCCCGCTGTCAGTCAGAAGTCCCCCCGGAAAGAGGGGCAGCAAATAGTCAACACCCAACAAGCAAAACAGTTTAGCTTTTTGTCACAAATCTCTATAATCATACAAGAAAATACTATTTTAATGATTGAGCAATTTTAATGTCAGCAAGCACATGAACAGCTAAGTCCGTTTTCATCGTTTTTAACGACTAAAACAAACATAAATTTGTTCTAATGAGAAACGGAAGCATAAATCCTTCATGAAAACAACTCAAACCGCCTTATGATCATATCCATGGAGAGAATCCCCAGTGTGAACACTCCCTCCCCCAGGCAGACTGGGTCTTTGAGGGCCTCCTGGCTACGCAGATGTAAGTGACCTGGAAGCAGCCGGCAAGTGCCCGGAGCCAAGGCTGGCTTCCGCCTACAGCGCCATTTTGCCTCTGAAATGGAGAGACGGAAAATAGAAACTATCAGCGCTGAAGAACATCAGCATGGCTGCCATCCCCGGGTCTCTCCCTTTTCTTCACTTAACCACCATTGGGCGCCGCCTTTGGGCCGGACGCCGCCCACTTCTGCTGCCCGGTCTTCTCCGGCTTCTGGTGCCCTTCCTGGCCGTGGGGGGGCGGGGGGCTCCTGGAGGGGCACCTGACCCAAGGGACCATGCCCTCGGTGGCGATGAGTCCAAGCTCACCATCAGGCCATGGGGCCTTAGCTACCTCAGTGTGGATGCTTTGGGATCCTGCAGCCCCCCGGGGTTGGGGGCCCAGAGTAAGGGAGGAAGAATAATCACCCCAAAGCCTGAGGGGCGCGAGAAAGGGCAGCCTGTGGAGCCCCTGGCAGCCGGCCATGAGCTCCCATGCCAAGTCCTGGAGGACGGCTGGAGACCACGGGGCTGTCCGGCGGGAAGGGCTCGCCGCAGTCCACGAGCCGCCTTCTCTTTGTGCCCCGCATCCACGACGAGGCCGGGCCATCTCTGGAAAAGGCTCTGGCGGAAGCCCGTGGCTGTGACTGCTGGCAGGAGGACAAAGAAGCTGGTGAAGAGGGTGGGAGCCGGACCAGAACTCCATGAATAATTTAGAAACAGGAAGTCAAGTGTTCCTCCCGCAGTCTGAGCCAGAGGCCGACTGTGGCACCCGATGATCTCAGGCCCTTAATGCTGTCTTTGTCATCAGGTCATCAGACTTCCCAGGAGTCCTGGAAAACAGGGCTGGAAGCCCAGCGGGGAGGGCGGCCAGCCTCAAAGCCGGCTGGCAACCGGGCAGGCTGCGCAGGGGCCAGGGAGCTCCCGGGGCCGCTGGGGGCCGGGGGACAAAGGCTTCCCAGCCCCTGCTGCCCATCATCTCCCCGGCCCCCTTACACATGGGAACGGAATTCAGAAGCTAGGGCTGGGACAGCTCAGATGCTGCTTCTGTACCAAGGCCAAGGTCACCCACCATTCTGAGTCCCAGCTCTGCCCCTTGCTCCGTGGGCTCTGGGGCAAATCCCTTGGTCCTCTGGGCCTCTTCCCCATTTGGACACATGGGTCGGGACAGACGGCCCTTCAGGCATCTTCCGAAAGGATAGCCCTCTCCGAGATGGGCACCTTTATGGGCAGATCTGAGACGAGCAGATGAAGGAAATCGGGCTCTAAATGCCCCGTATTGTGGCTAGCGCAGTGCGTTATCTGGCGAGGTCTGCATCCAGAGAAAGTCCCATCCTCCATCCCTACAATGGAGTCATATCCTAAGTGACCCGATAGCCAGTGAATGACTTTGTTTCCCCACCCAGGTCTCACTGGTTGAGTGGACCCAGTATGGGAAGAGATTGTGACCGGATTTTCCCTGCCAAGGCCGTGGCCTCAGTTTCCATTTTGGTTCTTCTGGTTCCTTTTCTATGACCTTGCATCTTCCCTTCCTCCCAAATGAGTGCCCTGTGTATGTCCAAAGGAACTCCGGTTTTCTCCCTGTTGGCTGCCCCGCTGGCCTTGAGAGGTAACCAGCTGTGCCTCGGGTGCCTGGGAGGACACCGTTTCTAGGGATCAGATGGACTTTCCTGGATGCTGGGGAGGGACTCAGGAGATGCCCCTTTGTCCAGCAGCAGCAGCGGATCGGACTTTGCTCGGCAAGCCTCTTCCACGACGCTCATGGGAACTCCTCACGTGCCCAGTGATTCACTGTGGCCAAAGGGGAAGCCCATGGAGATGGCCGATACCAGATGCTTTAGGCTTGGAGAGCTCCCCCACTATCCTCCTGCACACAGGCACTCTCTCTGCCCCCAGAAAGGAGGAGGAGGAAGAGGAAGAGATGAGGATGATGAATAAGAAGGAAGAGAAAGAAAACAAATAAAAGCAGGAGCAGAAGAAGAAAAAGGAGGAGGAAGAAAAAGAAAGAAGAAAAAGGAGAGCAGAAGGAACAGAAGGAGGAGGAGAAGAACAGAAGGAGCAAAAGGAGGAACAGAAGGAGCAAGAGAAGAAGGAGCAGGAGGAGGAAGAACAGAAGGAGCAGGAGGAGAAGGAGGAGGAGGAGGAAGAACAGAAGAGCAGAAGGAACAGAAGGAGCAAAAGAAGGAACAGAAGGAGGAGGAGCAGGAGGAGGAAGAGTAGAAGAGCAGAAGGAACAGAAGGAGCAAAAGAAGGAGAGCAGGAGAAGGAGGAGGAGGAGGAAGAACAGAAGAGCAGAAGGAACAGAAGGAGCAAAAGAAGGAACAGAAGGAGGAGGAGCAGGAGGAGGAAGAGCAGAAGAGCAGAAGGAACAGAAGGAGCAAGAGAAGAAGGAGCAGGAGGAGAATGAGCAGGAGGAGAAGAGCAGAAGAGCAGAAGGAACAGAAGGAGCAAAAGAAGGAACAGAAGGAGGAGGAGCAGGAGGAAGAAGAGCAGAAGAGCAGAAGAGCAGAAGAACAGAAGAGCAGAAGAGAAGAAGGAGCAGGAGGAGGAGGAGGAGGAGGAAGAACAGAAGAGAAGAAGGAACAGAAGGAGCAAAAGAAGAAACAGGAGGAGGAGGAGCAGGAGGAGGAAGAGAAGAGCTGAAGGAATAGAAGGAGCAGAAGGAGAAGAAGGAGTAGCAGGAAGGAGCAGAAGGAGAATGAGCAGGAGGAGAATGAGCAGGAGGAGGAGGAAGAGAAAAAGAGCAGAAGGAACAGAAAGAGCAGACGGAACAGAAGGAGCAGGAGGAGGAGGAGAAAGAGAAGAAGAGCAGAAGGAACAGACGGAGAAAAAAAGGAGCAAAAAAAAAGAGCAAGAAGAACAAGAAGAGGAAGAAAAAAGAAGAAATTGGATGACAAAACGTGTTTTTTTCAGTAGTAATGACTGACAAGAATAAGGAAAATGGCTGTTTCTCTGCTGCAAGCTTGATGCTCACTGAGCACTTCCTGGACATGTCCTCGGGAGGCAGCTGCTCTTGTCACTGGGCATCTCTGGCCGGCTCAGCTTCTGACCCTGCTTGTCCACCTCGGCCCTCACTCCGAGGGTCTCATGCTCAGACCTTGTCCATGTCAGGCCTGGGCTTCTCTAACACAGCCCCAGGGTCCCTCCCCCCCACGCCATCCATTCCTGAAGCCACGGGTCCGGCTGCTTTGTGAATAAGACGTTTCCTCTTGTCTCTGAAGACGTGCACATGACACAGTATGTGGCACACAGTAGGTACTTAATGCCTGTTGGAGTGAATTGACTTCTCACTGAAAGCAGTGACTCCCTTCTCTCCTTTTCCATTTCCTTTCTTCCTTCTTCCAAGTACGGCTCTCATTCCGAGTGTTAGGTGACTCCAGGGCTGGCAGGGGACCACGTCAAGAGTGCTGGTTGGGACGCAAAGGTCCTGGATTCCAATCCTGAGGGGTCCCCACTCCCTTAGAAAAGGCATTCGTCTTCTCAGGCTCAGGAGTTCCCACAGGAAGCGCAATTCCGCGGTCCTCTGGCCTGGCTGAGGGGACGCCACGTCCTCCTCCGCAAAACGGTCTGTGATTGGCTGTGAGGGCTGAGGGTCACAGCCATGAGGGGCCGAGGGTCAGAGCCACGAGGGGCAGGGGGTCACAGCCATGAGGGGCAAAGTCAAGGCCGGTCATGGGACAGTTTTATATCTGGTCACTTGAGACCAGACTGCCCAGCTCACTAGCGACACCCTGAGAAGGGCCTGTGGGATGTCAGCCAGGGAGGGCGTCTCTGCACTGAGTGGGGAGGGATCCGTGAAGTCGGGGCCAGTTGGGGAAGAATGCCTGTTACCCTGTGGGGCCCCAGCACGCCCAGCGGCTCTTGGGCAGCCACCGGGATGCGGGCCCTGCCTTGGGGGCTGACGGACGCTCTCCCTCGGGCCAATGGCCAGCGAGATCCACATCTCTGTCCCACCAGGGTGTTCTTGACCCCTGGGCCCAAAACTTCACCCTGGTTAAACATTTGGGACAACGGGTCTCATTTCCTCCTGACAAAGGCACCAGAACAATTCTTTCCCTCCCACCTCGGGCCTCCTTATCGGGATTATCAGATTTCAGCGCAGGGAGGAATCTGGGCGGGCCCTGCTCAGGTAGGCCGCACATACTTGTGCTCTCGGGAGATTAGACTTCTGGGCTCTGGACAGACCTTGGGATCCTCAGGAGGTCTCCTCTGGTCCCTTCAGCCCCTTCATGAAACGCCCGCTGCCCCTTGTCTTGGAGAGTCCCATGTCCTCCTTCCTCCCAGAGCCAGGGCCGCCTCCCACGCCAATCCAGCAGGTCCATCCACCTCCTCCCCTCGGCAGGAGCTTCCTTTCCGGGCCAGACTGCTTTGCTTTTTTAAGTGAACTTTTTTTGAGGATCAGTAATCTTTTTTCTTCCCTTCCCCCTCTTTCCTTAAGACGATCGAGCCTCTTTTTGAGTTATTTCCTGGTAAAATTCTGCTTCTGATACTTAACTATTTGAGAAAGAGTTGAGGGAAAGGCTGGCCCTCAGTCGCTCACTTGTGTCTCTGCCTAAATGGCCACAGGGTTTCCCCTCAGACACACCTGCTGCTTTGCAAACAGTTCAGAAAACATTTATTCAACATTTGTTTCTGTGGCAACGGAGTTTACTAACAGTTAGGGAGTAGCCAGAACACAAGACTCCACCCAGGGAACAGGGTCAGGAATCTGCTGTGGGGCAGCAGGCTCAGGGTGAAGCTGTCCTGGAACGTGCTCCCAGGCGGCCCCCAGGGCTCAGCCCCCTCCCCCTTTGCCACGCCTCCCTCAAACTTCCTTGCCTTCATTTCTTTGTCAGCTCCTGGGGGTCGTGACTCCAGAAGGGGTCGCTGACCGCGAGGAACGATTCCTGGATGATTCCTGGGTGACGTCCGTACACCTGCTCCTACCCCGCTGGAGCCAGAGTCACGGGGACATTTCTCGGACACCAAGGGCTGTGAGGGGACAAAGTCTGAGGCCCGGATCCTGACCAGCCACCCCGAAGTCTCACACTCCACAGAGCCCCCAAACTCCTTGGGACCTTCCCAATTAAGAGGAAGAACACACCAAAAAGGGGTTGGAAAAAGACTAGTCCGAGCCCAAAGGACGTTTCCCAGGAGGCCGTAACGGCCTTGCGGCGGGTCCAGCTCTCAGCCGGGATCTCGCTGCCGGGCCCTTCTCTGCTGGAACACTGACAGATAACCGGGGGATGGGGACCCGTGAAGCTTGGCTAGGTGCAGCCTGAGTTCGAAGGATCTGGGGGAGCCCAGGGCGGGGCTTACAGGTCCCAGAGTTCCCTGCATGGGGATTCCGGCTGGCCTGGATCCCCAAGGAACAAGCCCAAAAGGCAAAGGCGGCCCTGGAAAGACTCCTACAAAGGAGGAAGGGGATGAAAGATGGGATGGAGGAAAAAGGCACCAGGAGGGTGGGGGGCCCAGGACCTGAAGAGCGCAGCTGCGGTAATGTCCAGGAAGGGGCAAAGGACCTCCTCAACAGGAACAGAAAGGTCCAAGTAAGGGGCTGCCGGGCAGGCCCCCACCGGAAGGAGTCCGACTAACACCAAGGTGTCGCTCAGGCCTCACACCTGCAAAATGCAGAGGCCCGGGAGGTCCAAGTGGGAGCAGGAACCTCAATGTTGGACCAACCACCAGAACACCGGCAAGGTGGGGGGGAGGGGGTAAACGACCACAAGTCAGTTTAGAAACTCGTTAGTGACGTTCCCATCAAACAATAATAGAAATTTTACTTTAATTGGCCTGTAATATATAAAGACTTTTCATACTGTTTATAACTTACAAACCAATAAACTTTAATAACTTTATACAAATTATGAATGACTCAAAAATACTTACAAAAACCCAAACTTTAAGGCACAAAAACTTACCAAAAATAGAGAACATTTCAAATTGCAAAGCAGCCATTTTGAAATAGCCAGCTTAAAAGAGAGCTTTTTTTGTTTGTTTGTTTTTTTAGCAAATTCACTAAATGCAATTCAGTGACTTAATTTAACAGAAACACAAGTGGAATGCGAGCCCGGAAAGACCAGATGGGGGAATTCGTGATCTGCACGCGGGCATTATTAGTGTTTTGTTAATGGTAACTTTTGTTAACGGTGAGAAGCGCGGAGCCCGCCTTCCTCCCTTCCGGGGGGTTTGGCCCATCACAGGCTCCAGCCGAGGGAGCTGAGCGCGAATGGGACCCGAGCCAATCCAGTCACTCGGTTCACACGGTGAGGATCAGTCCAACCAGGTGTGTACACAGGTCACTTCAGTCAAATTACAACTGAACTCATTCTAAGGCTACTGACAAATGAACAGATTTTTAAAAAATAAATTAAACAGGAAAGAAAACACTGGGAAGGCTCCTAGTAATACTGAGGATCCACACACTGAGAAGGATCATAGATGTCAGGGTTCCCAGGGGACCGAAGGCGGAGGCTCTCAGAGCTCCAGGTGACTCACTGCGAGGGTCTCACTGGCAGCAGTACGCTTGAGAATTTCTCTTGCGATGTAGGAACTGAGCGTCAGGTTTTCACACAAAAATACATTCAGTTTTAATTTAAGTAACTGGGATCACCTGGGAACAAACGTTCTTTCAGAGGAAGCTCCCTCTCCAGACACCACACACAATGGGAACGTTTCCAGAGGCAAAGAGAATCGGGGTCCTAGAACCGGTGGGATGTCACGAGCTTCCTCCGGGAAATGTGTGGGCCCCCGGGCAGCCTTTCACATCTTCCCCTTCTCAGAACACCACAGGGTCTCCTCACTGACCACGGCCCCATACTGGTCAGATCACACTGACCCCAGATGACATCTCCTAACCCACTACTGTAGTTTGAAGGATAAGGTCTGGGGGGAGGGAAGCAAGACCGCGGCCCAAGGGGACAAACCAGAGTCACCTTCTGGAGGAGGAACAAACCCAAGGGGGGGCTTCTCATTAATGATCCCCCTGTGCCCCCAAACAGCCAAATGGTCCTCGCTGCCATTCTGACTCCTAGAAAAAGAACCAAGGGGAGATCTTCTGCCTCTCAATTCAACTAAACCCTACAAGTCTCCAGGGCCTCCCGTGCGCACGCGGCTAAGGCACATTCTCCTGGTGAGGATTGGCACTCGACGCTCCTGGAGTCCCCGTGTATTAAGAATCTAAGTGCAGACACCAGCCCCCCACAGAGCTCGCTGGTGGGCGCCCCCCGCATGGCCCTTCCTCGGGCCCCGGGCCCCGCCTAGTAGATGAACTCGCCGGCCATCTCCTGCAGCAGCGGCGGCTCCTCGAACCTGAACCGCTTGGAGATGGCCTTGGGCTGCCTCTTCTCCTTCTCTGACTGGCGGCAGGGGCCCAGCACGTAGGAAGCCACCAGCACCAGCTCCTCCGCGTCCGGCTTCTCGGCCCCGGCCGGCGGCTCGGCCCCCCCCGCCTCCTCTGGGGCGCCGCTGGACTCTTCCAGCAAGCTCCGGAGCCGCAAGGGGGGATCGGGGCCGCTGCCCTGGGTCAGCCAGGGATGGCTCAGACACTCCTCGGCTGTGGCCCGGTCCCTGCATCAGACAAAGCACATTCGGGCTTAGGGGGACGCAGGTGACAAGACCCGGAGAAAAAGGGGCTTTTGTCCCCACAGGCTCGGGGCGTGAAAACTACTTTTCAGCTCCTAGGGCATTTCACACCTACAACCAACATCCTTCTGAGACCATGAGGAGGTCCCCTCCCCACCAAGAAGGCTCACTGCCCCATTCAAGACCCTCCGAAAGCTGCTCAGAAGCTCCCCAAGTTTTCGGTGGGAGACCCCAACTCTCCCGTCACCGAGAGCCCCACGTCCCGCGGACCCCCCGGCGGGACGCACTTACTCAGGTCTCTTCACCAGCAGCGCTTTGATGAAGTCCACGGCCGCCTCGGACACCACGTCAAACTCCTCCTCGGAGTAGCTGACGTTCATCTGGGAGATGTTCAGAAACGTTTCCTGTTTGTCGTCCCCCAGGAAGGGGGATATCCCGGTGAGCATGACGTACGCCAAGACCCCGATGCTCCTGAGGCAAAACAGAGGAAGATGCCGTCAGAACGAGGGCGCGCAAAGGACGGCCCCGAGGCCCGAGCGTCCGCCCGTGTGCTCACCACATGTCTGTCGCCGTGCTGATCGGGTCGTAGCTGAGGATCTCTGGGGCTGCGGAGAGAGAGGGAGACTCGGTTACGGGACGGCTGCGAGTCCGCTGCAGAGAGCCCGGCGGGAGCTCCTCTCCCCAGAGTTCTCCGGGAGACACAGAGGCCCCTCCCCCCAGCGGACACAGGGTCACCAGGCGCCCACTTTCTCCTCGGTCCCGGGTCTGCCCCACTCCAGAGGATGTCTTTGCCCAATACGGCCCAGCTGGGAGGGCCCCAAGTCTTCAACCCCCCAACAGAGGCCTTAGCCCCAATGCCACCTGAGGGATGGCGGTCCCCGCAGTGTGAGCCCCCAACTCGGGGCCACTTGGAAGCCCACAAAGTGTCTCTGAGATGCCCTCAAGCCTTTCCATTCCCTTCCCCTCACCCAAGTCAGGATAAAATCAGCAGGAAGATAACAGAAAATGGCCTGGCTGGGGGGATCCAAATGAATGACCCTGAGGGACCCCGGCTGAATGACCCGGGAGGTCCAGGCCCCCAGGAAGCTGGAGGTTCGGCAGATTGCCAACCGTGGCAGAGCTTTTGTGGTAGCAGAAGGCAGGCAACGGGGCTTCTAATGGCCAATCACCCTGAGGGAAAAGAGTCCCCCTAAAAGGGACCATGGCTGCCAGCCAGTCCGCCTACTTCTCCTTCAGAGCCCGAGGCTCTCCCTGCCACATGGCTGCCCTCCTGGGCTCCCTCCCCTCCCCCCCCCCCCCCAGCTCTGGAAACACACAGACCACCAGGACTTCACACTCCCCCAATGGCAGGACCTTCACCCCAAACTCCCCTTTCAGGTGAAAAAAGATTTCAAGCATTGGGACACTAGGGGAGGCCATCATTGCACTATTTTCTCCCCAGTAACTCCCCTCTCCCCCATGAACAGAAGAGGTGCTTCTGACCCGCCCCTGCCAAGGCCAGCCCGGCATCCAGGCGCTCCATGAACAAGGCCTTCCATGTCTGGGCCCCCCGCTCCTCAAGTCTCCCTCCTAGGGTGTTACCCCCCCTCCCCCCCGAGGAGTCCAGGCCTTTCCTCTGCTCATCCTGGAACCTTCCGCCTACCAGGGCCTTGCCCAGGGCAGCCACCAGCCCCTGTCTTCCTCTGCCCAAAGCACAGTTCCCAGCACACAGTAGGCAACCAATAAATGCTGACTGAATGACCTCTCTGGGTCTCAGTTTTCTCATCTGTGAAATGGGGGTAGGGGCGGCTTAGAGCACTTCCAGCCCCCCTCCTCTAGAATGAAGGGGGAGCCCTACTCCCCACCAAATACTCACCCACGTATTCAGGTGTGCCCATAATTTCTCTGAGCTCCTCACTGCTCTCCATCATTCTGGAAAGGCCAAAATCTACGATCTTGATGTCCCCCAAAGGAGACTCACTTGTCAGGAGGACGTTCTGGGGCTAGAAGAAGCAGACCCCCAAAACATCGCAAAGGTAAGAGTCCAACTCAGAAACAGCCACAGCTTCTCTCACAGCTCAGAATTTCCCAGTGCCCTGGCAGGGGCCCAAGGCTGGCACCGGCAGCTCCCCCTGAGGATGCCCCCTAGAGCAGTAGTGGGGGGCGCCCCTGGCCCTCAGCCCCCGGAGAAGGACCCCGATACACGAACGATAGGGACATATGCGCGGGGAGCACAAGCTTTAGTGAGCCAGACTTGCCCCCCTTCTATTGAGGAGACAGGTCAAAAAAGGGCCCAGGTCCTGGGGGGCCACAGCAGAGGCCATTCCCCAGGGATGTGGAACCCCTGGAGCGTGCTAGGTCCCCTTAGGAGCAGGGTCCTGGGGCGCCAGTGCTCCGGCCTGCCTGCACTTGCTCTCTCCGCCGGGCCGGCCCCATCTGCCCTGTGGAGCTGCGGGCACAGAGGAGGAGCGCCCGGCCTGCACTGAGCCTCTGCTTGGGGACCCTGTAGAATGGGGAGACCCCGTGAGGACCCCATGAGATCCCAGCACAGAGGGCCCGGCACAAGGCCCGGCCTGCAGCTTCTCCCCAGGCTTCCCCCCGGCTTCCTTGTGACCTTGTACCCTGAATCCAGGCAGTGTCTGGGGCGTCACCCAAACCTGGCCCATTTCTGGGGCTCCCGAGGGCCCCCGGGAAGGCTGTGCTTGCTGTAGAAGGGGCTGCCTTGGGGCCACTGACCCATTCAGTCAGAAAGGAAACTGCTATGGAGCCCGACACCCTCCCTGAGGGGCGGCAGAGGGAGGAACGAGGCTTTTCTTTGTGCCGAGTGACCCACCTGACCTTGCTGCCTCCAGAACGATGGGGCCTAACTCCCCCTCCCCCCAAAATGGCTGCTTGCCTGGCCCGGATCGGACTCTCATGTGACCCCCTCCACAAGCCTGGATCGCTAAGAGAACAACACTTCTGGACGTGCTTCTTCAGGTCCTGCCCAACCCCGGGAGCCCCTGAGCAGCGGGGGCTGATGCAGACCAGCTAACAGCAGCAGAGGGTCCTGAGGGGTCCCCAATGCTTCCTTCGGCCCCCCTGAAGGCCTTCCCTGGCTTCCCAGGCCTGCTCACCTCCTGCCACCCGGCTGCCGGCGCCTCGCTAACATGGGGTGTTTGGCCCCGAGCCCACCAGCTCAGCCCCCTCCAAGCACAAGGAGGTCCACCCCGCACTGCTGAAGGCGAATGGGCCCTGAGGGGGGGCAGGACCCTCTCCAGAAGCAGCTGCTCCAGGAGCCCCGCGGCTCCTTTTAAATGTGCCCACGTCAGATCCCACACAACCTTGCGATAGGCTGCCAGCGCCGTTCTGGCACAAGCGTTCTTGGGGTGCCCTTCCCCGTGGCACGGTGTGGAGGGTACCAGCTGGGGGTCTGGCTTCTCCTTCAGGTCTCCTGCACAGCCTCCAGCCACAACTGCACCAAGCCGGGCAGTGCCATCCCTGCCAGGCCCCCGGGGCCCCGGCTACTCCAGAACCCTGGAAGGCTCCTGGCACTCAACAGGCATTTGTAAAGCCCTGACTGTGCGTGTGCATCTGCCCGGCCTGTGCTAAGTGCTGGGGCACAAAGCCAAGCCGAGGCCCCACTCCTTCCCTCCAGTTGGGTTTCTAAGGGAGTAGTGGGGAGAGCCTGAGGCAGGCAGCCCCCCGCAGGGAGGGGAGGGCCTGCCCTGGGGCAGGAAGGTGGGATTCCTGGGGAGATGGGGCTCGGAGGAGGCTGGGGCACCACATGCATGAGGGAGAAGGGGGGTCCAGGAGGATTCCTCCACTGTAAGCCTGCAGGCTGGGAGAAGGGGGGCCAGCAGGAACGCCGATGGATTCTGTTTGGGGCAGAAGAGTTTCTGCTGCCCACTGACCATTCGGGTCAGGTTGGCTCGAAGGCAGATCGAGGTCAGCAGAGTTTGGGCAGGAAAGCTCAGGAAACTCCCGGGAGTGGTTGAGACACCCAGGGAAGAGAGAGGGAAAGGAGAAGGGGCCGAGAATGGAGGCCTGAGGGACCCCTGGTCAGAGAGACCACACAGCTGGAGAGAAGAGGGGGCCTGCAGAGGCTGAGGGAGAGGGGGCTGCTGGCTGGGGGACCCAGTCCTTCTAACTCCAGGGAGAGGATGGAAGGATAAAGTCAGTCAGACGGAGAAGGATAAAGAGAAGGAGGGAGGAATTGTAGGTGAGGAGTTTCATGTCCTCTCCTTGTGCCCAAGGAGACTCTGGGGCCACAGGAGCCCTCAGGCCTGCACGGAGCATCCCTCATCTACATCTCCTGCATCCCCCATCCACGTCCCCATGAAGTCTGCCAGAGGAGGAAGCCTCACCTTCAAATCCAGATGGACCACGTTGTGGGCGTGTAAAAAGGAGACGCCTTCTAGAATCTGCCTCATGAGCCTCTGCACATCCTTCTCCTTAAAAGCCTCTTCTCTCTCAGCTACACATTGGTCAAAAATTTCACCTCCAGCAGCACTGGGAAAAAGAGTATTTGTCCATTTTTAATCCCAAACCAGCGTTTTCCCATTTGGGCCACATGGGGTGGCACAAATTTTTTTATAGTCACTAGACAGCTTTTTATTTTCAAAAAACAGCAAAGATCATTTTCGGCATTCACCCTCGCAAAACCTCGTGTTCCAAATTCTTCTCCCTCCCTCCCCTAGACGGCGAGTAATCCAGTTCAGGTTAAACACGCGCAATTCTACCGCACGAGAAGATCAGATCAAAAAGGACAAAAAAATGAGAAAGAAAAAACCCCCAAGCAAACAGACAGTAACAACAACAAAGGAAAATGCTATGTTGTGATGCACATTCAGTCCCCATAGCCCTCTCTCCGGATGCAGATGGCTCTTTCCATCACAGACTAGCATTTCTGAAGGGATTTAAAGTGCAAAGTATAATAATTTAGGTTTTTAAAGATTTCCTTGCATTAAGAAATATCTTATATTCTGAGAAAGAAGCTTCACTATCTGATTAGCATTTGTGGTCATTAATAAGTCTAAAATGACATATTTGCTACTAACAGGCTCTAAACTTTGTGACCCAAACCCTCACACCTCTACAGTCACACTTTATATCTAAAGGCAACTCCATGGAAGAGGCCCAAAGAACCTCACACACGAGCAGAACCAGGCTCCCGTCCATGATGAGCCTAGAGCGCTGCTGCTGCTGTCATACAAACAGCCTTGGCCTGGGGGTCTCGCTTGACAGCGGTGCTGCTTCTGGAGCTGTCTGGGAAGCTTGAATGTGCAGCCAGGCCTCCCAAGGATCAAGCACCGTGTAAATGGAAGAGGGCAGGCTGTTCTCTCAAATTCAGATTTACTTGCAATGAAAAGAGTCCCCTTTGCACTGAAAAACAATTGCAGTAATTACCAAAATGACTGTTGGAAAGAAATTTGAAATTTTTCTGTATAAAAATCTAAGACATCATAGCAAGTTGGAGCAAACCCAGAAGTGATGTAAATAGATAAAGGGGAAAAAATGGTTTTTCTCACTTTAAGGTGGAGCCCCCATACCCGACCCCTCTCGAGGAGGGGAGAGGAGGGTCCTAATCAGACTAACATGCATCCCAAAGCTTAACCTTGATCCCCTCAGCAAATTGACATGGGGATTTCCCGCTCATCTCTTCCTCAGAAATCTTCCTAATCATTTCCTAAAATACACGGGCTGGATTTCTCACTCTTGGCGAAGTCTTGCCTTTGCTAACTCGTGATCTTTCCTCTTCCAAGATCCCACATTCCCAACAACTGTCTCCCCTCCCCCCACCCCCCGCTGCCAGAGCGAGCCCCCCCCTACTCTAAAGGAAAGACCTGCCTTTCTTGAAGAATGCCAGGACAAAAGGGGAAGGGTCCTCCCTGGAAATGAGAACACATAAAAGCCCTCCCTTGCATGGCTGCCACACAGCCCCTCCACCACACGTCCATCAAATGCCGGTCTGAAGCACCTACTGGGTGTCAGGCCCTGGACACAAAGAAGGAACCAGCCCCTGCCTTCAAGGAGCTCCAAGGCCGAAGTGGGGAGAGGAACAAACAAGCTCTGGCAGGCTCAATTCTAGGGGTGGTCTTAGGGAAGGGGAAGTGGGGGTGGGAGAGGGGGCGCTCAGGGGGAGAGGTGGCCAAAGAGGCCCGGGAGGAAGGCGCCGGGCTCTGACACCTGGTCTTGTCCAGCGACTCCTGGGAAGCTAAGAGGATACCAGGAAGGGCCCGAGGACCCCCATGAGAAGAAAGTTTTGGGGAGAGGGAGCACCAGTGAATCTGGGGTCAGAGGCCTCCTCACTCAGTCGGTGACAATGGCTGTTCCCAGGGTGTCCACCTTGTGGCCCAAACCCAACAGGGAAAGCAGGCCATGGACCTCATTTCACATCACATGGAGGGCAGGGCTCAGGCATCTCTGCACAGCCCTGAGGTGACACCCTTGCCCAAACCTCTCTCCTTCCCCCTCTATCTCTCCCCACCCCAACATCCAGTTCCCAGGACAAGGGCTGGCACATTTCTGCACGTGTGGGACCCCCAGGCAGTCTGGTAGAACCCCAAAATTCAATAATTGGAAGACATTTCGGCTGGAGGTTAAAGGAACTTAAATAATAACAGCAAGAATTTCTGTTAAGATACTAAGAAAGACTGTGCTGCAACGTTCCCTCTGAGACAATTTTCTGGTCCTCAGCCTCCTTAGGGCTCCCCAGGTCTGTAGGCTCCAGGTTAAGAATCCCTTCTTTAAAATGAAAATGACAGTTTGCATCAACCCCAGAGACGGCACCAGAGGGAGGAGAGGGAATGGCGAGAAGCTCGGGCCTCTCTGCTCCAGTGTTCCAGGATCTAGAGCGCTTTTTTACAGCCTGATCCCAGGCAGGAGGGAGGCTTTCAGAGAATTCCCACGGTCCTGCGGCATTTCTCGAACACGCTTTCCATCTGGAGGCGTGTGCACGTCAACTCCCTCTTTCTGAAAAGCCGCCTGACTAATGGGAAAATGGCCTCCATAAAAAAGCCATTGAATGGGGGCTGCTAGTTCTGGGGGTCTCAGTCCCACGACTGTCTGAGCTGCCAGGGGCCCACATTTGTGCTCGTGGCTTGGAGAGAAACAAACACCAAGAACCGAGGCAGGATCCAAAAGGATCCCACAGGCCGAGGGACCCGCGGTCAACAGTGGACAAATGTCATGTTGTGCAGGCAAAAGCTCAAACGCAGTTTGGGGCTGCCTGTGAGGGCTGAGCAGCCGACTCCAGCCGGGGATCATGGCTGTCAAGGGCCTGGATTCCAGGCCAGGACCCATAAAGGAAACTAATGTGATGGCCCTTCCAGTCCCTAAAGGGCAGTCCTGTACAGGGACAGACCGGCTCTGTGGGCCTCAGGACAGAACAAGTAACCCTAAGGACCATTTTGGGGTGGAGTGGGCTGCCTCTCGAGGTGGTGACTCCCCTTTTCTCAAGCCTGCTTCTAGCTCTCCAATTCAGAGCATCCTCTTGGGAAAACATGCAGTGGGACAAGAGGGGGTTCTGTGCCTTGGGGTTCCCCTTCTCCCATTGCCAGCCTTTCCCTTGGCTTCCCTTGCATGCTCAGTCTTGCCGAATGGACAAAGGCACAGACATGACATTGTTTTCCTAGAAGGACATGCCATACAAAAAGCTTCCGACCAAATGAGTCCATTCCTCCTGTGGTCTGCTGATCACTCAGCTCGGGAGGACCCTCGCCCTATGTAAGAGAAGGAAGGAACTGAGATGCTCGGCCTGGGGGGTGGCCAAAGGTGCTCTCCATTAGCTATTCCGGCCGCCGAGTAGTCTAGAGCCCATTCCGTAGCTACCATTCCCTTTGGAATTGCAGGAAGAGTACTTACTATTCCAGCACTAAGATCATTTCTGACGAGGTTTCATAGACTTCGTGTAAGTTGATGATGCGCTGGTTGCCCTGGGCTAGCTCAAGGACCGCGATCTCGTGAATTATTTCCATCCGGCATTCTTGGCCTTTTCTTCTTTTCCTCATGAATTTTGCTGCAAATTCTTTTCCAGAATCTTTCTTGACACATTTCCTGACCACTGCAAATTTGCCTCTGGAATTAAATACAAAGATATACAAAGTCATTTAGGCTGGCCTAAAAAACTAATTGTGCCGATTGAGGATCTGTGTTTGTTTCCTTGCTAAAAATTTGGGTCAGAGTCACATTCAGAGTCAAATAAATCAGATTTAGATAAGATACTATATTCTTAAATATGAGCAAAAAAAAGGGATATTTAATTTTAAAACTGCTATCAAATTAACAGTAACCTAACAATAAGAATTATGTCAAATTTCATCTGTACCAGAGATAAACCCAATACCTTCAACATGGGCCAACCGGATTATTACAAAGTAACTTTGAAACGGAAACAATTGAGCAAAATGAAAACACAACACAACACAGCTAATGTTTATTTGTGGTTTTCAAAGTCAACATGTGGCCAACAGTATCTATTTTTGAGTGCACCACTTCTGCTCTACCAAAGAGTTTTACAAATGAAACTATTGTTAAAAACACTAATTGCCTGCTAATTTAGATTTTAATCGGTGACAGTCTTAGACCAATATTTACAAGAAATCATTTTCAGGAGAAAGCCAATAGAATGCTGACTGCCCAGCACCTCCCCTGGGTGCACCCCCTCCTCACTGACTACCACCCCCCGCTTCAGGACCTCCCCCCCCTTCTTTAAGCAGCAGCTCAGACGCCACCCTCTGTATGAAGCCTTTCCTGGTGCTCCTTTGCCAATTATGAAGAGCCATCCATGACCCATGGAGCTGACCAACAGCTGGGAGTGCCTGGCAGGAAGCCTGGCAACCAGGGTCTCCGCCCAAGCGACCGGAGCCCGTGTAACCTGCAGATGATGGAACATGGTGGGCACTGCCCACCCCTCACACGTCTCTAGCAGTTTTCCCAACTTCTCAGAAAGTGAGGGGAGAAGCATACAGATTCAAGTTGGTGGGCCAGACTGGAGGGCGGCTTTCTGGCCCAGAGGGGCAGCTGGGGGGGCGGGCAGTGAGGGGCTCGCTACCACAGGCCGGGCAAAGCTGGGCAGGCTCTGGGCCCCGCTTCCCTTCTTTGGATCCAATGCCCAGGACAGCTGGTACCATGGGCATTTCATCCTGGCACACAGCTGCCCCGTGCTCCTGAGCCTGGAGCCCTTCTCCAAGCAATGTTTGCAGAGACCTAACAAGCCACCCAGGGAAACTGAGGCGAGGGGGGGGTCACCCAAACTCTGAAAACCACAATTTGGAGGGTCCTCAGGGACCCGGGCAGAATCTCGCCCTCACACAGCGCCCTTCCTCTAAGTCTTCCAGGAAATAAACGGGCAGGGAGGGGTTGCGGGGACCCAGACAGGCCAGGAGCTGAGCTCGGAGCGGGAAGCCCAAGGGGACCTAGATGTACCTCCCAGCCAACTAAGGGGATCCAAGCACAGGCGCCTGCACGGGGACCACCTCGGACAAGTCCCCGAGCTGGGACCCGAACTCGGCTGCGGAGAGGCCAAGCTCTCCCCCAGACCCAGCACAAAGACACAATTCTAAGCGGAAACCCAGGGGGAGGTCCGCTCTTCTTGGGGCTTCAGCAGGCAAGGGAACACTCATGGACCCGGATCCCGGAGCCCTGAAACCCGGGACCTCCGGGAGTGTTGCTGGCTCCATCTGGGGGCCCAGGAAGGGCGCCCCATCTCTAAAAGCCCCTCCCCCTTCCCCGGAGGAGTGTCCGAGCCTCCCCCTTCCCACTGCTCCAGCCCCGGGCGAAGCGCCTCGTTACTACCGGCTGGGGGAGGATGCCCCGGTTCCCCTCAGTCCTGCACGCAGACTTGGGCCCCGCGGCCCCCTCCTCACCTGCCCAGCTCGCGGCCCGGGCTCAGGCCGTAGCGCTCCTGGAAGGGCTCCCGGCACACCGGGGTGCGGATGTCCCTCAGCAGGCCCCGCGTCCGACCCCGCGCCCGCTCCGGAGGGACCCCGGTCCCGGCCGCTCCGGCCGCCGCCGCAGCCTCCTCCGGGGGAATCATGGCCCCGGCCCGGCCGCCCCGGCCCCGCGCCCGCTCCGGCTCCGGTTCTCGCGGGACTCCCGCCAACCGCCGCCGCTAGCCCACACTGAGCCCCACCGCTCCGCGCGCCGCCCGTGCCTCTGGCCGCGAGCCTCTGCGCCTGCGCGCCGGGAGGGCCCCGCCCCCGCGCCTCTAGCCCCGCCCTTCCCCGGGGAAGGAAGAGAGGGGAGGGGCGGAGAAAGGGCCGGCCCGAGCTTCCCAAGGGTTAAGGCCGGCCGAGGGCGAGCGGCTGCGCCACCTTCCGGTGCGGAGCCAAAACGCAGGGGCCGAGCTGGGCAGCGGCAGGGCCGCGGGATGGGCGAAAACCCGGAGCCTGGCAGATGCCAGCCTACGGAACCTGAAGGGAGCTGCCCAGGGATGAGGGAGGACTGCGGGCCGTCCGGCACTACCCTCGTGTTTTACAGATGGGGAAACTGAGGCCCTGAAATCTCCCTTCCCTTTGCCTCCCTGCTGCTTTCTGCCATTGCTCAAAGGGGTCCGAGGCCACAGAAGAGGTGGCTCTGGGGCCGACCCCGCTTGGGGGACGGGAGAGGAAAGGCCGCGGTCTGTGCGTTGGCCGGAAGGAACTCTGCTGCCCGCTTGGAGAGTGCCCGTGGCTAGGCTGGCACTGCCCCAGGACTGCTCTGGGGGCATCAGCTTGGCCACGGGATGCCCAGGAGGGCGGGTGCAGAGGCCGGCTTGGCCACGGGATGCCCAGGAGGGTGGAAGAATTCAACTTATCCCTCGGGCACACGGTTTGAGGGGGAGTTTGAGGAAGGCCAGAGAGGATTCTGGAAGGCGCCTGGGCATCTGATGCTGGGCAATGCTGAGGGTGGGCTGGGGCCAGGCTCGCTGGACCATGGGAGTCATTTGAAGCAGTGGAGAAACAGGGAGGAAGTTTCCATTTTACCAGAGGTTCCCTGGCCCTGACAATCCCATGGGTGTGGCCAATATACCCGCCCAGTTGTCCAGTGAACTCTGACATCACAGGAGGGGGCAGCCTCAGAGCCAGCAGGCATCCTGGGCAGGGGCTGAGGGCCTGGGCACGGACAAGCCTGGTGTTGCCCAGTCGGGAGGGGCAGAGAACAGGACTTGGAGGCTGTTTCTGGATAGTGAGGGTGTCCAGGGGCGGTGGGGCTGAGGACGATTCCTGTTCCCAGGCTGCAACCACTGCAGGCGGACCCAGCGCCATAGTGGAGTGAGGAAGACGGGCCCTGAGTACTTTTACTCTATGCCCCCAGGAGGATGGGGCTATTTCTCCTCCCGCCCGGGTTCAGAGGGTTGGCCAGATCCTCCCCTGGCTGTGCTCGGCAGTACCCCAAATCAGGCTGAGGATGGAGGGTGGGGGACCCAGGAACGGGACACCAACCAAGTCTGGGGCTGGGGCTGGGGCCGGCGGGCACTTCCCATCCCCTTCCAGAAGAAGCACATGAGGGACTCAGGCAAGAAACTGGAGTAAAGCTGAGGTTGGTTGGGGAAGGGACGGAAACCGGAGATGTCCCTCTGAGGGAACCGGCCAGAGCTGGGAAGTGAAACGTAGGGAACCCCCAAGAGACCAGCCAAGCAGAGAGGCCGGTACAGGAGGAGAGGAGACCATTGGTCTGGCCAGGAAAGCGCCAGGTGAGCAGAACAGTAGCCGGAATGTTCTCATTGAATGGAGTGAAATTGTCCCCAACAAGGCCAGTTCCTCCTTGCTCCCCCATGGGGTCGCCCCCATTGCCGTCCAACCCCAGGAAAAGGGGGTAAAATGGAGGATCTCGTGAAGCTCACGGTGGTGGGTTAGACAGAGGGGCAGGGAGCTCCCCGGGGCTTCGTGGTGTCCCCCTGATTTCCCAGCTCTCCTGAGAGCGTCCTCGTGCTCCTCGGGCTCCTGAGCCGCCGAGCGTTTGGCTTAGCCCAGAAAAGGCCCTGAAGCTGTACCTGTTAACTTGATCATAATAACAGGATCCGCTCCAGGAGCGCAGTGACAGCGGGAGAGGGGGCGGGGGAAGCGCTTCGGGGGGAGGGGGCTCCTCGATGTTCTTGGGCAGAGGGGGCGGGGCCTGGGAGAGGAGGAGCATCCCTTTCATGGGAGATGCCGGTTGTCTTTTCCCCTTTCCAACATGGCAGCCTGCCTTGACATTTTCCCAAGCCAAGCGCCAGTCACCTGTTTCAGGCTTGGAGCTCATGCAGTTTATGAACCCACCTCTGGGGATTCTGGGAGGCCACAGGGATTGGTTCTGTTGGTTTTTTCCAGTATTCCTCTCCTGAAAATCACAGACCCACCCGTCGGTGTCCGTTCTGACACAGCACCCCAAACTCGCTGCTCTTCCCTGGCTGTGGAGACACACGCATCTGGACACGTCCCCCGATACACGCAGCTCACCTTGTTTAGGGAAGGCACGTAGTCAATTAATTCAACCCATCCAGTTTCACAGCGGATTTTTCAGTCACTCTAAACCCTCCTCGGGAATCCGAAGATCCGTTTGTTTTCACGATCTTTTGGCATGGTGGGTGTCCGCTCCATTGGTTTAGCTTGCAATACCCGCCCCCAAAGGATCATGGGATGTAGGCCAGAAGGGATCAGTGGGATCACAGATGTCTACTAGCCCACTGCCCTCCTTTTACAGATCAGGAAGCAGAGGTCCACTCTAGCCCTGGAGCAGGGATGTGGGGAGAGAGGAGGAGCGAAAATGTAGCAGTCACATATTGTCCCCTGAGTCCTGGCTCTCCGGCCCTCTCCGTCCTGTGTGACTTTGGCTGAACCACTGAACCTCTCCCCTTTGTTCTGTTCGTCTGATAAACCTCTAGTTCCTTCCAGCTCTCCATCCATTATCCCCTCCCAGACTCTGCTGTGGGATTGATGAAGGACAAGAAGCACTTTTCTTCAGGACCGTTCAGGCCACTGATGGAGCAGCTGTGGGGGGCCTGGGCCAGGCTATTCCAGGCTCTCTCAGATGACTGGGACGTGCTCCTCCCCCCACTGTCTACCCCAGAGAGAATGGAGGCAAAGTTGATATTTCTCAGGGCAGCCAGTGCTTTCATCTTCACTTCCACTTTGTAGCTTGCCACCAATTTAGAAAGACAGCCTAGTTTTTATCTGTGTAGTGCTAGGACTAGACATGTAATTACTTTATAATGTCCGACTCTCCCATTTACCATTTAGATGGCTAGAGGATAATTAACCAATCAACCCCTGGCAAGAGCTCTCTGTTCCCTGTGGAGTTCTAAGGGTGCCACGTTGGGAGCTCAAACTGGGGAGACAAGGCAGCCCAACATGACTCAACTGGTCTCTCTCTCTCTCTCTCTCTCTCTCTCTCTCTCTCTCTCTCTGTATGTGTGTGTGTGTCTGTCTCTGTCTCTCTCTGTCTCTCTCTCTCTCTGTCTTGTCGCTGTCCCTGTCTCTCTGTCTCTTGTTGCTGTTTTTCTCTCTCTCTTCTTCCTCTCTCTCTCTCTCTCTCTTTCTCTCTTCTTCCTCTCTCTCTCTCTCTCTCTCTCTTTCTCTCTTCTTCCTCTCTGTCTCTGTCTCTCTGTCTCTCTCTGTCTCTGTCTCTCTCTCCCTCTGTCTCTGTCTCTCTCTGTCTTTCTCTCTCTTTCTCTGTCTCTCTCTTGTTGCTGTCTCTGTCTCTGTCTCTTTCTCTCTCTCCATCTGTCTGTCTGTCTTTCTCTCTGTCTCTGTCTCTTGTTGCCGTCTCTGTCTCTGTCTCTCTCTTTCTCTCTCTCCATCTCTCTGTCTGTCTGTTTGTCTGTCTGTCTTTCTCTCTCTCACACACACTCACACACCCCACCCAAAGAAGTTGAATTTTAGCAGTCAATTATTGCATAAAGATGTAGCACCCCCCAACACAGACACACCCCCGCAAAAGTAAAACCTGAATTTTCCTAAGGTTGGCTCATGAAGCTTGGCTCAGATTCAGAGCTGAGAATTTTCAGGCCAGGGGCATGCTGGGTCTGGGAGCTATTTTTTTGCTCTGAGAACTTGACTCAATGCTTAATGTTCAATAAATCACTGAAGTCGGTGATTAGGCTGCATGATCAATTTGAAAACTGCCTGAGGCCTCTGAGCCCTCTCTCTCTCTCCCCCTTACCTGGGGGCCCCTCCTCCTCTTCGGAGGCTCATTCCAGCCATTTAGATTGATCGGCTCATGTCGATGTCAGTGCTATGTGCTGGCCCCCAGAACACTGCCTTCCTGTTACTAGTAATTCAGCACTGGCCTTCCTCTCCATCCCAACTCCCCCTTATCATTGAAGATTTCAATCTTCACCTGGACAGGATTTTTTCTTAGAAAGCTTGGCCTCCAATCCATTCCTGTGTGTGTGTGTGTGTGTGTGTGTGTGTGTGTGTGTGTGTATATACACACACACATATATACATACATATATAGTTTCATTATGTGTATATATGCATACGTACAGCATATATACATAAAGTATATGTACAATCTCTGTTCTCAAGGAATTTATATACAAGAAAAAAGAAAAAGAACAAAAACGAAAGATAACATAAGATAATGGAAGGGGGGGTGGAGGGGAAGGGAACAAGCGTCACTTTTCTCAGAGCCTCCCCCTCTGACTCCATGCCATGGTGCTCAGACTCTCCTGTAGTAATCCTATTTGACCCTTTTGTACACACGTCTCCTTCTGTCTCTCCCTTGGCCTTGCCTGGGCTGTCCATGTTGTCTGTGACTTTCACTCACATAGTCCCTGCCCCTTTGCCGGCACACCTCCCCTGTTCTGGTCCTGCATTGCTCCCGGCGGCCTTGACGTTGTCACTCACCAAGGTGACTCAAGCCTGTCTTCTATCCTAGATTCCCAATTCTCTTAGCATGTGGCTGCTTCTGCCTTGCTGGACACGATGCTGAAGGTAGCTGGACAAAATCCCCTGACCTTGCCACTGGATCTGCTGCACATTGATGCATTAGGGAGTGTCCGGACTCAACTGGACACTCACAGCTGCTCAGCAATCTTTTTATTCTTCCTTAGTTGCTGCTTAAGGATGTATCTCAAAGCACTTTTTTTCATATCTTTTCCAAGGTGTCTCTCTCACCCTCTCCCTTCTCTTTCTTAGCAGGGAACCCCCCCACTAAAAACTCCAGGCTAATCCTAGAGATGCTTATGATGCATTCTGAAGGTAACAGTGCTTTCAGAGGACCAGCTGGGCCATGGAAATATGGCTTTGGTGACCCTGTTGACAGTATATGGTAGGTGTACAATACATGCTATTGATTCATAAATTGCTCTCCCTCTTCTCCCTTTCAATCAGACCTGACTCTAGCTTGGTCTTTGAAGTCACCATTGAGGGCTACGCCTTGTGGAGAAGGGGCCCGCCATCGCTGGCGGCAACACTGTCAAGCTGCCACCGACTGCTACTGATGAGCTTCCCTGTTCCTTGATTTCTGGAGTTCCTTGTGGGAATATATCTTCTCAATATACCATTTAACTCCCGGCTTTTTTTGATCTCCAATTGTTTCTTTTGAATAAAGTATTTCCATCCATTGTCATTTTTAAGATATGAGTCACGTTCCACCAAATTTCCACAATCGTCTCGAGTTGTATTTATTTCCTTATTTTGGCATCTCTCATTCACCCGGATATTTCATTCGTGCTTTGGGCATTCATTGCATAAAGACATCCGAGGCCATCGGCATGATTACCGTCTCCCATCTTGAACGTCGTCTCCAGTAAATTAATAGGTTTCTACCCTGATGTTCTTCCTGTGTCATACCCATCTCTCCTTATGCTCTCTGGCTTGTGGGTGTATGTGGGTGGTTTTTCTCTCTCTCCCTATTCATTTTTAGTTTAAAGCTGTGTAAGAGCCACAAGCCTTCAATATAATCTTCCTCCTTGTTGTGGTTTTGAGAGCCCACGAGATTTCTTAAAAGTGGATAAATTAAAAATGTACCCAAGATATAAACATGAATCACGAATGAAACAAGTTTGTATTCTCCCATGGAAAAGGGAATGCGATGCAAAGGAGGATGATCACAGAATGATTCAAACAGAGTTTAGTAGTGACTTCCAATCACTGTTGCTGGAAGGATGTGAGATAAGTCTCATGAAGACTTTCATTATTATGCTCATTGGCAAGCCAGTCCACATTTCATCTCTTCACTTAACATTGTCCTATTGTACTATTAACCAACATGGATCATCTTTGTGTTTTGGAAGTGTTTGCACAGTCCGATACCTCCATAATCCTCTCTGACATCAGCCACTGCTGTTCTAGGGAACTTTATTACTGCTCCCTTGCCAGTGGAAATGTCAACCTTGTGATTTCTCTATGTCTTTCAACATTCATAAAGCATTATGCTAAAGTACAAAACATACAAGAAGTAAAAGCAGCCGGGGGCTCCTTGCATGAAAAGTCCCTTTTCCACTTAGGAAGTGGAAGCCCTTACTACCATTATCCCAGGGGGAAAGACAACCTGTTCTCCAACTGTTGCTGAGGTCACATTATCACTGAGAGGATTACATCCAAGACCAAACATTATTTGGAAGCTGCCGCTTCTACCAGGTGGGTCACTCCACCTCATCAGCTTTTCTGAATCAGTATCCAATTAATAGACTTTCAGGGGATGAATTAATTATATGTGGTCAGAAGCTACTCCTCTCTGTGAACCAAACTGATTATCAAATGGGGTGGGGGAAAGACCTGTTTTCCTAGCATTTCCTGCCATTCCCTGCCAAGTAGCTATCAACCAATATGCCTTCTTCTGACCAGTCTTTAGTGATATATTTCTCAGTGATACCTTTGGATTTTCATGATCTTTTTATGGATTGTAGCAATCTGTTTTTTTTCTCAGTCGAGTCTAACTCAAGATCTAATAAAAAGAAAAAAAAAAGATAAAAATAGTATATTTTGATCAGCATTCAATCTCCAGTTTTCTCTCTGGATATGGATGACATTTTCCATCCCACATCTATTGGAATTGTCTTGGACACCACATTGCTGAGAAGAGCCACAGCTATCATATCAAAGCAATCTTTCTTTGACGGTGTACGATGATCTCCTGACTCTGTTCTCTTCACTCAGCATCAATTCATGTTAATCTTTCCAGGCTTTTCTGAAATCAACTTGTTCATCATTTTTATTGAACAATATTCTATTACTTTCATGTACCATAACTTATTTAGTCATTCCTAAACTGATAGATATCCTCTCAATTTCCAATTCCTTGCCACCATAAAAAAAGCTGTGCACATAGGGGTCTTTCCCCTTTTTTTATGATCTTTTGCTTCCCTTCTATCAATTTCCCTTATTCCCTTTTTTCCTCTTTCCCCTCCCACCTCCCTATAGAGTAAGATAAGTTCTTATACTCAACTTAGAGTATATATTATTCCCTCTTTGAGTCAAATCCAATGAGATTAAGGTTCAAACAATGCTCATCCCACTCCTTTCTTTCCCTCTACTATAACAGGTCTTTTGTGTCTCTTCTAATTTACCCCATTTTCTTCCTTTCTTTTTCTCCCAATATAATTATTTTTCCATTTCCTTTTTATATCACCATGTAAAAGTCAATTTATATTCACACCCTCTAATAGAGATACAATTCTCAAGAGTTACAAGTATCATTTTCTCAAGTAAGGATGTAAACCTTTAAATAACATTTTTTTTTCCTTTTCTGTTTATCTTTTGATACTTCTCTTGAATCTTGTATTTGAAGATTTAATTTTCTGTTCAGCTCTAGTCTTTTCATCAGAAATGATTAAAAGTCCCCCATTTCATTGAAATTCCATCTTTTCTCCTGAAAGATTATGCTCATTTTTTTGAGTAGTTGATTCAGTACAAGCTTCTTTATCTTCCAAAGTATTATATTCCTCTGACTCTTTAATGTAGAAACTGCTGTGGCTCATTGATAAGCCTCACTGCTCTTTGATATCTGTTTGTTTGCAGTATTTTTCCCTGAGTTGATAATTCTAGAGTTTAGCCGCAATATCATTTGGAATTTTCATTTTGGGATCTCTTTTAGGAGGTTATCGATAGATTCTTTCAATGATTATTTTACCCTCTGGTCCTAGGAAATCAGCGTAGTTTTCTTGATGATTTCTTGAAAGAACATGTCCAGGCTGGGTTTCTTTTTTATTATGACTTTTAGGTAGCCTAATAATTCTTAAATTATTTCTCCTGGATTTATTTTCCTGGTTAGTTGTTTTTCCAATGAAGTATTCTGTATTTTCTTCTATTTTTTTTCATTTCTTAAAATTTTGGGTGAATGATTCTCAGTGTCTTATGGAGTCATTAGTTTCCTCTTGTCCAATTCTAACTTTTAATTATTTTTTGTTAGGTTTTCTTAAAACTTCCTTTTCCATCCAGCCAATTCTACTTTTAAAGGAGTGTTTTTTCCCTTTATTGTAGTTTCCCCCATTTTTCCAATTTTTTAGAGTTGTTTTCTTCAGCCAGTTTTTGTGCTTCCTTTCCCAAGCTATTGGCTCTTTTTTCATAATTCTCCTGAATGATTCATTTTTCTTTTCCCAATTTTCTTTTATCTTTCTTAATGTCTAAAAATCCTTTTTGAGTTCTTCCAAGACAACATTTTGAACTTAAAATCAATTCATATTCCCCTTTGAAGCTTCACATGTAGACATTTTGCCATTATTGTCCTCTTCTGAGTTTGTTTTGCGATCTTCCTTGCCACCATAGTAGCTTTCTATGGTGTGAGATCTTTTGGGATTTTGGGGGTTCATTTCTTAAAGTTGACCTTTGCTCCTCGGGCACAGGGGATAGGCTTTCAAGCTTCTTTTGGAGGAAAACAGGAGCTTCTCAGCTCTAGAGTTTAAGATGCTAGCAGCTTTCCCACTGCATTGGGTTGGTACAGCCTAGCCATGCTTTTTTCAGGATTGTGGGGCTCAAAGTTTGCCTTCTCCTCTGGGGCTGGAAACCTCATAGATGCTGAGCCAGGACCCAGGGGCTTCCACTGGTCTGTGCCGTGCTAAGAGCCTCCAGCTAGATTACTTGTGTCTGTTCTTGACTGAGCATTTGCTTTTACCCAAGTGAGACAGACCTTTCCTGAAGTCCTAAGTATCTGGCAAATTGTTTCATTCTGTCTTTTCTGAGGGTTCTTTCACTCAGGAATCGGTTTAGAGGCTTGATTTAGTGTTCCTGAGGGAAACTGGATAGAGCTCAGGCAACTTCCTGGCTTCTCTCCCATCTAGAATCAAGTTTTTCAATGTATAAAATAAAATACAGAAAATTCCCAAAGAAAGCAGTCATATTAAAATATAGTTATCAAAATATTTGAAATAAACAAACCCCTTTGGCGACTTTGCTCTGTAGGAACAACCACAAACCTATTTTAGAGCCTTGGTAGCTCACTCGTCTCAGAAAGTCCTAGAGTGTATGAAGGAACTTTGAATGATTGAGCTGCTGAATAGGAGCTGGGGATTGGTCCAGTCTTTGAAGGACTATCATGGAACAGAGATTGGATCTGTTTTTCTCAGCCTTAGAGCACAGATCTGGGATAAATAGATTAATTTTATGAGGTGACAAATGAGCTTTAATTCAGGAAAAGTTTTGTGCAATAGAGCTGCTTCAAAGAGGGAGGGATTCCCTCTGAAGGGAGTAGACAGGTTCTCCTTCTGAGCTCCAAGCAGAGACTGGAGGACCTCTGAGGGAATCCTTTCAGGTAGACCAGCTTGAAATTCTGTAATTCTCCATGGTTCTAGCTTCTTCCCTGCTCAAATGATCTAGCTGCAGCCATGTAGGCTATGTAGGAACTGCTTTAAAATATAGATCTGTAGGTTCTGCCTGAGACTGTTAGCAACCCAAGGAGAAGACTGGAGGCCAGACCTGAGACATTGAGGGTCAGCCTCCAGCCTTTATAGTCATGCAATTAATTAGTGGAGATTTCCCTTCCTACCACTTCATTTTTTTTGGGGGGGGGGTTGTTGTTGGTGGTGGTGGGAGATGGCCTAAATCCAAATATACTCCCAAATTTTTCCTTATCTGATCCATATAATCCCTTCTCCATGTACCTAGAATGTTCCTGCTAGTCCCTGAGTCTTTGCAATTCTAGATTCTTTAAGCCGTTGTAGGTTTACAATGACCTGGAAATGAAGAAATTAGAAATGCAGCTCAAGCTTGGACTAAGGTCCCACCCAGTAAGAGAGAATGGGATTGATTTCATCCTAGACTTCCACCTGTGGGACAGACAGTGGAAAGGAAAGGCAGCTCTGGAAAGTCCTGAGATGTAGTTTCCTCCAAAGTCTTCTTTCACACTTGAGGAAATGGATGCTCAGAGACAGGGAGTGACTTGTGAGAGATCCCACATGTGTCGGTGGAAGAGGTGGGACTGAGTCTCCACTAATTGTATGATTATAACAATTCTGGAGGCTGGCCCTTAGTGCCTCTGCTGTGTCTGGCCTCCAGGCCTTTCTGAGCCCTTTTGGAACCTACAAATCTACATTTTAAAGAAGTTCTATAGAACAGCATGTCTGCACATGTTCACGTCGGAGGCTTTCCTTGGATGAGTCATTATGCGACATGCTCAGATTCGGCACTTCTGGGATCTCGTCCGAATGTCCATCCAGGTCAGTGCTCCAGGATTGCTTTGAGATGAACATCTTTGGAGGCTGAGAACTCTGCTAAAAGAGCCATCTCTCAGTGCTTTTTCCTCTTCACATCCCCCTCCCTGCCCCAGTTCTTGGAGCCTAGAAAGGCTAATGCCTCCCAGGAAACAGCAGACACAGTTTGTATTTCTGCAACATCAGGATTTCCCTGATTTCTTGGAGCAGAGACTTCACCTCACCTTCCCACTTGACAAAGAACCCCAGACTGACTGAAAAGCAGACTGGTCATTAGCAGCCTCATAAAGATGGTGATAAAATAAGGATCCTTTTGTCCTCTATTTTCTATTAACAAGCTGGCCTCTGTGTACCCCCTGTCCAGCCCTATCTTGCCAGTCATTGAACCAAAGCGGGGGGTGGGGGGGAGGGTAATTCAGTCAGCACAGATGGACATGAACACCAGTGTGGGCGAGTGTGGAGACAAGGTGGATTCTTATCCCCAACGTACCATCAAAGGAGAAATGAAGAAATAGTCCCTATTTGCAGGTGGGTTGGTTCCATCTTTTTCTGGCATGCAAGAGGAGGATGTAGCTGAAGCAATGGACCCACTTACCAGCTTTGGTAATGCTGACAACCTCAGGAAAAGCCCCCATCAACCCACGGGGCCCTCAGTGCATTCATCCAAACTTCCCAAAGGCCCCCATGTTGGAGACCTTTCTGTCACAATTAGGAGTCGACACCGAGTGCCATAACAAAAGTTTTATTGACATTCCTTTACGGTGATATGAGTGAATAGAAGGCAAAGCCTGAGTATCAGCAAAATCAGCCCCAGAATGAGGACCTGTCCTGCCATCGACTTAGTAGGAAGTCTTTTTTTTTTTTTAATTTTTCTTTTCTCTTTTCCTTTCCTTTCCTTTCTTTTTTTCTTTTTCTTTTCTTTTTCTTTTCTTTTTTTTTTTTTTTAACAAAATCAGAGTCGATATTTCTTTAGGTAAATTGGAAGCTGCAGGGAATTAGGCTAACAGCACACTAGCTAGTCTACCTATACACTATCTACACGCATCTATTTTTTTTATGGAAACAAAGGGACTACAGTACTTACTAACAAGAAAATAACAATTTCTCTTTAGGACCTTATGAGGACTGGAAAATCGATCTCAGATTTTTCTGACACAGTATTGCAAACAATCTCAAAAGCTCCAAGATTGGAAACTGCCAAATCAAGGAACATATTTGTTATAGAAAGGTCTGTTTGTTTTCCTCTGAAAGTGTTTTATCTTGCCTGGAAATGGTGATTGGGCAATCGATGAGTTGTAGGGAGAAGGTGAAGGTTCACACTGAAAAAAATGACCAAGACTTCTTTATTTTAGCTATTTTGAATCTGCAAAAATATAATTCAGTTCTGCACGTCCATCAGTCTCCGTTCATCCTCCAACAAAATCCAACCCGTGAACTGAGAATATTCAGGACAAAGGATGACTTTGCAAACTCACTGATATAGAAGAATTCTATGTTATGGTTTTGTTCAATGTCTTGTGTTTTACAGATGAGAAAACTGAGTCCTGGAGAGTGATTGACTCACCAAAGGTCACAGAAGTCTTAAAGAGCAAAGCTGGAATTTGAACTCAGCTCTTTTGGCTCCAGACTCTCATGTCCTTGCCACTATTCACACTCATTCACTAAAGATGAATTGGAGTTGATTTTTCTTGATCTTTCAGAAATCATTCTCCAGTTTGGTCTGGACATCTCCTCTCTATGCCTTTATATTAATATTTATGTGGTATTAGGAGACGGCTGTCCTTTGATACAGAAAGATCTGGGACTCAAAGCCTGTCTCTTAGGACACATATGGTCAGGGCAGGTTGGAGTTCCTTACTTTTAGGGGAAAACCAATCTTTAAAACAAACATGGGGAGGAGAGAAGGGAAAGCCTTTGAAAAGAGACATCCTGATCATGACTTTGAATCCTATATATTAACATTGCAAAATCACTTAAATTGGAACTTGATTTTAGACAAGAGAAGTATATTAAATGCTGAAGAAAATCAAAAAAAGAAAAAGGTCTTTTTCTTGGTCTGGGTTCAGTTCTAGGATAGTTAACTTTGGGACAGCTGGACTGGGAAGAAATGGACTCAGCTCTCCCTTCCCTCCCTCCCCCAAAGTGGGGTTTTTAATTTAGATAAATGAGGGAATGTTTTGGGCAGGGCCCCTTGGCTGAGGCTGACCTGGGCAAGGAGGTGCCCCCAATATCTTGCTGGGTTTGCATCTCATCCCTGAGGCTGTGAGGAAAGAGGAAAGGAGGGGGGAGCCCCATGGAAGAGCCAGAAAGCCTTTGGTTCCATTTGGGATGTTGTTTGGCTGGTCCAGCAGTTCTGGCTGGAAGAGGAAATCAGACAACACAAATCCTAGGTTTCCTTCAGCGAAACATAATTATTTCAAATACATCACAAAATACAAATTAAAATAAATCCCTGGTATCAAGGTGGGAAAAAATTGTTTTCATTTTTTTTCTTTTTTCCTTTCCCCTTTACTAGGGAGATGGTTTGTTAATGCTGGAGAGAGAACTGACTTTGGAGGGAGGGGATTTAGACTATGATTCTAGTCTCCCAGAGTGGTCTTGGGAGGGCCTGAACCTGTTCTCTTTCCCCATCTGTAAAACAAGGGCTCTGAACCAGAATACCTCTAAGGTCTTTCCTCACTTTAAATCCGAAGCTTAGGGTCTTTGGCCAAACTGAGACCAACCTGTTAGTCATTGCTCTCCATTTTGATTAAAGACATCTATCTTGTTGCTGCCTGGGTTAAAAGGAATGGCAAACAATTCAGTTTAGGAGAAATCCTCTCCCCTAGACTTGATTTTTTCTCCTTCCAGCCCCATGATTGTATTGTTGGCTAAACAAATGTCTTTGGGGGAGGACAAAACATTTTCTCTCTCCAAAGTATTTTCTTGAGCATCCTCTTCACATCGGAGGGGAGGATGTTGGGGGCGTTCCCTGAGTCACTTAGGCTATGCACACCAAGCAGCAAGAGGGAGTAGTTGGAGGCTGAGGGCTTAAATCTCACACCTGTCATAGGTAAGTGATCTCAGAAAAGTCACAAGCTATCTGGGCTCCAGTTTTCTTACCTGAAAAATGAAAATGTGGCACTAAGTGTCCCTTCAGGTCCCTTCCAGCTCTGAATCTATGATCCTAGATAGAAGGAACAACTTCCTCAATGGAGAAGCTGCCAGTCAGATTAATGAAAGCCACACTTTCCATGTCATGTGGTCTGAGCAGGCTTGGGAGGCCATAGAGTGGTTCACATCCAGATAAAAGGAAAGACCCACTGGCTGAAGCACATTAGTGCTCAGGGTCTGCCCAGCACATACCTCCCTCCCTCTCTCCATAGGGAGGTCAAGGCTCATGACAAATCAATTTTGGTACCTTGTCGAGACTGTAGGGTTCTGAAGGGCACATATGGTTTTGTACAGATGCCTGTTCCTCTCGGGGCCTAGCACAAACGGGATTTGTGGATGAATGGATTCTGATTTTTGCTAAGGTTTGTAAATGTCCATCGTGGTGTTTCCCCACACCCAAAGAGTGCCCTCCAGTGAGACAGCTTGAATCCCAGAACATCCATAGAGTGGCCTAGTTACCTCGGTTCTGATTGAATCAAAGCTCAGAAACCTTTCTGGGCTTGTTTGTGACTGTTCAGATGCTGAAGTACATGGTGTCTGAAGTTCTGGACTTCCTGAAATCCTCATATTGCTCAAACTTTTCTATAAAAACATCGAATTGAGATAAATGAAGTTTTCTATAATGTATACATTCTGATTGGAAATAGGCTGGGAATTGTGGAGAAACCCCATCAAATTGCCATCCTCAAAGCTCCTCTTGAGCTTGAAGAGGAGCCCCAAGGGACTTGGACTTCATCACAGAATGGATGCACTTGATGGCCAAGTTCATATATATATATCCTTGCTTGACCTTCAAGTGATTTTTTGTGTCTTGTTTCTGTGGGTTAGAAAATGGTGGGAGTTAAGGTGAGAAAACAATTTGTTTTTTGACAGGTTGGTGGGGTGGCCAATTGCGCCTCTTTCCAGGGAAGGGAAACACTTTCATTTATGACACATTTCAGGAGTTATAGAGTCAAGCAGGATGAGACTTGTAAACAACCACTCTACCCCGGTTCCTCGGAAACTCTCCGAAGCACCCACTGCCCAGAAATCCCTGTCGTCAGAAACGGCTCACTTTGGACCTTCCCAGTGGTTTTCTGAACATCGACTTTCCTGAATTCTGTGAATGAAATGTTGAAAGGAACTGGCTCTTCATTTTGGTATAACTTGACGTGCCACGGAGACAGTGAAATTTCACTCCAGGGGCACCACAACCTCCGCTAACTCGGAAGAGGGGCTACGCTACCCTCGATACCTAAATGGCAGCACCGGTCTCCCCAGATTTGCTTCCCTGGGTTCTGCTCCTCGGGAGACTCACCTCGGAGGGGCCACAGATTTGCACTTGATGAGAAAACCCCCACCCCCAAATCCCCCAAACAAACAAAACAAAACATAGAAAAGTTAGCCCTGTTAGAGAAGTGATACATGATATTGAGGAAACGACGGGATTGTCTAGACACTGTTCAATTTGGAAGAAGCGCTAACCCTGGACGATCGAGAAACCAGTCCACAGGACCCGACAGGACGAAAACAAGAGTGAAATGTCCGCCTTCCCGTTCCGCGGTCGTACTCTCGCCAGCACTCGGGACGGGGTCCTTTCTGCTACGGGAGGCTCTCCTCCCTGGGCATGTGCACGCTTGTGCTTTTCACGTGGCCGGCATCCCCGCTGCCCTCCCTCTCCAGCTCCCCCTCCTGATAGGGAAGTGTAGCTTCCGTTGGTCACCACGGCGTCCCCGCCACGGGGCTGCTTTGCATTGCATCCCACAACATTTGTGGTCGGTTTGAAAATGTCTTATTTGCACCATGTGTTTGGGTCAGTTCCAGTGGAGGGGATGGACGTCACACAGGTGGGTCGCGAGTTCAATGTATAAAAATGTCAGTTTTGCCAAGCTGGATGGGTGGATACACGGGAGGGAAGGGAGGAAGGGGGGGGAAGGAAGTCGGGGCCGGCTCCGGGGAGGCGGGACCAGGATGACGCCGGCTCGGGCAGGAGGTTCGGTCGGGCGAGGGGCGTTTCATCTCCAGTCAGTCCGGACAGAAGTAAACATTGGTTAACATTTGGTCGAGTGTAGCATAACTTGCATTCGCATTTCATCGTTAGTAATGGAGGTATGCAGAGACACACGGACCCGGTGGGCTTGGAGGGGATATTGCATACGAGCTAGCAGGCCACTGAGAACCTGGAGGGGGAAGCCGGAGGTGACTCGGAGAAGAAGGCAGCTAGTTCTTCATGCACAGCTGTTGTCGATCCGATTTGGAGTGAAAACAAAACCACTAGATGCCCAGATTATGGGAAGGGGGAGGAAGGGGGGCGCCGGCGGCCCGATCGAGCAATACCACATGCGCCCCCTCTCCTCACTCCAACCCGAAGGTGCTCGTCTCCTCCACGGCCGTCAGGAGCTTCTCGTACAACATGGAGTAGGAGGGGTAGGGTGGGAGGTCCAAGCGATTGAAACACGTATGTGCCCTGAACGGGAAAGGGAAGGAAACAAGGAATCAGTGGGAGGTTTGCTTTCCCAGACAAACCAGCTTAGGGGTCCCTCAAGTTGTGACTGAGGAGACCGGTTCTTTAGGGCCATACTTTTCCACACCCACCATCCCAGTCTTCATCACAGTAAGATGCAGAAATGGGCAGGGAAAGAGATGGCCTGCACTTTATTTCTCTCAGTGATTGATCGATTTATTCATTCATTTTTCTTTCTTTCTCTCCCTTCCTTCCTTCCTTCCTTCCTTCCTTCCTTCCTTCCTTCCTTCCTTCCTTCCTTCCTTCCTTCCTTCCTTCCTTTCTTTCTTTCTTTCTTTCTTTCTTTCTCTATTTTTTGCTGAGGCAATTGGGGTTAAGTGCCTTGCCCAGGGTCACATAGGAACTATTAAGTGTCTGAAATGGGATTTGAATTCAAGTCCTCCTGGCTTCAGGGCTAGCACTCTATCCACTGCACCAGCTACCCCACAGTGATTTATTTATTTATTTTTTTAATAGAAAATTAGCACAATCAAAGACCTGACTAGTTTTAATCCTGTTACAGATCCCTAAACTACTCTGCAAGTACAAATAATTCTTGCTATGTCTTTCTTTGGCAAGGATTTGACACCCACACAAGAAATTTAAGAAGGAAACCTGAAGGATTCACCTGAGAGCTTCACACTATTGTTTCTAGAAAATATAAACAAATGCAAGGGTCAGAACTGGAATCCCCAAAGATGATCTCATTGGGTTCTAGGATCGCTGAGTTAGAGCTGGTTGACCTTCCAGACCACAAAGGTTATCGCCTCCTCCCCTCCATTGTATGCGTGAGAAAACTGAGTCACAAAGACAAAACTTTGTCTCCGCCAGTATCTTACAGCTTGTAGATGTCGGAGGCAGCATTCACTCTCAGGCCTTGTGATCTACTAACCAATCAGCACCTAATCTCCCTGTAGTAGTAATCGCCGGAAAATGCTACATTTTAGTTTTAAAAAATCAACTCTACAACTATTGAACAGAATTTCTGTCACTTGACACAGTTCATGTGAAAGAAGTTTGAGAGTCTTAGTGGACCTCAGCCTCAAGAGGTGTTTTTGTCAGCACCTACTATGTGCCAGACATTGTGCTAAGTAGTTTTCAAAAGTACTTTGACAGGACTTCTGGGAATGTGACAGGACCATTTTCCTGGTGTATAAGAGCGGGTGCTTCCAGAATCTCCAAAGAAACAACAGAAATAGAAAAAGAAGAAAAACTCCCATGGAGTCTTCAAAAGGGATTTTAAAAAATCACTCAAAGACAAAAATGATGTGTCATAGATACTATCTTTTCTCTGACTCCAAACAACCATTATGAATAGAAGTACTCTCAATCAACAAGTATTTATTAAGCACCTATTGGGTACCTGGCTCTGAATCATGTGAATTGTCGGATTGTTTGATTTTGTAGGAATCCTAGGAAAAGTGTGTGTGTGTGTGTGTGTGTGTGTGTGTGTGTGTGTGTGTGAGAGAGAGAGAGAGAGGCAAGGGAGGTAAGGGAGCCACTCAGGAGAGGGAAAAAATTACTTTTTATAGGCTCAGGAATGGATGCTTTGCATCGAATATCCTCAAAGTCTGTTCTGTTTTGTTAACTTGAGTGTTTGGCCAAAGGGGTGAAAGAACCAGAAGGGGAGAGCAGAATGAGCCCATCATTGAGATCTTTAAGAGAAATTCCCAAGATCTGCCCTCGTTTGTCTAAGTTGGGAGCTGGAGTGATGGGCCACTGATGGTATTTTGGGGGGCAGCAGCTGAGACTGGAGATTATCACTGCAAGGACCAGGGCACAGGAGGCTATAGATATATATGCTGGGGGAAAGGCCCAGGCTGTGAAGGGATTGGAAGTCTCCTGCGCAGCTGGTGATCCATCCCATCACCAATGATTTTGATTTGGGGGCTCCTATGGACAAGGAGGGGAGCATCACTGTTGAGATTTTACATCTGGCTGTGAACTCTTGGAGGAGTTTCCCAGTAATGTAGTGGGGAAGGTATTCAGGAAGATAGATAAAGGGGAAGGGAACAAGTCTTCCTTAAGTATCTTCTATGTACCAGGCAATGTGCCAAGCACCTTGACAAATATAATCTCTTCTGATCCTTATATCAACCCCGGGATTATTTCAGTGCCATTATTACCTCCATTTTACAATGGAGGAAATGGAGGCAGAGTTAAGTGACTTGCTCAAGGTCACACAATCAATAACTGTCTGAGGATGAATTTAAACTCCTGACTCCTGACTCCAGGCTGAATGCTGTTTATTATATCCCCCAGGTATCCCTAGTGACATCACCCTTCTGGCGCAAACCCTACAATTCTGTGCTCTCACCTCCCCCAAAACCTATAAGCCCCTACACATAAAACTGCATACCCTTTGACTAGGCAATACCACTGCTAGACTGTACCCCAAAGAGACAAAAAAGGGAAAAGGACTCACAAATACAAAAATGTTTAGAGCAGCTCTTTGTGGTAAATTAGAAACTGAGGGGATGCCCGTCAGTGGGGGATGGCTGAACAAATTGTGGTATATGATTACGCTGGAATACTATCGTGCTGTGAGAAATGTCGAGCAAGATCGTTTCAGGAAAACCCGGAAAGCTCTACATGATGCTGCGAGAAGTGAGCAGAGCCAGGAGAACATTATACACATCACAGCAACATTGTATTATGATCAACGGTTAATCACTCAGCTCTTTTCAGCAATAAATGATCCAAGAGAGATCTGAAGGACTTACGATGACAATGCCCTCTGCCTCCAGAGAAAGAAATGCTGGAGTCTGAATGCAGATCGAAGCAGACTTTTTCAAATTTCCTTTTCTGTTTCTTTTCTTTTCTTTTTGTTTTGAATAATTGCACATGTATAATTCATGTTAAATTGCTTGATTTCCTGATGTGAGGGGAGGGGAGGCAGGGAAGGAAACTCAAAATGTGAAAAAAAAAAGCATATTAAACTTGTTTTGACATGTCATTGGGGAAAGGAAAATGTTAAATTTTTATAAATAGCTTATAGGCCCCTGCAGCCACATGCCAGAAGATCTAAGCTATTCCATTTGAAAAAGCTTCAAAGGATTATATTTGTTTGAGGCAAAGAAACATAGAGCCTGGAATTAAATTGGACAGTGACCTCACTTTGTAGGCTTTAAATAGCCTCTGTCTGCCTTCCCTATCTGGGCACACCCCATAAGCATTCACAGATGTCCAAGTGAAGAAGCTGGGGCAGACTCGCCATTTTCAGGGAGAACTCTACGAGGCTTTTTGACAAACTCAGTGTTGTTCTGATGACTCTGGCCATGGGTGGTTTTTTTTTTAATGTCTTTATTTTAATTTTTATGTATGTATTTACTGTTTCTTTCAGGCAGCTACATAACAGTGGATAGAATGCTGAGCTTAGAGTCAGGAAGGCCTGAGTTCAAGCACAGCCTCAAACACTTAGTAGCTGGGATCCTGGCCAAGTCATTTGACCCTGTTTGCCTCAGTTTCCTCATCTGTCAAATGAGCTGGAGAAGGAATTGGCTCATCACTCCAGATCTCTGCCAAGAGAACCCCAAATGGGGTCATTAAGTGTTATGGGCCAGAACGCTGAACTTGAAACAAAGGATTCTTACAAGGTGCTAAGTCAGTGGGATTGATAGAGACAATGGTTATCTAATTTAGCATGGTTTGGTATGATCCTACAAGGAGATGTTATGGGTCAGAACCTGAAAAAAAGTACTAAGTGGAGTCGTGGAGACAATTGTTCATTTAGTTTGGCATTGATTTAATCCTCCAACAAATAATGGTTTCCGAGGGACCTAATGATTGGTGTATACTCAGTGTGGGGCATATAAGCAAGAAGCTCTCAGGGCCAGACACACAAGCCCACTAGAAGCTCTGGGAGCCTCAGCCAGGAATCAGTCGGGGAGAACAAGGGAAGACCAGAGAAGTGGTGGCAGGCTCTCCTCCTTCGCTTCCCCACTGAAACCAAGACCGGAAGGCCTCCAGAAAGCTAGCCGAGCCCCAAGTGAAGGAGACAAGACTTTGAAGGAGACAATAAAGGATTTGGACTTTAACCCCTGGCTACCCGTGTGGTGGCTACTGAACTGAAAGGAAGGCTGCTCCCAGAGACCCCAAGAAAACTCAACAGAGAATATTACATTTTAGAAAGAACATTACAATTAAGAGACTGAAGCAACTGAGAAGTGACTAAACAACGACAACAATTTAACTTTTAACTCCCAATGGCTCATCAGTAGTTATTACAGACTGCTCAACACCAATCAGAGTTGGCTGCGGTGACTCTGAGCCCAGGCACCCCCCTCTCTAACTTGATGGATTTCAGAAAACTTACCAGTTTCCACAGAGGTTCCCAACAACAGAAGTTCCAGTTCTAGACCAAACAAGCCACAATTGTCAACCCTGGGTTATCTGTATTAACGGAGCCCTGGGAGTCTGGGGAGTCCCAAAGAATAGATCTCACAATTTCTGTTTGACTCTGGCGGCAACAAATGGCTTGCCCCTTGCCAGCTGGACATTCTTAAGACTGTACGTAAATTCCCTTTGCTCTGTAAAGCTTCCCACGACGCTAAATCATCTCAAGATAGAGGAAGGTCCTCGGCTACAAGGTCCAAATCCTTCTAAGCTCCCTGAGCTCAGACAGTCCTTAGATCTACTGGGTGTGTGGGGACTTCTGCAACCCTCAGCCTTTGTAGCAGAGGGGAGTTATCTGCCCTGTCACAGCTATCTCACCTCCACACCAACCAGAGACACCATATCCACTGATGCACCAGCGAGAGTAATGGGAGTCGAAGGAAATGACAAAGATAAATAGCCATGGATTCTGGTATTCAGTAATACTCTCCCTCCCTCCTTTCCTTCCTCCCTTCCTCCCCTCTTTCTTCCCCTCCTCCCCTCTTTCCTCCCTTTCTTCCTCTTCTCTTTCCTCCCTTTCTTCCCTCCTCCCCTCTTTTCTCCCTTTCTTCCCTCCTCCCCTCTTTCCTTCCTTTCTCCTTCCTCTCCTCTTCCCCTCCTTCCTCCCTTTCTCCTTCCTTCCCTTCTCTCCTCCTTCCTCCCTTCCTTCCCTTCTTCCTCCCTTTCTCCTTCCTCCCCTCATCCCCTCTTTCTTCCCTTCCTCCCCTCCTCCCCTCTTTTCTTCTTTTCTCCTTCCTCTCCTTCTTTCTCCTTCCCTCCTTCTCCCCTCCTTCCTCCCCTTCTCTCCTCCTTCCTCCCTTCCTTTCTTCCTCCTCTCCTTCCTCCCTTCTCCCTTCCTTCTTCCCCTTCTCTCCTCCTTCCTCCCTTCCTTCCCCTCCTTCCTTCCTTCCTTCCTTGCTTGCTTCGTTCCTTTCCTCCTTCTTCCCTCCCTCCCTTCCTTCTTTCCCTGGCTTTCCTACCCCTTAGAGAGTGTCTTCTTACCTGGGGAGGGAGGTTATCTTCCCCATTTTTCTATACAGAAGCGACGGAGTCCATTGCTCCCACGGAGAGCGGCAAAGCCTTCGTAGGGTACACTTGAGGTTCCAGTAACGAACTGAAGTAATCTCAGCCTTTGTTCATTGTTGAACCTCTCCACTGCTGCCCAGAACCATCTGATTACAATATGTCCGTCGTGGTAGCCTGGAATTGGGAGGGTTGGTGAAGACAAATAGAGCGAGGGAGACAATGAGATGGAGAAAAACATAGAGAAAGAAAGGGGAAGGAGAAACAGAGATAGAGACAAAGGAGAGGGGAAAGAGAGAGGAGGAGGAGGAGGAGAGAAGGAGAACCTCCGGGTTTGACATAGAGCACACATAAATAAGGCCTTGTAGCCGAGGATGCGCAGGACATAATCCACAACCGTCTCAGGCGGTTTGCACTGGGCTGAGCACACGTCAGGGACCGTGACCACCTCCATCTCTCTGACCTAAAGTTCAACTTGCTAAGTCCCCCTAAGATCCCCACCAGCCCCCCGAGGGTCTGCCCACGGGTTGTGCAGTGATCCAGAATGCACAGGGGTCAATGGTGTCTTCAATCACGTTTTCAGAGAACCTGTAAGTTTTTAATAGGGAAAAAATAAAGAACCCTTGCCCTCGGAGGCACGAATGAGGGTGTATGCAGTGGGTGCCCCTTATGTGGCTCCTTCTAGCTGCGAAGGTTCCTGCATGCAACCCCAGGCAACTAGGATTGTCTGCTCAGAACTGGGAAGGGCCTTAGAAATTAACAGCAACCTTAAAATCACTGGCATTTACACAGGCCCTTAAAGTTTGCAGAGCGCTTTACAGGTTTTATTTCATTTGATCCTCATCATCATCCTAGGAAGTGGGTGCTAGTTATTGTTATTCCCATTTTACAGTGGAGGGAATTGAGGTAGATAGAATTTAAGGGGTTTACATAGGGCCACAGAGCAAATAACCATTTGGGGCTGGATTTGAACTCAGGACTTCCTGACTCTGTTTACTCTCTAGTCACAGCTGCCTGGCTTACTATCCAGTCCCAAATGCTTGTTCTGCAGAGGAGGAAACCAGTCCAGAACGGGGAAGTTGGGGACCTGCCTAAGTTCATCCAAAGTAGTCATTAGCAGAGTGGGCTCAAATCCCAAATTCTCTGAGCCCAAGCTGCCTCCTTAGGCCAGAG